>NC_091744.1:22063212-22372082 GCF_043380555.1 Nothobranchius furzeri | reverse complement strand
CCAGTCTTACCAGAAACGGTGGTCCACAACAGCCTGCAGAACAATGGAATGCCAGCCTTTTCTGTTGTGATATGAAGCTGGATCGTCCTTCGGAGCAATGATTGGAATGTGGCTTCCATCTATAGCTCCACCACACATTGGGTAGCCGCGTGCAGCAAATCCATCCATTGTGACCTGTAGCTGGTCCAGCTTTGGTAATGAAATAAAACGTTCTAGCAAACGGTCCTTCAGAGCACTTGTCACCTCTCGCAAAAAAACACAGACAGTGGATATACCAACACCAAACAGGCAGCTTATGGTTCTGTATTCGCTCGGTGTGGCATACCACCAGATAACAACGGCTAGCCTGAGGGAAGGTTCGTAAGGCCTGCGCCAGTTTGTAGTTTTCCGTGCCAAAACAGGCCTAACCAAGCTTAACAGGTAGTTGAAGGTCCTGCGAGACATTCGAAAATGTTGATACCACTCCTCATCTCCAAAGTTTTTCAACGCGTTTGACCAGAAAACTTCGCCACTTGGTCGTGAATGTTGCCATATACGCCGGGTCGCGGTCTCCTGAAGCATGCGGCGAACCATGGCAGCTCGCCTCCTACGGTACCGTCTCCTACACGCGCGACGGAGCGTTTCACACCGCTCCCGTGATTCCTTTATTACCAATTGAGCTTCATCATCCAGGTCTCTAATGCGTTTTCGTGTGCGCAGGATTACGCTTAACATAAGTCCGATCAGTGAGAGGAATTCTAGCTCTTCGCCGGCCATGCTGGACTGAATAGCTTTGTTTGAGGAAATGACGCATGTACGCCCGCCGCACTTTGTTTACGCAATATCCGGGTACAGCCTCCCCACCCCCTCCCACCAGACATCTGGAACTTTTCCCTGCTGTCTGAACGCAGCCGAAAGGACAAGTTCCGGTACAAAAGTGGTGTGTCTGAAAACACAGTTCCGGTTAAAAACCGGATTGAATTTTCCACAAATGTTCCAGAATGTCTGTCTGAAAAGGGCTTAAAACAAACCTAACCTCTCTAGGACATTCAGAAGCCAAGTTATAAGCCCACAAAGGTGTAACTGGACTGCTTCTTTAAAGTGACATCAGGCCCGGTGACCTTTGGGACATGGTTTGACCCCCTTAGGAAAGTGCTATCATCATGAAACGTTCAGATCCCTTACAACTCAATAGATTCTACCTTCTTGTAGCGTTTCAGCCTGATTGGACCTTGTTTTCACACAAATGAACCCAGAATGATGTGAAATTGTGCTTCGTGCAACATAATTCTGGGTGCCATTTACAAACCATAAGTGCTAATGACTCCATTCCTTTTTGTGGTTGTAGGGGCTGTTGATTGGAGTACATTAAAACAAACCTGATCTCTCTAGGACATTCAGAAGCCAAGTTATAAGCCCACAAAGGTGTAACTGGACTACTTCTTTAAATTGACACCAGATCCGGTGACCTTTGGGACATGGTTTGACCCCCTTAGGAAAGTGCTATCATCATGAAACGTTCAGATCACTTACAACTCAATAGATTCTAACTTCCTGTAACATTTAAGCCTTATTGGACCTTATTTTCACACAAATGAACCCAGAATGATGTGAAATTGTGCTTCGTGCAACATAATTCTGGGTGCCATTTAAAAACCATAAGTGCTAATGACTCCATTCCTTTTTGAGGTTGTAGGGGCTGTTGATTGGAGAACACTAAAACAAACCTGATCTCTCTAGGACATTCAGAAGCCAAGTTATAAGACCGAGAAGGCGTAACTGGACTACTTCTTTAAAGAGACACCAGGCCCGGTGACCTTTGGGACATGGTTTGACCCCCTATAGGAATGTGCGATCATCATGAAACGTTCAGATCACTTAAAACTCAATAGATTCTACCTTCTTGTAGCGTTTCAGCCTGATTGGACCTTGTTTTCAAACAAATGGACCCAGAATGATGTGAAATTGTGCTTCGTGAAACATAATTCTGGGTGCCATTTACAAACCATAAGTGCTAATGACTCCATTCCTTTTTGTGGTTGTAGGGGCTGTTGATTGGAGTACATTAAAACAAACCTGGTCTCTCTAGGACATTCAGAAGCCAAGTTATAAGCCCACAAATGTGTAACTGGACTACTTCTTTAAATTGACACCAGATCCGGTGACCTTTGGGACATGGTTTGACCCCCTTAGGAAAGAGCTATCATCATGAAACGTTCAGATCACTTACAACTCAATAGATTCTACCTTCCTGTAACGTTTCAGCCTGATTGGACCTTGTTTTCACACAAATGAACCCAGAATGATGTGAAATTGTGCTTCGTGCAACATAATTCTGGGTGCCATTTACAAACCATAAGTGCCAATGACTCCATTCCTTTTTGTGGTTGTAGGGGCTTTTGATTGGAGAACACTAAAACAAACCTAACCTCTCTAGGACATTCAGAAGCCAAGTTATAAGCCCACAAAGGTGTAACTGGACTACTTCTTTAAAGTGACAGCAGGCCCGGTGACCTTTGGGACATGGTTTAACCCCCTATAGGAATGTGTGATCATCTTGAAACGTTCAGATCACTTACAACTCAATAGATTCTACCTTCTTGTAGCGTTTCAGCCTGATTGGACCTTGTTTTCACACAAATGGACCCAGAATGATGTGAAATTGTGCTTCGTGCAACATAATTCTGGGTGCCATTTACAAACCTTAAGTGCTAATGACTCCATTCCTTTTTGTGGTTGTAGGGGCTGTTTATTGGAGTACACTAAAACAAACCTGATCTCTCTAGGACATTCAGAAGCCAAGTTATAAGCCCACAAATGTGTAACTGGACTACTTCTTTAAATTGACACCAGATCCGGTGACCTTTGGGACATGTTTTGATCCCCTTAGGAATGTGCGATCATCATGAAACGTTCAGATCACTTACAACTCAATATATTCTACCTTCCTGTAACGTTTCAGCCTGATTGGACCTTGTTTTCACACAAATGGACCCAGAATGATGTGAAATTGTGCTTCGTGCAACATAATTCTGGGTGCCATTTACAAACCATAAGTGCTAATGACTCCATTCCTTATTGTGGTTGTAGGGGCTGTTGATTGGAGTACACTAAAACAAACCTAACCTCTCTAGGACATTCAGAAGCCAAGTTATAAGCCCACAAAGGTGTAACTGGACTACTTCTTTAAAGAGACACCAGGCCCGGTGACCTTTGGGACATGGTTTTACCCCCTATAGGAATGTGCGATCATCTTGAAACGTTCAGATCACTTACAACTCAATAGGTTCTACCTTCTTGTAGCGTTTCAGCCTGATTGGACCTTGTTTTCACACAAATGGACCCAGATTGATGTGAAATTGTGCTTCGTGCAACATAATTCTGGGTGCCATTTACAAACCTTAAGTGCTAATGACTCCATTCCTTTTAGTGGTTGTAGGGGCTGTTGATTGGAGTACACTAAAACAAACCTGATCTCTCTAGGACATTCAGAAGCCAAGTTATAAGCCCACAAAGGTGTAACTGGACTGCTTCTTTAAAGTGACATCAGGCCCGGTGACCTTTGGGACATGGTTTGACCCCCTTAGGAAAGTGCTATCATCATGAAACGTTCAGATCACTTACAACTCAATAGATTCTACCTTCTTGTAGCGTTTCAGCCTGATTGGACCTTGTTTTCACACAAATGAACCCAGAATGATGTGAAATTGTGCTTCGTGCAACATAATTCTGGGTGCCATTTACAAACCATAAGTGCTAATGACTCCATTCCTTTTTGTGGTTGTAGGGGCTGTTGATTGGAGTACATTAAAACAAACCTGATCTCTCTAGGACATTCAGAAGCCAAGTTATAAGCCCACAAAGGTGTAACTGGACTACTTCTTTAAATTGACACCAGATCCGGTGACCTTTGGGACATGGTTTGACCCCCTTAGGAAAGTGCTATCATCATGAAACGTTCAGATCACTTACAACTCAATAGATTCTAACTTCCTGTAACATTTAAGCCTTATTGGACCTTATTTTCACACAAATGAACCCAGAATGATGTGAAATTGTGCTTCGTGCAACATAATTCTGGGTGCCATTTAAAAACCATAAGTGCTAATGACTCCATTCCTTTTTGAGGTTGTAGGGGCTGTTGATTGGAGAACACTAAAACAAACCTGATCTCTCTAGGACATTCAGAAGCCAAGTTATAAGACCGAGAAGGCGTAACTGGACTACTTCTTTAAAGAGACACCAGGCCCGGTGACCTTTGGGACATGGTTTGACCCCCTATAGGAATGTGCGATCATCATGAAACGTTCAGATCACTTAAAACTCAATAGATTCTACCTTCTTGTAGCGTTTCAGCCTGATTGGACCTTGTTTTCAAACAAATGGACCCAGAATGATGTGAAATTGTGCTTCGTGAAACATAATTCTGGGTGCCATTTACAAACCATAAGTGCTAATGACTCCATTCCTTTTTGTGGTTGTAGGGGCTGTTGATTGGAGTACATTAAAACAAACCTGGTCTCTCTAGGACATTCAGAAGCCAAGTTATAAGCCCACAAATGTGTAACTGGACTACTTCTTTAAATTGACACCAGATCCGGTGACCTTTGGGACATGGTTTGACCCCCTTAGGAAAGAGCTATCATCATGAAACGTTCAGATCACTTACAACTCAATAGATTCTACCTTCCTGTAACGTTTCAGCCTGATTGGACCTTGTTTTCACACAAATGAACCCAGAATGATGTGAAATTGTGCTTCGTGCAACATAATTCTGGGTGCCATTTACAAACCATAAGTGCCAATGACTCCATTCCTTTTTGTGGTTGTAGGGGCTTTTGATTGGAGAACACTAAAACAAACCTAACCTCTCTAGGACATTCAGAAGCCAAGTTATAAGCCCACAAAGGTGTAACTGGACTACTTCTTTAAAGTGACAGCAGGCCCGGTGACCTTTGGGACATGGTTTAACCCCCTATAGGAATGTGTGATCATCTTGAAACGTTCAGATCACTTACAACTCAATAGATTCTACCTTCTTGTAGCGTTTCAGCCTGATTGGACCTTGTTTTCACACAAATGGACCCAGAATGATGTGAAATTGTGCTTCGTGCAACATAATTCTGGGTGCCATTTACAAACCTTAAGTGCTAATGACTCCATTCCTTTTTGTGGTTGTAGGGGCTCTTGATTGGAGTACACTAAAACAAACCTGATCTCTCTAGGACATTCAGAAGCCAAGTTATAAGCCCACAAATGTGTAACTGGACTACTTCTTTAAATTGACACCAGATCCGGTGACCTTTGGGACATGTTTTGATCCCCTTAGGAATGTGCGATCATCATGAAACGTTCAGATCACTTACAACTCAATATATTCTACCTTCCTGTAACGTTTCAGCCTGATTGGACCTTGTTTTCACACAAATGGACCCAGAATGATGTGAAATTGTGCTTCGTGCAACATAATTCTGGGTGCCATTTACAAACCATAAGTGCTAATGACTCCATTCCTTATTGTGGTTGTAGGGGCTGTTGATTGGAGTACACTAAAACAAACCTAACCTCTCTAGGACATTCAGAAGCCAAGTTATAAGCCCACAAAGGTGTAACTGGACTACTTCTTTAAAGAGACACCAGGCCCGGTGACCTTTGGGACATGGTTTTACCCCCTATAGGAATGTGCGATCATCTTGAAACGTTCAGATCACTTACAACTCAATAGGTTCTACCTTCTTGTAGCGTTTCAGCCTGATTGGACCTTGTTTTCACACAAATGGACCCAGATTGATGTGAAATTGTGCTTCGTGCAACATAATTCTGGGTGCCATTTACAAACCTTAAGTGCTAATGACTCCATTCCTTTTAGTGGTTGTAGGGGCTGTTGATTGGAGTACACTAAAACAAACCTGATCTCTCTAGGACATTCAGAAGCCAAGTTATAAGCCCACAAAGGTGTAACTGGACTGCTTCTTTAAAGTGACATCAGGCCCGGTGACCTTTGGGACATGGTTTGACCCCCTTAGGAAAGTGCTATCATCATGAAACGTTCAGATCACTTACAACTCAATAGATTCTACCTTCTTGTAGCGTTTCAGCCTGATTGGACCTTGTTTTCACACAAATGAACCCAGAATGATGTGAAATTGTGCTTCGTGCAACATAATTCTGGGTGCCATTTACAAACCATAAGTGCTAATGACTCCATTCCTTTTTGTGGTTGTAGGGGCTGTTGATTGGAGTACATTAAAACAAACCTGATCTCTCTAGGACATTCAGAAGCCAAGTTATAAGCCCACAAAGGTGTAACTGGACCACTTCTTTAAATTGACACCAGATCCGGTGACCTTTGGGACATGGTTTGACCCCCTTAGGAAAGTGCTATCATCATGAAACGTTCAGATCACTTACAACTCAATAGATTCTAACTTCCTGTAACATTTAAGCCTTATTGGACATTGTTTTCACACAAATGAACCCAGAATGATGTGAAATTGTGCTTCTTGCAACATAATTCTGGGTGCCATTTAAAAACCAGAAGTGCTAATGACTCCATTCCTTTTTGAGGTTGTAGGGGCTGTTGATTGGAGAACACTAAAACAAACCTAACCTCTCTAGGACATTCAGAAGCCAAGTTATAAGCCCACAAAGGTGTAACTGGACTACTTCTTTAAAGTGACAGCAGGCCCGGTGACCTTTGGGACATGGTTTAACCCCCATAGGAATGTGTGATCATCTTGAAACGTTCAGATCACTTACAACTCAATAGATTCTACCTTCTTGTAGCGTTTCAGCCTGATTGGACCTTGTTTTCACACAAATGGACCCAGAATGATGTGAAATTGTGCTTCGTGCAACATAATTCTGGGTGCCATTTACAAACCTTAAGTGCTAATGACTCCATTCCTTTTTGTGGTTGTAGGGGCTGTTGATTGGAGTACACTAAAACAAACCTGATCTCTCTAGGACATTCAGAAGCCAAGTTATAAGCCCACAAATGTGTAACTGGACTACTTCTTTAAATTGACACCAGATCCGGTGACCTTTGGGACATGTTTTGATCCCCTTAGGAATGTGCGATCATCATGAAACGTTCAGATCACTTACAACTCAATATATTCTACCTTCCTGTAACGTTTCAGCCTGATTGGACCTTGTTTTCACACAAATGGACCCAGAATGATGTGAAATTGTGCTTCGTGCAACATAATTCTGGGTGCCATTTACAAACCATAAGTGCTAATGACTCCATTCCTTATTGTGGTTGTAGGGGCTGTTGATTGGAGTACACTAAAACAAACCTAACCTCTCTAGGACATTCAGAAGCCAAGTTATAAGCCCACAAACGTGTAACTGGACTACTTCTTTAAAGAGACACCAGGCCTGAAGACCTTTGGGACATGGTTTTACCCCCTATAGGAATGTGCGATCATCTTGAAACGTTCAGATCACTTACAACTTAATAGGTTCTACCTTCTTGTAGCGTTTCAGCCTGATTGGACCTTGTTTTCACACAAATGGACCCAGAATGATGTGATATTGTGCTTCGTGCAACATAATTCTGGGTGCCATTTACAAACCTTAAGTGCTAATGACTCCATTCCTTTTAGTGGTTGTAGGGGCTGTTTATTGGAGTACACTAAAACAAACCTGAACCTAACTAGGACATTCAGAAGCCAAGTTATAAGCCCACAAAGGTGTAACTGGACTACTTCTTTAAAGAGACACCAGGCCCGGTGACCTTTGGGACATGGTTTGACCCCCTTAGGAAAGTGATTTCATGATGAAACGTTCAGATCACTTACAACTCAATAGATTCTACCTTTCTGTAACATTTCAGCCTGATTGGACCTTGTTTTCACACAAATGAACCCAGAATGATGTGAAATTGTGCTTCGTGCAACATAATTCCGGGTGCCATTTACAAACCATAAGTGCCAATGACTCCATTCCTTTTTGTGGTTGTAGGGGCTGTTGATTGGAGAACACTAAAACAAACCTAACCTCTCTAGGACATTCAGATGCCAAGTTATAAGCCCACAAAGGTGTAACTGGACTACTTCTTTAAAGTGACACCAGGCCCGGTGACCTTTGGGACATGGTTTTACCCCCTATTGGAATGTGCGATCTTCTTGAAACGTTCAGATCACTTACAACTCAATAGATTCTACCTTCTTGTAGCGTTTCAGCCTGATTGGACCTTGTTTTCACACAAATGGACCCAGAATGATGTGAAATTGTGCTTCCTGCAATATAATTCTGGGTGCCATTTACAAACCTTAAGTGCTAATGACTCCATTCCTTTTTGTAGTTGTAGGGGCTTTTCATTGGAGTACACTAAAACAAACCTGATCTCTCTAGGACATTCAGAAGCCAAGTTATAAGCCCACAAATGTGTAACTGGACTACTTCTTTAAATTGACACCAGATCCGGTGACCTTTGGGACATGGTTTGACCCCCTTAGGAAAGTGCTATCATCATGAAACGTTCAGATCACTTACAACTCAATAGATTCTACCTTTCTGTAACGTTTCAGCCTGATTGGACCTTGTTTTCACACAAATGAACCCAGAATGATGTGAAATTGTGCTTCGTGCAACATAATTCTGGGTGCCATTTAAAAACCATAAGTGCTTATTACTCCATTCCTTTTTGAGGTTGTAGGGGCTGTTGATTGGAGTACACTAAAACAAACCTGATCTCTCTAGGACATTCAGAAGCCAAGTTATAAGCCCTCAAATGTGTAACTGGACTACTTTTTTAAAGTGACACCAGGCCCGGTGACCTTTGGGACATGGTTTGACCCCCTATAGGAATGTGCAATCATCATGAAACGTTCAGATCACTTACAACTCAATAGATTCTACCTTCTTGTAACGTTTCAGCCTGATTGGACCTTGTTTTCACACAAATGGACCCAGAATGATGTGAAATTGTGCTTCGTGCAACATAATTCTGGGTGCCATTTAAAAACCATAAGTGCTAATGACTCCATTCCTTTTTGAGGTTGTAGGGGTTGTTGATTGGAGTATACTAAAACAAACCTGATCTCTCTAGGACATTCAGAAGCCAAGTTATAAGACCTAGAAGGTGTAACTGGACTACTTCTTTAAAGAGACACCAGGCCCGGTGACCTTTGGGACATGGTTTGACTCCCTATAGGAATGTGCGATCATCATGAAACGTTCAGATCACTTACAACTCAATAGATTCTACCTTCTTGTAGCGTTTCAGCCTGATTGGACCTTGTTTTCACACAAATGGACCCAGAATGATGTGAAATTGTGCTTTGTGCAACATAATTCTGGGTGCCATTTAAAAGCCATAAGTGCTAATGACTCCATTCCTTTTTGTGGTTGTAGGGGCTGTTGATTGGAGTACATTAAAACAAACCTGGTCTCTCTAGGACATTCAGAAGCCAAGTTATAAGCCCACAAATGTGTAACTGGACTACTTCTTTAAATTGACACCAGATCCGGTGACCTTTGGGAAATGGTTTGACCCCCTTAGGAAAGAGCTATCATCATGAAACGTTCAGATCACTTACAACTCAATAGATTCTACCTTCCTGTAACGTTTCAGCCTGATTGGACCTTGTTTTCACACAAATGAACCCAGAATGATGTGAAATTGTGCTTCGTGCAACATAATTCTGGGTGCCATTTACAAACCATAAGTGCCAATGACTCCATTCCTTTTTGTGGTTGTAGGGGCTGTTGATTGGAGAACACTAAAACAAACCTAATCTCTCTAGGACATTCAGAAGCCAAGTTATAAGCCCACAAAGGTGTAACTGGACTACTTCTTTAAAGTGACAGCAGGCCCGGTGACCTTTGGGACATGGTTTAACCCCCTATAGGAATGTGTGATCATCTTGAAACGTTCAGATCACTTACAACTCAATAGATTCTACCTTCCCGTAACGTTTCAGCCTGATTGGACCTTGTTTTCACACAAATGAACCCAGAATGATGTGAAATTGTGCTTCGTGCAACATAATTCTGGGTGCCATTTACAAACCAGAAGTGCTAATGACTCCATTCCTTTTTGTGGTTGTAGGGGCTGTTGATTGGAATACACTAAAACAAACCTAACCTCTCTAGGACATTCAGAAGCCAAGTTATAAGCCCACACAGGTGTAACTGGACTACTTCTTTAAAGAGACACCAGGCCCGGTGACCTTTGGGACATGGTTTTACCCCCTATAGGAATGTGCGATCATCTTGAAACGTTCAGATCACTTACAACTCAATAGGTTCTACCTTCTTGTAGCGTTTCAGCCTGATTGGACCTTGTTTTCATACAAATGGACCCAGAATGATGTGAAATTGTGCTTCGTGCAACATAATTCTGGGTGCCATTTACAAACCTTAAGTGCTAATGACTCCATTCCTTTTTGTGGTTGTAGGGGCTGTTGATTGGAGTACACTAAAACAAACCTGATCTCTCTAGGACATTCAGAAGCCAAGTTATAAGCCCACAAAGGTGTAACTGGACTACTTCTTTAAAGAAAAACCAGGCCCGGTGACCTTTGGGACATGGTTTTACCCCCTTAGGAAAGTGCTTTCATGATGAAACGTTCAGATCACTTACAACTCAATAGATTCTACCTTCCTGTAACGTTTCAGCCTGATTGGACCTTGTTTTCACACAAATGAACCCAGAATGATGTGAAATTGTGCTTCGTGCAACATAATTCCGGGTGCCATTTACAAACCATAAGTGCCAATGACTCCTTTCCTTTTTGTGGTTGTAGGGGCTGTTGATTGGAGAACAGTAAAACAAACCTTACCTCTCTAGGACATTCAGAAGCCAAGTTATAAGCCCACAAAGGTGTAACTGGACTACTTCTTTAAAGTGACACCAGGCCCGGTGACCTTTGGGACATGGTTTTACCCCCTATAGGAATGTGCGATCTTCTTGAAACGTTCAGATCACTTACAACTCAATAGATTCTACCTTCTTGTAGCGTTTCAGCCTGATTGGACCTTGTTTTCACACAAATGGACCCAGAATGATGTGAAATTGTGCTTCGTGCAACATAATTCTGGGTGCTATTTACAAACCTTAAGTGCTAATGACTCCATTACTTTTTGTGGTTATAGGGGCTGTTGATTGGAGTACACTAAAACAAACCTGATCCCTCTAGGACATTCAGAAGCCAAGTTATAAGCCCACAAATGTGTAACTGGACTACTTCTTTAAATTGACACCAGATCCGGTGACCTTTGGGACATGGTTTGACCCCCTTAGGAATTTGCGATCATCATGAAAAGTTCAGATCACTTACAACTCAATAGATTCTACCACCTTGTAACGTTTCAGCCTGATTGGACCTTGTTTTCACACAAATGAACCCAGAATGATGTGAAATTGTGATTCGTGCAACATAATTCTGGGTGCCATTTACAAACCATAAGCGCTAATGACTCCATTCCTTTTTGTGGTTGTAGGGGCTGTTGATTGGAATACACTAAAACAAACCTAACCTCTCTAGGACATTCAGAAGCCAAGTTATAAGCCCACAAAGGTGTAACTGGACTACTTCTTTAAAGAGACACCAGGCCCGGTGACCTTTGGGACATGGTTTTACCCCCTATAGGAATGTGCGATCATCTTGAAACGTTCAGATCACTTACAACTCAATATGTTCTACCTTCTTGTAGCGTTTCAGCCTGATTGGACCTTGTTTTCACACAAATGGACCCAGAATGATGTGAAATTGTGCTTCAAGCAACATAATTCTGGGTGCCATTTACAAACCTTAAGTGCTAATGACTCCATTCCTTTTTGTGGTTGTAGGGGCTGTTGATTGGAGTACACTAAAACAAACCTGATCTCTCTAGGACATTCAGAAGCCAAGTTATAAGCCCACAAAGGTGTAACTGGACTACTTCTTTAAAGAGACACCAGGCCCGGTGACCTTTGGGACATGGTTTGACCCCCTTAGGAAAGTGCTTTCATGATGAAACGTTCAGATCTATTACAACTCAATAGATTCTACCTTCCTTTAACGTTTCAGCCTGATTGGACCTTGTTTTCACACAAATGAACCCAGAATGATGTGAAATTGTGCTTCGTGCAACATAATTCCGGGTGCTAATTACAAACCATAAGTGCCAATGACTCCATTCCTTTTTGTGGTTGTAGGGGCTGTTGATTGGAGAACACTAAAACAAACCTAACCTCTCTAGGACATTCAGAAGCCAAGTTATAAGCCCACAAAGGTGTAACTGGACTACTTCTTTAAAGTGACACCAGGCCCGGTGACCTTTGGGACATGGTTTTACCCCCTATAGGAATGTGCAATCTTCTTGAAACGTTCAGATCACTTACAACTCAATAGATTCTACCTTCTTGTAGCGTTTCAGCCTGATTGGACCTTGTTTTCACACAAATGGACCCAGAATGATGTGAAATTGTGCTTCCTGCAACATAATTCTGGGTGCCATTTACAAACCTTAAGTGCTAATGACTCCATTCCTTTTTGTGGTTGTAGGGGCTGTTGATTGGAGTACACTAAAACAAACCTGATCTCTCTAGGACATTCAGAAGCCAAGTTATAAGCCCACAAATGTGTAACTGGACTACTTCTTTAAATTGACACCAGATCCGGTGACCTTTGGGACATGGTTTGACCCCCTTAGGAAAGTGCTATCATCATGAAACGTTCAGATCACTTACAACTCAATAGATTCTACCTTTCTGTAACGTTTCAGCCTGATTGGACCTTGTTTTCACACAAATGAACCCAGAATGATGTGAAATTGTGCTTCGTGCAACATAATTCTGGGTGCCATTTAAAAACCATAAGTGCTAATGACTCCATTCCTTTTTGAGGTTGTAGGGGCTGTTGATTGGAGTACACTAAAACAAACCTGATCTCTCTAGGACATTCAGAAGCCAAGTTATAAGCCCTCAAAGGTGTAACTGGACTACTTCTTTAAAGTGACACCAGGCCCGGTGACCTTTGGGACATGGTTTGACCCCCTATAGGAATGTGCAATCATCATGAAACGTTCAGATCACTTACAACTCAATAGATTCTACCTTCTTGTAACGTTTCAGCCTGATTGGACCTTGTTTTCACACAAATGGACCCAGAATGATGTGAAATTGTGCTTCGTGCAACATAATTCTGGGTGCCATTTACAAACCATAAGTGCTAATGACTCCATTCCTTTTTGTGGTTGTAGGGGCTGTTGGTTGGAGTACATTAAAACAAACCTGATCTCCCTAGGACATTCAGAAGCCAAGTTATAAGCCCACAAATGTGTAACTGGACTACTTCTTTAAATTGACACCAGATCCGGTGACATTTGGGACATGGTTTTACCCCCTTAGGAAAGTGCTATCATCATGAAACGTTCAGATCACTTACAACTCAATAGATTCTACCTTCCTGTAACGTTTCAGCCTGATTGGACCTTGTTTTCACACAAATGAACCCAGAATGATGTGAAATTGTGCTTAGTGCAACATAATTTTGGGTGCCATTTACAAACCATAAGTGCTAATGACTCCATTCCTTTTTGTGGTTGTAGGGGCTGTTGATTGGAGTACATTAACACAAACCTGATCTCTCTAGGACATTCAGAAGCCAAGTTATAAGCCCACAAATGTTTAACTGGACTACTTCTTTAAATTGACACCAGATCCGGTGACCTTTGGGACATGGTCTGACCCTCTTAGGAAAGTGCTATCATCATGAAACGTTCAGATCACTTACAACTCAATAGATTCTACCTTCCTGTAACGTTTCAGCCTGATTGGACCTTGTTTTCACACAAATGAACCCATAATGATGTGAAATTGTGCTTAGTGCAGCATAATTCTGGGTGCCATTTAAAAAACCATGAGTGCTAATGACTCCATTCCTTTTTGAGGTTGTAGGGGATGTTGATTAGAGTACACTAAAACAAACCTGATCTCTCTAGAACATTCAGAAGCCAAGTTATAAGCCCACAAATGTGTAACTGGACTACTTCTTTAAATTGACACCAGATCCGGTGACCTTTGGGACATGGTTTGACCCCCTTCGGAAAGTGCTATCATCATGAAATGTTCGGATCACTTACAACTCAATAGATTCTACCTTCTTGTAGCGTTTCAGCCTGATTGGACCTTGTTTTCACACAAATGGACCCAGAATGATGTGAAATTGTGCTTCGTGCAACATAATTCTGGGTGCGATTTACAAACCATAAGTGCTAATGACTCCGTTCCTTTTTGTGGTTGTAGGGGCTGTTGATTGGAGCACATTAAAACAAACCTGATCTCTCTAGGACATTCAGAAGCCCAGTTATAAGACCTCAAAGGTGTAACTGGACTACATCTTTAAAGAGACACCAGACCCGGTGACCTTTGGGACATGGTTTGACCCCCTATAGGAATGTGCGATCATCATGAAATGTTCAGATCACTTACAACTCAATAGATTCTACTTTCTTGTAGCGTTTCAGCCTGATTGGACCTTGTTTTCACACAAATGGACCCAGAATGATGTGAAATTGTGCTTCGTGCAACATAATTCTGGGTGCCATTTACAAACCATAAGTGCTAATTACTCCATTCCTTTTTGTGGTTGTAGGGGCTGTTGATTGGAGTACATTAAAACAAACCTGGTCTCTCTAGGGCATTCAGAAGCCAAGTTATAAGCCCACAAATGTGTAACTGGACTACTTCTTTAAATTGACACCAGATCCGGTGACCTTTGGGACATGGTTTGACCCCCTTAGGAAAGAGCTATCATCATGAAACGTTCAGATCACTTACAACTCAATAGATTCTACCTTCCTGTAACGTTTCAGCCTGATTGGACCTTGTTTTCACACAAATGAACCCAGAATGATGTGAAATTGTGCTTCGTGCAACATAATTCTGGGTGCCAATTACAAACCATAAGTGCCAATGACTCCATTCCTTTTTGTGGTTGTAGGGGCTGTTGATTGGAGAACACTATAACAAACCTAACCTCTCTAGGACATTCAGAAGCCAAGTTATAAGCCCACAAATGTGTAACTGGACTACTTCTTTAAATTGACACCAGATCCGGTGACCTTTGGGACATGGTTTGACCCCCTTCGGAAAGTGCTATCATCATGAAATGTTCGGATCACTTACAACTCAATAGATTCTACCTTCTTGTAGCATTTCAGCCTGATTGGACCTTGTTTTCACACAAATGGACCCAGAATGATGTGAAATTGTGCTTCGTGCAACATAATTCAGGGTGCCATTTACAAACCATAAGTGCTAATGACTCCATTCCTTTTTGTGGTTGTAGGGGCTGTTGATTGGAGCACATTAAAACAAACCTGATCTCTCTAGGACATTCAGAAGCCAAGTTATAAGCCCACAAATGTGTAACTGGACTACTTCTTTAAATTTACACCAGATCCGGTGACCTTTGGGACATGGTTTGACCCCCTTCGGAAAGTGCTATCATCATGAAATGTTCGGATCACTTACAACTCAATAGATTCTACCTTCTTGTAGCGTTTCAGCCTGATTGGACCTTGTTTTCACACAAATGGACCCAGAATGATGTGAAATTGTGCTTCGTGCAACATAATTCTGGGTGCGATTTATAAACCATAAGTGCTAATGACTCCATTCCTTTTTGTGGTTGTAGGGGCTGTTGATTGGAGCACATTAAAACAAACCTGATCTCTCTAGGACATTCAGAAGCCAAGTTATAAGACCTCAAAGGTGTAACTGAACTACATCTTTAAAGAGACACCAGGCCCGGTGACCTTTGGGACATGGTTTGACCCCCTATGGGAATGTGCGATCATCATGAAACGTTCAGATCACTTACAACTCAATAGATTCTACCTTCTTGTAGCGTTTCAGCCTGATTGGACCTTGTTTTCACACAAATGGACCCAGAATGATGTGAAATTGTGCTTCGTGCAACATAATTCTGGGTGCCATTTACAAACCATAAGTGCTAATGACTCCATTCCTTTTTTGTGGTTGTAGGGGCTGTTGATTGGAGTACATTAAAACAAACCTGGTCTCTCTAGGACATTCAGAAGCCAAGTTATAAGCCCACAAATGTGTAACTGGACTTCTTTAAATTGACACCAGATCCGGTGACCTTTGGGACATGGTTTGACCCCCTTAGGAAAGAGCTATCATCATGAAACGTTCAGATCACTTACAACTCAATAGATTCTACCTTCGTGTAACGTTTCAGCCTGATTGGACCTTGTTTTCCCACAAATGAACCCAGAATGATGTGAAATTGTGCTTTGTGCAACATAATTCTGGGTGCCAATTACAAACCATAAGTGCCAATGACTCCATTCCTTTTTGTGGTTGTAGGGGCTGTTGATTGGAGAACACTAAAACAAACCTAACCTCTCTAGGACATTCAGAAGCCAAGTTATAAGCCCACAAAGGTGTAACTGGACTACTTTTTTAAAGTGACAGCAGGCCCGGTGACCTTTGGGACATGGTTTAACCCCCTATAGGAATGTGCGATCATCTTGAAACGTTCAGATCACTTACAACTCAATAGATTCTACCTTCTTGTAGCGTTTCAGCCTGATTGGACCTTGTTTTCACACAAATGGACCCAGAATGATGTGAAATTGTGCTTCGTGCAACATAATTCTGGGTGCCATTTACAAACCTTAAGTGCTAATGACTCCATTCCTTTTTGTGGTTGTAGGGGCTGTTGATTGGAGTACACTAAAACAAACCTGATCTCTCTAGGACATTCAGAAGCCAAGTTATAAGCCCACAAATGTGTAACTGGACTACTTCTTTAAATTGACACCAGATCCGGTGACCTTTGGGACATGTTTTGATCCCCTTAGGAATGTGCGATCATCATGAAACGTTCAGATCACTTACAACTCAATATATTCTACCTTGCTGTAACGTTTCAGCCTGATTGGACCTTGTTTTCACACAAATGGACCCAGAATGATGTGAAATTGTGCTTCGTGCAACATAATTCTGGGTGCCATTTACAAACCTTAAGTGCTAATGACTCCATTCTTTTTTGTGGTTGTAGGGGCTGTTGATTGGAGTACACTAAAACAAACCTGATCCCTCTAGGACATTCAGAAGCCAAGTTATAAGCCCACAAATGTGTAACTGGACTACTTCTTTAAAGTGACACCAGATCCGGTGACCTTTGGGACATGGTTTGACCCCCTTAGGAAAGTGCTATCATCATGAAACATTCAGATCACTTACAACTCAATAGATTCTACCTTCCTGTAACCTTTCAGCCTGATTGGACCTTGTTTTCACACAAATGAACCCAGAATGATGTGAAATTGTGCTTCGTGCAACATAATTCTGGGTGCCATTTACAAACCATAAGTGCTAATGACTCCATTCCTTTTTGTGGTTGTAGGGGCTGTTGATTGGAGTACACTAAAACAAACCTAACCTCTCTAGGACATTCAGAAGACAAGTTATAAGCCCACAAAGGTGTAACTGGACTACTTCTTTAAAGAGACACCATTTCCGGTGACCTTTGGGACATGGTTTTACCCCCTATAGGAATGTGCGATCATCTTGAAACGTTCAGATCACTTAAAACTCAATAGGTTCTACCTTCTTGTAGCATTTCAGCCTGATTGGACCTTGTTTTCACCCAAATGAACCCAGAATGATGTGAAATTGTGCTTCGTGCAACATAATTCCGGGTGCCATTTACAAACCATAAGTGCTAATGACTCCATTCCTTTTTGTGGTTTTAGGGGCTGTTGATTGGAGAACACTAAAACAAACCTGATCTCTCTAGGACATTCAGAAGCCAAGTTATAAGCCCACAAATGTGTAACTGGACTACTTCTTTAAATTGACACCAGATCCGGTGACCTTTGGGACATGGTTTGACCCCCTTTGGAAAGTGCTATCATCATGAAATGTTCGGATCACTTACAACTCAATAGATTCTACCTTCTTGTAGCGTTTCAGCCTGATTGGACCTTGTTTTCACACAAATGGACCCAGAATGATGTGAAATTGTGCTTTGTGCAACATAATTCTGGGTGCCATTTACAAACCATAAGTGCTAATGACTCCATTCCTTTTTGTGGTTGTAGGGGCTGTTGATTGGAGCACATTAAAACAAACCTGATCTCTCTAGGACATTCAGAAGCCAAGTTATAAGCCCACAAATGTGTAACTGGACTACTTCTTTAAATTGACACCAGATCCGGTGACCTTTGGGACATGGTTTGACCCCCTTAGGAAAGTGCTATCATCATGAAACGTTCAGATCACTTACAACTCAATAGATTCTACCTTCCTGTAACGTTTCAGCCTGATTGGACCTTGTTTTCACACAAATGAACCCAGAATGATGTGAAATTGTGCTTCGTGCAACATAATTCTGGGTGCCATTTACAAACCATAAGTGCCAATGACTCCATTCCTTTTTGTGGTTGTAGGGGCTGTTGATTGGAGAACACTAAAACAAACCTAACCTCTCTAGGACATTCAGAAGCCAAGTTATAAGCCCACAAAGGTGTAACTGGACTACTTCTTTAAAGTGACAGCAGGCCCGGTGACCTTTGGGACATGTTTTAACCCCCTATAGGAATGTGCGATCATCTTGAAACTTTCAGATCACTTACAACTCAATAGGTTCTACCTTCTTGTAGCGTTTCAGCCTGATTGGACCTTGTTTTCACACAAATGGACCCAGAATGATGTGAAATTGTGCTTCGTGCAACATAATTCTGGGTGCCATTTACAAACCTTAAGTGCTAATGACTCCCTTCCTCTTTGTGGTTGTAGGGGCTGTTGATTGGAGTACACTAAAACAAACCTGATCTCTCTAGGACATTCAGAAGCCAAGTTATAAGCCCACAAAGGTGTAACTGGACTACTTCTTTAAAGAGACACCAGGCCCGGTGACCTTTGGGACATGGTTTGACCCCCTTAGGAAAGTGCTTTCATGATGAAACGTTCAGATCACTTACAACTCAATAGATTCTACCTTCCTGTAACGTTTCAGCCTGATTGGACCTTGTTTTCACACAAATGAACCCAGAATGATGTGAAATTGTGCTTCGTGCAACATAATTCCTCTCCTGAGGCGCCGGACAGTTTGCCAGAACCTCTTTGGAGCCGATCGATAGTCTTTCTCCATGGCCTCACCAAACTCCTCCCACGCCCGAGATTTTGCCTCGGCAACTGCCACTGCTGCACCCCGCTTGGCTATCCGGTACCTGTCTGCTGCCTCCGGAGACCCACAGACCAGCCACGCCCTGTAGGCCTCCTTCTTCAGCCTGATGGCTCCCCGAACCTCTGGTGTCCACCAGCGGGTACGGGGGTTGCCACCACGACTGGCACCGGCCACCTTACGAGCACAGCTAGCAACAGCCGCCTCGACAATCGCAGAGTGGAACAAGGCCCACTCGGACTCAATGTCCCCCACGTCTCTCGGGACGTGGTCAAAGCTCTGCCGGAGGTGGGAGTTGAAGACCGTCTTGACAGGTTCTTCTGCCAGGCGTTCCCAGCAGACCCTCACTATGCGTTTGGGTCTGCCAGGTCTACGCGGCATGTTCCCTTGCCATCTGATCCAACTCACCACCAGGTGGTGATCAGTTGACAGCTCCGCCCCTCTCTTCACTCGGGTGTCCAAAACATACGGCCGCAGGTCAGATGATACGACTACAAAATCTATCATCGACCTGTGACCTAGGCTGCCCTGGTACCAAGTGTACCGGTGGGCATCCTTATGTTCGAACATGGTGTTCGTTATGGCCAAACTGCGGCTTGCACAGAAGTCCAATAACAAAACACCGCTCGAGTTCAGATTAGGTGGGCCGTTCCTCCCAATCACACCCCTCCAGGTCAAGCTGTCATTGCGCACGTGAGCATTGAAGTCCCCCAGCAGGACAATGGAGTCCCCTGATGGAGCACTATCTAGCACTCGTCCCAGGGACTCCAAAAAGGGTGGGTACTCTGAACTGATATTTGGCCCATAAGCACAAACAACAGTCAGGACCCGTTCCCCGACCCGAAGACGCAAGGAAGCTACCCTCTTGTCCCCCGGGGTAAACCCCAACACACAGGCAGAGAGTCTCGGGGCTAACAAAAAGCCAACCCCAGCCCTCCGCCTCTCACCCGGAGCAACTCCAGCAAAGTAGAGTGTCCAACCCCTCTCCAGGTCTCGGGTTCCAGAGCCAATGCAATGTGTCGAGGTGAGTCCGACTATATCTAGCCGGTACCGCTCAACCTCTGCCACAAGCTCCGGCTCCTTTCCCGCCAGCGAGGTGACGTTCCATGTCCCAAAAACTAGTTTTCTTGTCCGGGGATTGGACCGCCAAGGCTCCCGCCTTGGTCTGCCACCCGATTCACACTGCACCGGACCCTTCATGTTCCTCCTGCGGGTGGTGGGTCCACAGTTGGACGAGCCCATGTATCCGGTTCGGGCTGGGCCCGACCGGGCCCCATGGGCGAAAGCCCGGCCACCAGGCGCTCGCTCACGGGCCCCAACCCCAGGCCTGGCTCCAGGGTGGGACCCCGGTAACCCTCCGGGCCGGGTACTCAGACTATTCGTTTTAACCGCCATGAAAGATCCTTCGAACCGTTCTTTGTCTCACCCTTCACCTAAGACCAATTTGTCATGGGAGGCCCTACCAGGGGCACTAAGTGCCCCAGACAACAGAGCTCCTAGGATCATTAGGGCTCTCAAACTCCTCCACCACGATAAGGTGACGGTTCAAGGAGGCAGCAACTCGCTCACACTGTTTACAGTGGGGATGGGGAGCTGCTGACGTCAACTGAGGCTATAGTCGGACGGTGGAAGGAATACTTTGAGGAGCTCCTCAATCCCACCAATGCGCATTCCGAGGAGGAACCAGAGCTGGGAGGCCTGGGGATGGACTGTCCGATCTCGGGGGCAGAAGTTGCTGAGGTAGTCAAACAACTACACAGCGGCGGAGCCCCGGGGGCGGATGAGGTTCGTCCTGGGTATCTCAAGGCTATGGATGTTGTAGGGCTGTCATGGTTGACACGTCTCTACAACATTGCGTGGTCATCGGGGGCAGTTCCTAGGGAGGGGCAGACCGGGGTGGTGGTCCCCATCTTTAAGAAGGGTGACCTGAGGGTGTGTTCCAACTATAGGGGGATCACACTCCTCAGCCTCCCTGGAAAGGTCTA
Source organism: Nothobranchius furzeri (assembly GCF_043380555.1). Taxonomy (NCBI): domain Eukaryota; kingdom Metazoa; phylum Chordata; class Actinopteri; order Cyprinodontiformes; family Nothobranchiidae; genus Nothobranchius; species Nothobranchius furzeri. Next base: position 22,350,961 of record NC_091744.1, on the reverse strand, counting down.
CGCCAAGGTACTGGAGAGGAGGGTCCGATCGATAGTTGAATCTCAGATAGAGGAGGAGCAATGTGGTTTTCGTCCTGGCCGTGGACCTGTGGACCAGCTCTATACCCTTGCAAGGGTGATGGAGGGGGCATGGGAGTTTGCCCAACCAATCCACATGTGCTTTGTGGATTTGGAGAAGGCTTATGACCGTGTCCCCAGGGGCACCCTGTGGGGGACGCTCCAGGAGTATGGGGTGGGTGGCTTTCTGTTAAGGGCCATTCAGTCCCTTTACCAGAGGAGCGTGAGTTTGGTCCGCATAGCCGGTAGTAAGTCGGACCTGTTCCCAGTGAGGGTTGGACTCCGCCAGGGCTGCCCTTTGTCACCGGTTCTGTTCATCACTTTTATGGACAGAATTTCTAGACGCAGCCGTGGTGTGGAGTGTGTCGAGTTTGGTGGCAGGAGAATCTCGTCTCTGCTTTTTGCGGATGATGTGGTCCTCCTAGCTTCATCCAGCTCTGACCTTCAGCTCTTGCTGGGTAGGTTCGCGGCCGAATGTGAAGCGGCTGGGATGAGGATCAGCACCTCCAAATCTGAGACCATGGTTCTCGACCGGAAAAGGGTGGCTTGCCACCTCCGGGTCGGGGGAGAGGTCCTACCTCAAGTGGAGGAGTTTAAGTATCTCGGGGTCTTGTTCACGAGTGAGGGTAGGAGGGATCGGGAGATCGACAGGCGGATTGGTTCGGCATCTGCAGTCATGTGGACGCTGAGCCGATCTGTCGTGGGGAAGAGGGAGCTGAGCCAGAAAGCCAGGCTCTCGATTTACCGGTCGATCTACGTCCCAATCCTCACCTATGGTCATGAGCTTTGGGTAATGACCGAAAGAACGAGATCGCGGATACAAGCGGCCGAAATGAGTTTCCTCCGTAGGGTGGCTGGGCTCAGCCTTAGAGATAGGGTGAGGAGCTCGGACATTCGGGAGGGACTCGGAGTAGAACCGCTGCTCCTCCGGATCGAAAGGAGCCAGTTCAGGTGGTTTGGGCATCTGGTCAGGATGCCTCCTGGACGCCTCCCCGGGGAGGTGTTTCGGGCATGTCCTGCCGGCAGAAGGCCCCCGGGTCGACCCAGGACACGTTGGAGAGGTTACATCTCCAATCTGGTCCGGGAACGCCTTGGGGTCCTGCCGGAGGAGCTGGTGGACAAGGCCGGGGAGAGGACGGCCTGGAGCTCCCTAATTGGGATGCTGCCCCCGCGACCCGGACCCGGATAAGCGGAGGAAGACGAAGACGAAGACGAAGACGAAGCAACATAATTCCGGGTGCCATTTACAAACCATAAGTGCCAATGACTCCATTCCTTTTTGTGGTTGTAGGGGCTGTTGATTGGAGAACACTAAAACAAACCTAACCTCTCTAGGACATTCAGAAGCCAAGTTATAAGCCCACAAAGGTGTAACTGGACTACTTTAAAGTGACACCAGGCCCGGTGACCTTTGGGACATGGTTGTACCCCCTATAGGAATGTGCGATCTTCTTGAAACGTTCAGATCACTTACAACTCAATAGATTCTACCTTCTTGTAGCGTTTCAGCCTGATTGGACCTTGTTTTCACACAAATGGACCCAGAATGATGTGAAATTGTGCTTCTTGCAACATAATTCTGGGTGCCATTTACAAACCATAAGTGCTAATGACTCCATTCCTTTTTGTGGTTGTAGGGGCTCTTGATTGGAGTACACTAAAACAAACCTGATCTCTCTAGGACATTCAGAAGCCAAGTTATAAGCCCACAAATGTGTAACTGGACTACTTCTTTAAATTGACACCAGATCCGGTGACCTTTGGGACATGGTTTGACCCCCTTAGGAAAGTGCTATCATCATGAAACGTTCAGATCACTTACAACTCAATAGATTCTACCTTTCTGTAACGTTTCAGCCTGATTGGACCTTGTTTTCACACAAATGAACCCAGAATGATGTGAAATTGTGCTTCGTGCAACATAATTCTGGGTGCCATTTACAAACCATAAGTGCCAATGACTCCATTCCTTTTTGTGGTTGTAGGGGCTGTTGATTGGAGAACACTAAAACAAACCTAACCTCTCTAGGACATTCAGAAGCCAAGTTATAAGCCCACAAAGGTGTAACTGGACTACTTCTTTAAATTGACACCAGATCCGGTGACCTTTGGGACATGGTTTGACCCCCTTCGGGAAGTGCTATCATCATGAAATGTTCGGATCACTTACAACTCAATAGATTCTACCTTCTTGTAGCATTTCAGCCTGATTGGACCTTGTTTTCACACAAATGGACCCAGAATGATGTGAAATTGTGCTTCGTGCAACATAATTCTGGGTGCCATTTACAAACCATAAGTGCTAATGACTCCATTCCTTTTTGTGGTTGTAGGGGCTGTTGATTGGAGCACATTAAAACAAACCTGATCTCTCTAGGACATTCAGAAGCCAAGTTATAAGCCCACAAATGTGTAACTGGACTACTTCTTTAAAATGACACCAGATCCGGTGACCTTTGGGACATGGTTTGACCCCCTTAGGAAAGTGCTTTCATCATGAAACGTTCAGATCACTTACAACTCAATAGATTCTACCTTCCTGTAACATTTCAGCCTGATTGGACCTTGTTTTCACACAAATGAACCCATAATGATGTGAAATTGTGCTTAGTGCAGCATAATTCTGGGTGCCATTTAAAAACCATAAGTGCTAATGACTCAATTCCTTTTTGAGGTTGTAGGGGATGTTGATTGGAGTACACTAAAACAAACCTGATCTCTCTAGGACATTCAGAAGCCAAGTTATAAGCCCACAAATGTGTAACTGGACTACTTCTTTAAATTGACACCAGATCCGGTGACCTTTGGGACATGGTTTGACCCCCTTCGGAAAGTGCTATCATCATGAAATGTTCGGATCACTTACAACTCAATAGATTCTACCTTCTTGTAGCGTTTCAGCCTGAATGGACCTTGTTTTCACACAAATGGACCCAGAATGATGTGAAATTGTGCTTCGTGCAACATAATTCTGGGTGCGATTTACAAACCATAAGTGCTAATGACTCCATTCCTTTTTGTGGTTGTAGGGGCTGTTGATTGGAGCACATTAAAACAAACCTGATCTCTCTAGGACATTCAGAAGCCAAGTTATAAGACCTCAAAGGTGTAACTGGACTACATCTTTAAAGAGACACCAGGCCCGGTGACCTTTGGGACATGGTTTGACCCCCTATAGGAATGTGCGATCATCATGAAACGTTCAGATCACTTACAACTCAATAGATTCTACCTTCTTGTAGCGTTTCAGCCTGATTGGACCTTGTTTTCACACAAATGGACCCAGAATGATGTGAAATTGTGCTTCGTGCAACATAATTCTGGGTGCCATTTACAAACCATAAGTGCTAATTACTCCATTCCTTTTTGTGGTTGTAGGGGCTGTTGATTGGAGTACATTAAAACAAACCTGGTCTCTCTAGGACATTCAGAAGCCAAGTTATAAGCCCACAAATGTGTAACTGGACTTCTTTAAATTGACACCAGATCCGGTGACCTTTGGGACATGGTTTGACCCCCTTAGGAAAGAGCTATCATCATGAAACGTTCAGATCACTTACAACTCAATATATTCTACCTTCCTGTAAAGTTTCAGCCTGATTGGACCTTGTTTTCACACAAATGAACCCAGAATGATGTGAAATTGTGCTTCGTGCAACATAATTCTGGGTGCCAATTACAAACCATAAGTGCCAATGACTCCATTCCTTTTTGTGGTTGTAGGGGCTGTTGATTGGAGAACACTAAAATAAACCTAACCTCTCTAGGACATTCAGAAGCCAAGTTATAAGCCCACAAAGGTGTAACTGGACTACTTCTTTAAAGTGACAGCAGGCCCGGTGACCTTTGGGACATGGTTTAACCCCCTATAGGAATGTGCGATCATCTTGAAACGTTCAGATCACTTACAACTCAATAGATTCTACCTTCTTGTAGCGTTTCAGCCTGATTGGACCTTGTTTTCACACAAATGGACCCAGAATGATGTGAAATTGTGCTTCGTGCAACATAATTCTGGGTGCCATTTACAAACCTTAAGTGCTAATGACTCCATTCCTTTTTGTGGTTGTAGGGGCTGTTGATTGGAGTACACTAAAACAAACCTGATCTCTCTAGGACATTCAGAAGCCAAGTTATAAGCCCACAAATGTGTAACTGGACTACTTCTTTAAATTGACACCAGATCCGGTGACCTTTGGGACATGTTTTGATCCCCTTAGGAATGTGCGATCATCATGAAACGTTCAGATCACTTACAACTCAATATATTCTACCTTGCTGTAACGTTTCAGCCTGATTGGACCTTGTTTTCACACGAATGGACCCAGAATGATGTGAAATTGTGCTTCATGCAACATAATTCTGGGTGCCATTTACAAACCTTAAGTGCTAATGACTCCATTCTTTTTTGTGGTTGTAGGGGCTGTTGATTGGAGTACACTAAAACAAACCTGATCCCTCTAGGACATTCAGAAGCCAAGTTATAAGCCCACAAATGTGTAACTGGACTACTTCTTTAAAGTGACACCAGATCCGGTGACCTTTGGGACATGGTTTGACCCCCTTAGGAAAGTGCTATCATCATGAAACATTCAGATCACTTACAACTCAATAGATTCTACCTTCCTGTAACATTTCAGCCTGATTGGACCTTGTTTTCACACAAATGAACCCATAATGATGTGAAATTGTGCTTAGTGCAGCATAATTCTGGGTGCCATTTAAAAACCATAAGTGCTAATGACTCAATTCCTTTTTGAGGTTGTAGGGGATGTTGATTGGAGTACACTAAAACAAACCTGATCTCTCTAGGACATTCAGAAGCCAAGTTATAAGCCCACAAATGTGTAACTGGACTACTTCTTTAAATTGACACCAGATCCGGTGACCTTTGGGACATGGTTTGACCCCCTTCGGAAAGTGCTATCATCATGAAATGTTCGGATCACTTACAACTCAATAGATTCTACCTTCTTGTAGCGTTTCAGCCTGAATGGACCTTGTTTTCACACAAATGGACCCAGAATGATGTGAAATTGTGCTTCGTGCAACATAATTCTGGGTGCGATTTACAAACCATAAGTGCTAATGACTCCATTCCTTTTTGTGGTTGTAGGGGCTGTTGATTGGAGCACATTAAAACAAACCTGATCTCTCTAGGACATTCAGAAGCCAAGTTATAAGACCTCAAAGGTGTAACTGGACTACATCTTTAAAGAGACACCAGGCCCGGTGACCTTTGGGACATGGTTTGACCCCCTATAGGAATGTGCGATCATCATGAAACGTTCAGATCACTTACAACTCAATAGATTCTACCTTCTTGTAGCGTTTCAGCCTGATTGGACCTTGTTTTCACACAAATGGACCCAGAATGATGTGAAATTGTGCTTCGTGCAACATAATTCTGGGTGCCATTTACAAACCATAAGTGCTAATTACTCCATTCCTTTTTGTGGTTGTAGGGGCTGTTGATTGGAGTACATTAAAACAAACCTGGTCTCTCTAGGACATTCAGAAGCCAAGTTATAAGCCCACAAATGTGTAACTGGACTTCTTTAAATTGACACCAGATCCGGTGACCTTTGGGACATGGTTTGACCCCCTTAGGAAAGAGCTATCATCATGAAACGTTCAGATCACTTACAACTCAATATATTCTACCTTCCTGTAAAGTTTCAGCCTGATTGGACCTTGTTTTCACACAAATGAACCCAGAATGATGTGAAATTGTGCTTCGTGCAACATAATTCTGGGTGCCAATTACAAACCATAAGTGCCAATGACTCCATTCCTTTTTGTGGTTGTAGGGGCTGTTGATTGGAGAACACTAAAATAAACCTAACCTCTCTAGGACATTCAGAAGCCAAGTTATAAGCCCACAAAGGTGTAACTGGACTACTTCTTTAAAGTGACAGCAGGCCCGGTGACCTTTGGGACATGGTTTAACCCCCTATAGGAATGTGCGATCATCTTGAAACGTTCAGATCACTTACAACTCAATAGATTCTACCTTCTTGTAGCGTTTCAGCCTGATTGGACCTTGTTTTCACACAAATGGACCCAGAATGATGTGAAATTGTGCTTCGTGCAACATAATTCTGGGTGCCATTTACAAACCTTAAGTGCTAATGACTCCATTCCTTTTTGTGGTTGTAGGGGCTGTTGATTGGAGTACACTAAAACAAACCTGATCTCTCTAGGACATTCAGAAGCCAAGTTATAAGCCCACAAATGTGTAACTGGACTACTTCTTTAAATTGACACCAGATCCGGTGACCTTTGGGACATGTTTTGATCCCCTTAGGAATGTGCGATCATCATGAAACGTTCAGATCACTTACAACTCAATATATTCTACCTTGCTGTAACGTTTCAGCCTGATTGGACCTTGTTTTCACACGAATGGACCCAGAATGATGTGAAATTGTGCTTCATGCAACATAATTCTGGGTGCCATTTACAAACCTTAAGTGCTAATGACTCCATTCTTTTTTGTGGTTGTAGGGGCTGTTGATTGGAGTACACTAAAACAAACCTGATCCCTCTAGGACATTCAGAAGCCAAGTTATAAGCCCACAAATGTGTAACTGGACTACTTCTTTAAAGTGACACCAGATCCGGTGACCTTTGGGACATGGTTTGACCCCCTTAGGAAAGTGCTATCATCATGAAACATTCAGATCACTTACAACTCAATAGATTCTACCTTCCTGTAACGTTTCAGCCTGATTGGACCTTGTTTTCACACAAATGAACCCAGAATGATGTGAAATCGTGCTTCGTGCAACATAATTCTGGGTGCCATTTACAAACCATAAGTGCTAATGACTCCATTCCTTTTTGTGGTTGTAGGGGCTGTTGATTGGAGTACACTAAAACAAACCTAACCTCTCTAGGACATTCAGAAGACAAGTTATAAGCCCACAAAGGTGTAACTGGACTACTTCTTTAAAGAGACACCAGGCCCGGTGACCTTTGGGACATGGTTTTACCCCCTATAGGAATGTGCGATCATCTTGAAACGTTCAGATCACTTACAACTCAATAGGTTCTACCTTCTTGTAGCGTTTCAGCCTGATTTGACCTTGTTTTCACACAAATGGACCCAGAATGATGTGAAATTGTGCTTCGTGCAACATAATTCTGGGTGCCATTTACAAACCTTAAGTGCTAATGACTCCATTCCTTTTTGTGGTTGTAGGGGCTGTTGATTGGAGTACACTAAAACAAACCTGATCTCTCTAGGACATTCAGAAGCCAAGTTATGAGCCCACAAATGTGTAACTGGACTACTTCTTTAAATTGACACCAGATCCGGTGACCTTTGGGACATGGTTTGACCCCCTTCGGAAAGTGCTATCATCATGAAATGTTCGGATCACTTACAACTCAATAGATTCTACCTTCTTGTAGCGTTTCAGCCTGATTGGACCTTGTTTTCACACAAATGGACCCAGAATGATGTGAAATTGTGCTTCGTGCAACATAATTCTGGGTGCGATTTACAAACCATAAGTGCTAATGACTCCATTCCTTTTTGTGATTGTAGGGGCTGTTGATTGTAGCACATTAAAACAAACCTGATCTCTCTAGGACATTCAGAAGCCAAGTTATAAGACCTCAAAGGTGTAACTGGACTACATCTTTAAAGAGACACCAGGCCCGGTGACCTTTGGGACATGGTTTGACCCCCTATAGGAATGTGCGATCATCATGAAACGTTCAGATCACTTACAACTCAATAGATTCTACCTTCTTGTAGCGTTTCAGCCTGATTGGACCTTGTTTTCACACAAATGGACCCAGAATGATGTGAAATTGTGCTTCGTGCAACATAATTCTGGGTGCCATTTACAAACCATAAGTGCTAATGACTCCATTCCTTTTTGTGGTTGTAGGGGCTGTTGATTGGAGTACATTAAAACAAACCTGGTCTCTCTAGGACATTCAGAAGCCAAGTTATAAGCCCACAAATGTGTAACTGGACTTCTTTAAATTGACACCAGATCCGGTGACCTTTGGGACATGGTTTGACCCCCTTAGGAAAGAGCTATCATCATGAAACGTTCAGATCACTTACAACTCAATAGATTCTACCTTCCTGTAAAGTTTCAGCCTGATTGGACCTTGTTTTCACACAAATGAACCCAGAATGATGTGAAATTGTGCTTCGTGCAACATAATTCTGGGTGCCAATTACAAACCATAAGTGCCAATGACTCCATTCCTTTTTGTGGTTGTAGGGGCTGTTGATTGGAGAACACTAAAATAAACCTAACCTCTCTAGGACATTCAGAAGCCAAGTTATAAGCCCACAAAGGTGTAACTGGACTACTTCTTTAAAGTGACAGCAGGCCCGGTGACCTTTGGGACATGGTTTAACCCCCTATAGGAATGTGCGATCATCTTGAAACGTTCAGATCACTTACAACTCAATAGATTCTACCTTCTTGTAGCGTTTCAGCCTGATTGGACCTTGTTTTCACACAAATGGACCCAGAATGATGTGAAATTGTGCTTCGTGCAACATAATTCTGGGTGCCATTTACAAACCTTAAGTGCTAATGACTCCATTCCTTTTTGTGGTTGTAGGGGCTGTTGATTGGAGTACACTAAAACAAACCTGATCTCTCTAGGACATTCAGAAGCCAAGTTATAAGCCCACAAATGTGTAACTGGACTACTTCTTTAAATTGACACCAGATCCGGTGACCTTTGGGACATGTTTTGATCCCCTTAGGAATGTGCGATCATCATGAAACGTTCAGATCACTTACAACTCAATATATTCTACCTTGCTGTAACGTTTCAGCCTGATTGGACCTTGTTTTCACACGAATGGACCCAGAATGATGTGAAATTGTGCTTCATGCAACATAATTCTGGGTGCCATTTACAAACCTTAAGTGCTAATGACTCCATTCTTTTTTGTGGTTGTAGGGGCTGTTGATTGGAGTACACTAAAACAAACCTGATCCCTCTAGGACATTCAGAAGCCAAGTTATAAGCCCACAAATGTGTAACTGGACTACTTCTTTAAAGTGACACCAGATCCGGTGACCTTTGGGACATGGTTTGACCCCCTTAGGAAAGTGCTATCATCATGAAACATTCAGATCACTTACAACTCAATAGATTCTACCTTCCTGTAACATTTCAGCCTGATTGGACCTTGTTTTCACACAAATGAACCCATAATGATGTGAAATTGTGCTTAGTGCAGCATAATTCTGGGTGCCATTTAAAAACCATAAGTGCTAATGACTCAATTCCTTTTTGAGGTTGTAGGGGATGTTGATTGGAGTACACTAAAACAAACCTGATCTCTCTAGGACATTCAGAAGCCAAGTTATAAGCCCACAAATGTGTAACTGGACTACTTCTTTAAATTGACAACAGATCCGGTGACCTTTGGGACATGGTTTGACCCCCTTCGGAAAGTGCTATCATCATGAAATGTTCGGATCACTTACAACTCAATAGATTCTACCTTCTTGTAGCGTTTCAGCCTGAATGGACCTTGTTTTCACACAAATGGACCCAGAATGATGTGAAATTGTGCTTCGTGCAACATAATTCTGGGTGCGATTTACAAACCATAAGTGCTAATGACTCCATTCCTTTTTGTGGTTGTAGGGGCTGTTGATTGGAGCACATTAAAACAAACCTGATCTCTCTAGGACATTCAGAAGCCAAGTTATAAGACCTCAAAGGTGTAACTGGACTACATCTTTAAAGAGACACCAGGCCCGGTGACCTTTGGGACATGGTTTGACCCCCTATAGGAATGTGCGATCATCATGAAACGTTCAGATCACTTACAACTCAATAGATTCTACCTTCTTGTAGCGTTTCAGCCTGATTGGACCTTGTTTTCACACAAATGGACCCAGAATGATGTGAAATTGTGCTTCGTGCAACATAATTCTGGGTGCCATTTACAAACCATAAGTGCTAATTACTCCATTCCTTTTTGTGGTTGTAGGGGCTGTTGATTGGAGTACATTAAAACAAACCTGGTCTCTCTAGGACATTCAGAAGCCAAGTTATAAGCCCACAAATGTGTAACTGGACTTCTTTAAATTGACACCAGATCCGGTGACCTTTGGGACATGGTTTGACCCCCTTAGGAAAGAGCTATCATCATGAAACGTTCAGATCACTTACAACTCAATATATTCTACCTTCCTGTAAAGTTTCAGCCTGATTGGACCTTGTTTTCACACAAATGAACCCAGAATGATGTGAAATTGTGCTTCGTGCAACATAATTCTGGGTGCCAATTACAAACCATAAGTGCCAATGACTCCATTCCTTTTTGTGGTTGTAGGGGCTGTTGATTGGAGAACACTAAAATAAACCTAACCTCTCTAGGACATTCAGAAGCCAAGTTATAAGCCCACAAAGGTGTAACTGGACTACTTCTTTAAAGTGACAGCAGGCCCGGTGACCTTTGGGACATGGTTTAACCCCCTATAGGAATGTGCGATCATCTTGAAACGTTCAGATCACTTACAACTCAATAGATTCTACCTTCTTGTAGCGTTTCAGCCTGATTGGACCTTGTTTTCACACAAATGGACCCAGAATGATGTGAAATTGTGCTTCGTGCAACATAATTCTGGGTGCCATTTACAAACCTTAAGTGCTAATGACTCCATTCCTTTTTGTGGTTGTAGGGGCTGTTGATTGGAGTACACTAAAACAAACCTGATCTCTCTAGGACATTCAGAAGCCAAGTTATAAGCCCACAAATGTGTAACTGGACTACTTCTTTAAATTGACACCAGATCCGGTGACCTTTGGGACATGTTTTGATCCCCTTAGGAATGTGCGATCATCATGAAACGTTCAGATCACTTACAACTCAATATATTCTACCTTGCTGTAACGTTTCAGCCTGATTGGACCTTGTTTTCACACGAATGGACCCAGAATGATGTGAAATTGTGCTTCATGCAACATAATTCTGGGTGCCATTTACAAACCTTAAGTGCTAATGACTCCATTCTTTTTTGTGGTTGTAGGGGCTGTTGATTGGAGTACACTAAAACAAACCTGATCCCTCTAGGACATTCAGAAGCCAAGTTATAAGCCCACAAATGTGTAACTGGACTACTTCTTTAAAGTGACACCAGATCCGGTGACCTTTGGGACATGGTTTGACCCCCTTAGGAAAGTGCTATCATCATGAAACATTCAGATCACTTACAACTCAATAGATTCTACCTTCCTGTAACGTTTCAGCCTGATTGGACCTTGTTTTCACACAAATGAACCCAGAATGATGTGAAATTGTGCTTCGTGCAACATAATTCTGGGTGCCATTTACAAACCATAAGTGCTAATGACTCCATTCCTTTTTGTGGTTGTAGGGGCTGTTGATTGGAGTACACTAAAACAAACCTAACCTCTCTAGGACATTCAGAAGCCAAGTTATAAGCCCACAAAGGTGTAACTGGACTACTTCTTTAAAGAGACACCAGGCCCGGTGACCTTTGGGACATGGTTTTACCCCCTATAGGAATGTGCGATCATCTTGAAACGTTCAGATCACTTACAACTCAATAGGTTCTACCTTCTTGTAGCGTTTCAGCCTGATTTGACCTTGTTTTCACACAAATGGACCCAGAATGATGTGAAATTGTGCTTCGTGCAACATAATTCTGGGTGCCATTTACAAACCTTAAGTGCTAATGACTCCATTCCTTTTTGTGGTTGTAGGGGCTGTTGATTGGAGTACACTAAAACAAACCTGATCTCTCTAGGACATTCAGAAGCCAAGTTATGAGCCCACAAATGTGTAACTGGACTACTTCTTTAAATTGACACCAGATCCGGTGACCTTTGGGACATGGTTTGACCCCCTTCGGAAAGTGCTATCATCATGAAATGTTCGGATCACTTACAACTCAATAGATTCTACCTTCTTGTAGCGTTTCAGCCTGATTGGACCTTGTTTTCACACAAATGGACCCAGAATGATGTGAAATTGTGCTTCGTGCAACATAATTCTGGGTGCGATTTACAAACCATAAGTGCTAATGACTCCATTCCTTTTTGTGATTGTAGGGGCTGTTGATTGTAGCACATTAAAACAAACCTGATCTCTCTAGGACATTCAGAAGCCAAGTTATAAGACCTCAAAGGTGTAACTGGACTACATCTTTAAAGAGACACCAGGCCCGGTGACCTTTGGGACATGGTTTGACCCCCTATAGGAATGTGCGATCATCATGAAACGTTCAGATCACTTACAACTCAATAGATTCTACCTTCTTGTAGCGTTTCAGCCTGATTGGACCTTGTTTTCACACAAATGGACCCAGAATGATGTGAAATTGTGCTTCGTGCAACATAATTCTGGGTGCCATTTACAAACCATAAGTGCTAATGACTCCATTCCTTTTTGTGGTTGTAGGGGCTGTTGATTGGAGAACACTAAAATAAACCTAACCTCTCTAGGACATTCAGAAGCCAAGTTATAAGCCCACAAATGTGTAACTGGACTTCTTTAAATTGACACCAGATCCGGTGACCTTTGGGACATGGTTTGACCCCCTTCGGAAAGTGCTATCATCATGAAATGTTCGGATCACTTACAACTCAATAGATTCTACCTTCTTGTAGCGTTTCAGCCTGATTGGACCTTGTTTTCACACAAATGGACCCAGAATGATGTGAAATTGTGCTTCGTGCAACATAATTCTGGGTGCGATTTACAAACCATAAGTGCTAATGACTCCATTCCTTTTTGTGATTGTAGGGGCTGTTGATTGTAGCACATTAAAACAAACCTGATCTCTCTAGGACATTCAGAAGCCAAGTTATAAGACCTCAAAGGTGTAACTGGACTACATCTTTAAAGAGACACCAGGCCCGGTGACCTTTGGGACATGGTTTGACCCCCTATAGGAATGTGCGATCATCATGAAACGTTCAGATCACTTACAACTCAATAGATTCTACCTTCTTGTAGCGTTTCAGCCTGATTGGACCTTGTTTTCACACAAATGGACCCAGAATGATGTGAAATTGTGCTTCGTGCAACATAATTCTGGGTGCCATTTACAAACCATAAGTGCTAATGACTCCATTCCTTTTTGTGGTTGTAGGGGCTGTTGATTGGAGTACATTAAAACAAACCTGGTCTCTCTAGGACATTCAGAAGCCAAGTTATGAGCCCACAAATGTGTAACTGGACTACTTCTTTAAATTGACACCAGATCCGGTGACCTTTGGGACATGGTTTGACCCCCTTCGGAAAGTGCTATCATCATGAAATGTTCGGATCACTTACAACTCAATAGATTCTACCTTCTTGTAGCGTTTCAGCCTGATTGGACCTTGTTTTCACACAAATGGACCCAGAATGATGTGAAATTGTGCTTCGTGCAACATAATTCTGGGTGCGATTTACAAACCATAAGTGCTAATGACTCCATTCCTTTTTGTGATTGTAGGGGCTGTTGATTGTAGCACATTAAAACAAACCTGATCTCTCTAGGACATTCAGAAGCCAAGTTATAAGACCTCAAAGGTGTAACTGGACTACATCTTTAAAGAGACACCAGGCCCGGTGACCTTTGGGACATGGTTTGACCCCCTATAGGAATGTGCGATCATCATGAAACGTTCAGATCACTTACAACTCAATAGATTCTACCTTCTTGTAGCGTTTCAGCCTGATTGGACCTTGTTTTCACACAAATGGACCCAGAATGATGTGAAATTGTGCTTCGTGCAACATAATTCTGGGTGCCATTTACAAACCATAAGTGCTAATGACTCCATTCCTTTTTGTGGTTGTAGGGGCTGTTGATTGGAGTACATTAAAACAAACCTGGTCTCTCTAGGACATTCAGAAGCCAAGTTATAAGCCCACAAATGTGTAACTGGACTTCTTTAAATTGACACCAGATCCGGTGACCTTTGGGACATGGTTTGACCCCCTTAGGAAAGAGCTATCATCATGAAACGTTCAGATCACTTACAACTCAATAGATTCTACCTTCCTGTAACGTTTCAGCCTGATTGGACCTTGTTTTCACACAAATGAACCCAGAATGATGTGAAATTGTGCTTCGTGCAACATAATTCTGGGTGCCAATTACAAACCATAAGTGCCAATGACTCCATTCCTTTTTGTGGTTGTAGGGGCTGTTGATTGGAGAACACTAAAATAAACCTAACCTCTCTAGGACATTCAGAAGCCAAGTTATAAGCCCACAAAGGTGTAACTGGACTACTTCTTTAAAGTGACAGCAGGCCCGGTGACCTTTGGGACATGGTTTAACCCCCTATAGGAATGTGCGATCATCTTGAAACGTTCAGATCACTTACAACTCAATAGATTCTACCTTCTTGTAGCGTTTCAGCCTGATTGGACCTTGTTTTCACACAAATGGACCCAGAATGATGTGAAATTGTGCTTCGTGCAACATAATTCTGGGTGCCATTTACAAACCTTAAGTGCTAATGACTCCATTCCTTTTTGTAGTTGTAGGGGCTGTTGATTGGAGTACACTAAAACAAACCTGATCTCTCTAGGACATTCAGAAGCCAAGTTATAAGCCCACAAATGTGTAACTGGACTACTTCTTTAAATTGACACCAGATCCGGTGACCTTTGGGACATGTTTTGATCCCCTTAGGAATGTGCGATCATCATGAAACGTTCAGATCACTTACAGCTCAATATATTCTACCTTGCTGTAACGTTTCAGCCTGATTGGCCCTTGTTTTCACACAAATGGACCCAGAATGATGTGAAATTGTGCTTCGTGCAACATAATTCTGGGTGCCATTTACAAACCTTAAGTGCTAATGACTCCATTCTTTTTTGTGGTTGTAGGGGCTGTTGATTGGAGTACACTAAAACAAACCTGATCCCTCTAGGACATTCAGAAGCCAAGTTATAAGCCCACAAAGGTGTAACTGGACTACTTCTTTAAAGTGACACCAGGCCCGGTGACCTTTGGGACATGGTTTTACCCCCTATAGGAATGTGCGATCTTCTTGAAACGTTCATATCACTTACAACTCAATAGATTCTACCTTCTTGTAGCGTTTCAGCCTGATTGGACCTTGTTTTCACACAAATGGACCCAGAATGATGTGAACCTTCAGCTCTTGCTGGGTAGGTTCGCGGCCGAATGTGAAGCGGCTGGGATGAGGATCAGCACCTCCAAATCTGAGACCATGGTTCTCGACTGGAAAAGGGTGGCTTGCCACCTCCGGGTCGGGGGAGAGGTCCTACCTCAAGTGGAGGAGTTTAAGTATCTCGGGGTCTTGTTCACGAGTGAGGGTAGGAGGGATCGGGAGATCGACGGGCGGATTGGTTCGGCATCTGCAGTCATGCGGACGCTGAGCCGATCTGTCGTGGGGAAGAGGGAGCTGAGCCAGAAAGCCAGGCTCTCGATTTACCGGTCGATCTACGTCCGAATCCTCACCTATGGTCATGAGCTTTGGGTAATGACCGAAAGAACGAGATCGCGGATACAAGCGGCCGAAATGAGTTTCCTCCGTAGGGTGGCTGGGCTCAGCCTTAGAGATAGGGTGAGGAGCTCGGACATTCGGGAGGGACTCAGAGTAGAACCGCTGCTCCTCCGGATCGAAAGGAGCCAGTTCAGGTGGTTTGGGCATCTGGTCAGGATGCCTCCTGGATGCCTCCCCGGGGAGGTGTTTCGGGCATGTCCTGCCGGCAGAAGGCCCCCGGGTCGACCCAGGACACGTTGGAGAGGTTACATCTCCAATCTGGTCCGGGAACGCCTTGGGGTCCTGCCGGAGGAGCTGGTGGACAAGGCCGGGGAGAGGACGGCCTGGAGCTCCCTAATTGGGATGCTGCCCCCGCGACCCGGACCCGGATAAGCGGAGGAAGACGAAGACGAAGACGAAGCAACATAATTCCGGGTGCCATTTACAAACCATAAGTGCCAATGACTCCATTCCTTTTTGTGGTTGTAGGGGCTGTTGATTGGAGAACACTAAAACAAACCTAACCTCTCTAGGACATTCAGAAGCCAAGTTATAAGCCCACAAAGGTGTAACTGGACTACTTCTTTAAAGTGACACCAGGCCCGGTGACCTTTGGGACATGGTTTTACCCCCTATAGGAATGTGCGATCTTCTTGAAACGTTCATATCACTTACAACTCAATAGATTCTACCTTCTTGTAACGTTTCAGCCTGATTGGACCTTGTTTTCACACAAATGAACCCAGAATGATGTGAAATTGTGCTTCCTGCAACATATTTCTGGGTGCCATTTACAAACCATAAGTGCTAATGACTCCATTCCTTTTTGTAGTTGTAGGGGCTCTTGACTGGAGTACACTAAAACAAACCTGATCTCTCTAGGACATTCAGAAGCCAAGTTATAAGCCCACAAATGTGTAACTGGACTACTACTTTAAATTGACACCAGATCCGGTGACCTTTGGGACATGGTTTGACCCCCTTAGGAAAGTGCTATCATCATGAAACGCTCAGATCACTTACAACTCAATAGATTCTACCTTTCTGTAACGTTTCAGCCTGATTGGACCTTGTTTTCACACAAATGAACCCAGAATGATGTGAAATTGTGCTTCGTGCAACATAATTCTGGGTGCAATTTAAAAACCATAAGTGCTTATGACTCCATTCCTTTTTGAGGTTGTAGGGGCTGTTGATTGGAGTACACTAAATCAAATCTGATCTCTCTAGGACATTCAGAAGCCAAGTTATAAGCCCTCAAAGGTGTAACTGGACTACTTCTTTAAAGTGACACCAGGCCCGGTGACCTTTGGGACATGGTTTGACCCCCTATAGGAATGTGCAATCATCATGAAACGTTCAGATCACTTACAACTCAATAGATTCTACCTTCTTGTAACGTTTCAGCCTGATTGGACCTTGTTTTCACACAAATGGACCCAGAATGATGTGAAATTGTGCTTCGTGCAACATAATTCTGGGTGCCATTTACAAACCATAAGTGCTAATGACTCCATTCCTTTTTGTGGTTGTAGGGGCTGTTGGTTGGAGTACATTAAAACAAACCTGATCTCTCTAGGACATTCAGAAGCCAAGTTATAAGCCCACAAATGTGTAACTGGACTACTTCTTTAAATTGACACCAGATCCGGTGACATTTGGGACATGGTTTTACCCCCTTAGGAAAGTGCTATCATCATGAAACGTTCAGATCACTTCCAACTCAATAGATTCTACCTTCCTGTAACGTTTCAGCCTGATTGGACCTTGTTTTCACACAAATGAACCCAGAATGATGTGAAATTGTGCTTAGTGCAGCATAATTCTGGGTTCCATTTAAAAACCATAAGTGCTAATGACTCCATTCCTTTTTGAGGTTGTAGGGGATGTTGAGTGGAGTACAGTAAAACAAACCTGAACTCTCTAGGATATTCAGAAGCCAAGTTATAAGCCCACAAATGTGTAACTGGACTACTTCTTTAAATTTACACCAGATCCGGTGACCTTTGGGACATGGTTTGACCCCCTTAGGAAAGTGCTATCATCATGAAACATTCGGATCACTTACAACTCAATAGATTCTACCTTCTTGTAGCGTTTCAGCCTGATTGGACCTTGTTTTCACACAAATGAACCCAGAATGATGTGAAATTGTGCTTCGTGCAACATAATTCTGGGTGCCATTTACAAACCATAAGTGCCAATGACTCCATTCCTTTTTGTGGTTGTAGGGGCTGTTGATTGGAGAACACTAAAACAAACCTAACCTCTCTAGGACATTCAGAAGCCAAGTTATAAGCCCACAAAGGTGTAACTGGACTACTTCTTTAAAGTGACAGCAGGCCCGGTGACCTTTGGGACATGGTTTAACCCCCTATAGGAATGTGCGATCATCTTGAAACTTTCAGATCACTTACAACTCAATAGGTTCTACCTTCTTGTAGCGTTTCAGCCTGATTGGACCTTGTTTTCACACATATGGACCCAGAATGATGTGAAATTGTGCTTCGTGCAACATAATTCTGGGTGCCATTTACAAACCTTAAGTGCTAATGACTCCATTCCTCTTTGTGGTTGTAGGGGCTGTTGATTGGAGTACACTAAAACAAACCTGATCTCTCTAGGACATTCAGAAGCCAAGTTATAAGCCCACAAAGGTGTAACTGGACTACTTCTTTAAAGAGACACCAGGCCCGGTGACCTTTGGGACATGGTTTGACCCCCTTAGGAAAGTGCTTTCATGATGAAACGTTCAGATCACTTACAACTCAATAGATTCTATCTTCTTGTAACGTTTCAGCCTGATTGGACCTTGTTTTCACACAAATGGACCCAGAATGATGTGAAATTGTGCTTCGTGCAACATAATTCTGGGTGCCATTTACAAACCATAAGTGCTAATGACTCCATTCCTTTTTGTGGTTGTAGGGGCTGTTGGTTGGAGTACATTAAAACAAACCTGATCTCTCTAGGACATTCAGAAGCCAAGTTATAAGCCCACAAATGTGTAACTGGACTACTTCTTTAAATTGACACCAGATCCGGTGACATTTGGGACATGGTTTTACCCCCTTTGGAAAGTGCTATCATCATGAAACGTTCAGATCACTTCCAACTCAATAGATTCTACCTTCCTGTAACGTTTCAGCCTGATTGGACCTTGTTTTCACACAAATGAACCCAGAATGATGTGAAATTGTGCTTAGTGCAGCATAATTCTGGGTTCCATTTAAAAACCATAAGTGCTAATGACTCCATTCCTTTTTGAGGTTGTAGGGGATGTTGAGTGGAGTACAGTAAAACAAACCTGAACTCTCTAGGATATTCAGAAGCCAAGTTATAAGCCCACAAATGTGTAACTGGACTACTTTTTTAAATTGACACCAGATCCGGTGACCTTTGGGACATGGTTTGACCCCCTTAGGAAAGTGCTATCATCATGAAACATTCGGATCACTTACAACTCAATAGATTCTACCTTCTTGTAGCGTTTCAGCCTGATTGGACCTTGTTTTCACACAAATGGACCCAGAATGATGTGAAATTGTGCTTCGTGCAACATAATTCTGGGTGCCATTTACAAACCATAAGTGCTAATGACTCCATTCCTTTTTGTGGTTGTAGGGGCTGTTGATTGGAGTACATTAACACAAACCTGATCTCTCTAGGACATTCAGAAGCCAAGTTATAAGCCCACAAATGTGTAACTGGACTACTTCTTTAAATTGACACCAGATCCGGTGACCTTTGGGACATGGTTTGACCCTCTTAGGAAAGTGCTATCATCATGAAACGTTCAGATCACTTACAACTCAATACATTCTACCTTCCTGTAACGTTTCAGCCTGATTGGACCTTGTTTTTACACAAATGAACCCATAATGATGTGAAATTGTGCTTAGTGCAGCATAATTCCCGGTGCCATTTAAAAACCATAAGTGCTAATGACTCCATTCCTTTTTGAGGTTGTAGGGGATGTTGATTGGAGTACACTAAAACAAACCTGATCTCTCTAGGACATTCAGAAGCAGAGTTATAAGCCCACAAATGTGTAACTGGACTACTTCTTTAAATTGACACCAGATCCGGTGACCTTTGGGACATGGTTTGACCCCCTTCGGAAAGTGCTATCATCATGAAATGTTTGGATCACTTACAACTCAATAGATTCTACCTTCTTGTAGCGTTTCAGCCTGATTGGACCTTGTTTTCACACATATGGACCCAGAATGATGTGAAATTGTGCTTCGTGCAACATAATTCTGGGTGCCATTTACAAACCATAAGTGCTAATGACTCCATTCCTTTTTGTGGTTGTAGGGGCTGTTGATTGGAGCACATTAAAACAAACCTGATCTCTCTAGGACATTCAGAAGCCAAGTTTTAAGCCCACAAATGTGTAACTGGACTACTTCTTTAAATTGACACCAGATCCGGTGACCTTTGGGACATGGTTTGACCCCCTTAGGAAAGTGCTATCATCATGAAACGTTCAGATCACTTACAACTCAATAGATTATACCTTCTTGTAGCGTTTTAACCTGATTGGACCTTGTTTTCACACAAATGGACCCAGAATGATGTGAAATTGTGCTTCGTGCAACATAATTCTGGGTGCCATTTACAAACCATAAGTGCTAATGACTCCATTCCTTTTTGTGGTTGTAGGGGCTGTTGATTGGAGCACATTAAAACAAACCTGATCTCTATAGGACATTCAGAAGCCAAGTTATAAGCCCACAAATGTGTAACTGGACTACTTCTTTAAATTGACACCAGATCCGGTGACCTTTGGGACATGGTTTGACCCCCTTAGGAAAGTGCTATCATCATGAAACGTTCAGATCACTTACAACTCAATAGATTATACCTTCCTGTAACGTTTCAGCCTGATTGGACCATGTTTTCACACAAATGAACCCAGAATGATGTGAAATTGTGCTTAGTGCAGCATAATTCTGGGTGCCATTTAAAAAGCATAAGTGCTAATGACTCCATTCCTTTTTGAGGTTGTAGGGGATGTTGATTGGAGTACACTAAAACAAACCTGATCTCTCTAGGATATTCAGAAGCCAAGTTATAAGCCCACAAAGGTGTAACTGGACTACTTCTTTAAATTGACACCAGATCCGGTGACCTTTGGGACATGGTTTGACCCCCTTAGGAAAGTGCTATCATCATGAAACGTTCAGATCACTTACAACTCAATAGATTCTACCTTCCTGTAACGTTTCAGCCTGATTGGACCTTTTTTTCACACAAATGAACCCAGAATGATGTGAAATTGTGCTTCGTGCAACACAATTCTGGGTGCCATTTAAAAACCATAAGTGCTAATGACTCCATTCCTTTTTGTGGTTGTAGGGGCTGTTGATTGGAGTACACTAAAACAAACCTGATCTCTCTAGGACATTCAGAAGCCAAGTTATAAGCCCACAAATGTGTAACTGGACTACTTCTTTAAATTGACACCAGATCCGGTGACCTTTGGGACATGGTTTGACCCCCTTCGGAAAGTGCTATCATCATGAAATGTTCGGATCACTTACAACTCAATAGATTCTACCTTCTTGTAGCGTTTCAGCCTGATTGGACCTTGTTTTCACACAAATGGACCCAGAATGATGTGAAATTGTGCTTCGTGCAACATAATTCTGGGTGCCATTTACAAACCATAAGTGCTAATGACTCCATTCCTTTTTGTGGTTGTAGGGGCTGTTGATTGGAGCACATTAATACAAACCTGATCTCTCTAGGACATTCAGAAGCCAAGTTATAAGCCCACAAATGTGTAACTGGACTACTTCTTTAAATTGACACCAGATCCGGTGACCTTTGGGACATGGTTTGACCCCCTTAGGAAAGTGCTATCATCATGAAACGTTCAGATCACTTACAACTCAATAGATTATACCTTCTTGTAGCGTTTTAACCTGATTGGACCTTGTTTTCACACAAATGGACCCAGAATGATGTGAAATTGTGCTTCGTGCAACATAATTCTGGGTGCCATTTACAAACCATAAGTGCTAATGACTCCATTCCTTTTTGTGGTTGTAGGGGCTGTTGATTGGAGCACATTAAAACAAACCTGATCTCTCTAGGACATTCAGAAGCCACGTTATAAGCCCACAAATGTGTAACTGGACTACTTCTTTAAATTGACACCAGATCCGGTGACCTTTGGGACATAGTTTGACCCCCTTAGGAAAGTGCTATCATCATGAAACGTTCAGATCACTTACAACTCAATAGATTCTACCTTCCTGTAACGTTTCAGCCTGATTGGACCATGTTTTCACACAAATGAACCCAGAATGATGTGAAATTGTGCTTAGTGCAGCATAATTCTGGGTGCCATTTAAAAAGCATAAGTGCTAATGACTCCATTCCTTTTTGAGGTTGTAGGGGATGTTGATTGGAGTACACTAAAACAAACCTGATCTCTCTAGGATATTCAGAAGCCAAGTTATAAGCCCACAAAGGTGTAACTGGACTACTTCTTTAAATTGACACCAGATCCGGTGACCTTTGGGACATGGTTTGACCCCCTTAGGAAAGTGCTATCATCATGAAACGTTCAGATCACTTACAACTCAATAGATTCTACCTTCCTGTAACGTTTCAGCCTGATTGGACCTTTTTTTCACACAAATGAACCCAGAATGATGTGAAATTGTGCTTCGTGCAACACAATTCTGGGTGCCATTTAAAAACCATAAGTGCTAATGACTCCATTCCTTTTTGTGGTTGTAGGGGCTGTTGATTGGAGTACACTAAAACAAACCTGATCTCTCTAGGACATTCAGAAGCCAAGTTATAAGCCCACAAATGTGTAACTGGACTACTTCTTTAAATTGACACCAGATCCGGTGACCTTTGGGACATGGTTTGACCCCCTTCGGAAAGTGCTATCATCATGAAATGTTCGGATCACTTACAACTCAATAGATTCTACCTTCTTGTAGCGTTTCAGCCTGATTGGACCTTGTTTTCACACAAATGGACCCAGAATGATGTGAAATTGTGCTTCGTGCAACATAATTCTGGGTGCCATTTACAAACCATAAGTGCTAATGACTCCATTCCTTTTTGTGGTTGTAGGGGCTGTTGATTGGAGCACATTAATACAAACCTGATCTCTCTAGGACATTCAGAAGCCAAGTTATAAGCCCACAAATGTGTAACTGGACTACTTCTTTAAATTGACACCAGATCCGGTGACCTTTGGGACATGGTTTGACCCCCTTAGGAAAGTGCTATCATCATGAAACGTTCAGATCACTTACAACTCAATAGATTATACCTTCTTGTAGCGTTTTAACCTGATTGGACCTTGTTTTCACACAAATGAACCCAGAATGATGTGAAATTGTGCTTCGTGCAACATAATTCTGGGTGCCATTTACAAACCATAAGTGCTAATGACTCCATTCCTTTTTGAGGTTGTAGGGGCTGTTGATTGGAGCACATTAAAACAAACCTGATCTCTCTAGGACATTCAGAAGCCAAGTTATAAGCCCACAAATGTGTAACTGGACTACTTCTTTAAATTGACACCAGATCCGGTGACATTTGGGACATGGTTTGACCCCCTTAGGAAAGTGCTATCATCATGAAACGTTCAGATCACTTACAACTCAATAGATTATACCTTCTTGTAGCGTTTTAACCTGATTGGACCTTGTTTTCACACAAATGAACCCATAATGATGTGAAATTGTGTTTAGTGCAGCATAATTCCGGGTGCCATTTAAAAACCATAAGTGCTAATGACTCCATTCCTTTTTGAGGTTGTAGGGGATGTTGATTGGAGTACACTAAATCAAACCTGATCTCTCTAGGACATTCAGAAGCAGAGTTATAAGCCCACAAATGTGTAACTGGACTTCTTCTTTAAATTGACACGAGATCCGGTGACCTTTGGGACATGGTTTGACCCCCTTCGGAAAGTGCTATCATCATGAAATGTTCGGATCACTTACAACTCAATAGATTCTAACTTCTTGTAGCGTTTCAGCCTGATTGGACCTTGTTTTCACCAAATGGACCCAGAATGATGTGAAATTGTGCTTCGTGCAACATAATTCTGGGTGCCATTTACAAACCATAAGTGCTAATGACTCCATTCCTTTTTGTGGTTGTAGGGGCTGTTGATTGGAGCACATTAAAACAAACCTGATCTCTCTAGGACATTCAGAAGCCAAGTTATAAGCCCACAAATGTGTAACTGGACTACTTCTTTAAATTGACACCAGATCCGGTGACCTTTGGGACATGGTTTGACCCCCTTAGGAAAGTGCTATCATCATGAAACGTTCAGATAACTTACAACTCAATAGATTATACGTTCTTGTAGCGTTTTAACCTGATTGGACCTTGTTTTCACACAAATGGACCCAGAATGATGTGAAATTGTGCTTCGTGCAACATAATTCTGGGTGCCAATTACAAACCATAAGTGCTAATGACTCCATTCCTTTTTGTGGTTGTAGGGGCTGTTGATTGGAGCACATTAAAACAAACCTGATCTCTCTAGGACATTCAGAAGCCAAGTTATAAGCCCACAAATGTGTAACTGGACTACTACTTTAAATTGACACCAGATCCGGTGACCTTTGGGACATGGTTTGACCCCCTTAGGAAAGTGCTATCATCATGAAACGTTCAGATCACGTACAACTCAATAGATTCTACCTTCCTGTAACGTTTCAGCCTGATACGACCTTGTTTTCACACAAAAGAAACCCATAATGATGTGAAATTGTGCTTAGTGCAGCATAATTCTGGGTGCCATTTAAAAACCATAAGTGCTAATGACACCATTCCTTTTTGTGGTTGTAGGGGATGTTGATTGGAACACATTAAAACAAACCTGATCTCTCTAGGACATTCAGAAGCCAAGTTATAAGCCCACAAATGTGTAACTGGACTACTTCTTTAAATTGACACCAGATCCGGTGACCTTTGGGACATGGTTTGACCCCCTTAGGAAAGTGCTATCATCATGAAACGTTCAGATCACTTACAACTCAATAGATTCTACCTTCCTGTAACGTTTCAGCCTGATTGGACCATGTTTTCACACAAATGAACCCAGAATGATGTGAAATTGTGCTTAGTGCAGCATAATTCTGGGTGCCATTTAAAAACCATAAGTGCTAATGACTCCATTCCTTTTTGAGGTTGTAGGGGATGTTGATTGGAGTACACTAAAACAAACCTGATCTCTCTAGGATATTCAGAAGCCAAGTTATAAGCCCACAAAGGTGTAACTGGACTACTTCTTTAAATTGACACCAGATCCGGTGACCTTTGGGACATGGTTTGACCCCCTTAGGAAAGTGCTATCATCATGAAACGTTCAGATCACTTACAACTCAATAGATTCTACCTTCCTGTAACGTTTCAGCCTGATTGGACCTTTTTTTCACACAAATGAACCCAGAATGATGTGAAATTGTGCTTCGTGCAACATAATTCTGGGTGCCATTTAAAAACCATAAGTGCTAATGACTCCATTCCTTTTTGTGGTTGTAGGGGCTGTCGATTGGAGTACACTAAAACAAACCTGATCTCTCTAGGACATTCAGAAGCCAAGTTATAAGCCCACAAATGTGTAACTGGACTACTTGTTTAAATTGACACCAGATCCGGTGACCTTTGGGACATGGTTTGACCCCCTTAGGAAAGTGCTATCATCATGAAACGTTCAGATCACTTACAACTCAATAGATTCTACCTTCTTGTAGCGTTTCAGCCTGATTGGACCTTGTTTTCACACAAATGGACCCAAAATGATGTGAAATTGTGCTTCCTGCAACATAATTCTGGGTGCCATTTACAAACCATAAGTGCTAATAACTCCATTCCTTTTTGTGGTTGTAGGGGCTCTTGATTGGAGTACACTAAAACAAACCTGATCTCTCTAGGACATTCAGAAGCCAAGCTATAAGCCCACAAATGTGTAACTGGACTACTTCTTTAAATTGACACCAGATCCGGTGACCTTTGGGACATGGTTTGACCCCCTTAGGAAAGTGCTATCATCATGAAACGTTCAGATCACTTACAACTCAATAGATTCTACCTTTCTGTAACGTTTCAGCCTGATTGGACCTTGTTTTCACACAAATGAACCCAGAATGATGTGAAATTGTGCTTCGTGCAACATAATTCTGGGTGCCATTTAAAAACCATAAGTGCTTATGACTCCATTCCTTTTTGAGGTTGTAGGGGCTGTTGATTGGAGTACACTAAAACAAACCTGATCTCTCTAGGACATTCAGAAGCCAAGTTATAAGCCCTCAAAGGTGTAACTGGACTACTTCTTTAAAGTGACACCAGGCCCGGTGACCTTTGGGACATGGTTTGACCCGCTATAGGAATGTGCAATCATCATGAAACGTTCAGATCACTTACAACTCAATAGATTCTACCTTCTTGTAACGTTTCAGCCTGATTGGACCTTGTTTTCACACAAATGGACCCAGAATGATGTGAAATTGTGCTTCGTGCAACATAATTCTGGGTGCCATTTACAAACCATAAGTGCTAATGACTCCATTCCTTTTTGTGGTTGTAGGGGCTGTTGGTTGGAGTACATTAAAACAAACCTGATCTCTCTAGGACATTCAGAAGCCAAGTTATAAGCCCACAAATGTGTAACTGGACTACTTCTTTAAATTGACACCAGATCCGGTGACATTTGGGACATGGTTTTACCCCCTTAGGAAAGTGCTATCATCATGAAACGTTCAGATCACTTACAACTCAATAGATTCTACCTTCCTGTAACGTTTCAGCCTGATTGGACCTTGTTTTCACACAAATGAACCCAGAATGATGTGAAATTGTGCTTAGTGCAGCATAATTCTGGGTGCCATTTAAAAACCATAAGTGCTAATGACTCCATTCCTTTTTGAGGTTGTAGGGGATGTTGATTGGAGTACACTAAAACAAACCTGATCTCTCTAGGATATTCAGAAGCCAAGTTTTAAGCCCACAAATGTGTAACTGGACTACTTCTTTAAATTGACACCAGATCCGGTGACCTTTGGGACATGGTTTGACCCCCTTAGGAAAGTGCTATCATCATGAAACATTCGGATCACTTACAACTCAATAGATTCTACCTTCTTGTAGCGTTTCAGCCTGATTGGACCTTGTTTTCACACAAATGGACCCAGAATGATGTGAAATTGTGCTTCGTGCAACATAATTCTGGGTGCCATTTACAAACCATAAGTGCTAATGACTCCATTCCTTTTTGTGGTTGTAGGGGCTGTTGATTGGAGTACGTTAACATAAACCTGATCTCTCTAGGACATTCAGAAGCCAAGTTATAAGCCCACAAATGTGTAACTGGACTACTTCTTTAAATTGACACCAGATCCGGTGACCTTTGGGACATGGTTTGACCCTCTTAGGAAAGTGCTATCATCATGAAACGTTCAGATCACTTACAACTCAATAGATTCTACCTTCCTGTAACGTTTCAGCCTGATTGGACCTTGTTTTCACCCAATTGAACCCATAATGATGTGAAATTGAGCTTAGTGCAGCATAATTCCGGGTGCCATTTAAAAACCATAAGTGCTAATGACTCCATTCCTTTTTGAGGTTGTAGGGGATGTTGATTGGAGTACACTAAAACAAACCTGATCTCTCTAGGACATTCAGAAGCCAAGTTATAAGCCCACAAATGTGTAACTGGACTACTTCTTTAAATTGACACCAGATCCGGTGACCTTTGGGACATGGTTTGACCCCCTTCGGAAAGTGCTATCATCATGAAATGTTCGGATCACTTACAACTCAATAGATTCTATCTTCTTGTAGCGTTTCAGCCTGATTGGACCTTGTTTTCACACAAATGGACCCAGAATGATGTGAAATTGTGCTTCGTGCAACATAATTCTGGGTGCCATTTACAAACCATAAGTGCTAATGACTCCATTCCTTTTTGTGGTTGTAGGGGCTGTTGATTGGAGCACATTAAAACAAACCTGATCTCTCTAGGACATTCAGAAGCCAAGTTATAAGCCCACAAATGTGTAACTGGACTACTTCTTTAAATTGACACCAGATCCGGTGACCTTTGGGACATGGTTTGACCCCCTTAGGAAAATGCTATCATCATGAAACGTTCAGATCACTTACAACTCAATAGATTCTACCTTCCTGTAATGTTTCAGCCTGATTGGACCTTGTTTTCACACAAATGAACCCAGAATGATGTGAAATTGTGCTTAGTGCAGCATAATTCTGGGTGCCATTTAAAAACCATAAGTGCTAATGACTTCATTCCTTTTTGAGGTTGTAGGGGATGTTGATTGGAGTACACTAAAACAAACCTGATCTCTCTAGGATATTCAGAAGCCAAGTTATAAGCCCACAAAGGTGTAACTGGACTACTTCTTTAAATTGACACCAGATCCGGTGACCTTTGGGACATGGTTTGACCCCCTTAGGAAAGTGCTATCATCATGAAACGTTCAGATCACTTACAACTCAATAGATTCTACCTTCCTGTAACGTTTCAGCCTGATTGGACCTTTTTTTCACACAAATGAACCCAGAATGATGTGAAATTGTGCTTCGTGCAACATAATTCTGGGTGCCATTTAAAAACCATAAGTGCTAATGACTCCATTCCTTTTTGTGGTTGTAGGGGCTGTTGATTGGAGTACACTAAAACAAACCTGATCTCTCTAGGACATTCAGAAGTCAAGTTATAAGCCCACAAATGTGTAACTGGACTACTTCTTTAAATTGACACCAGATCCGGTGACCTTTGGGACATGGTTTGACCCCCTTAGGAAAGTGCTATCATCATGAAACGTTCAGATCACTTACAACTCAATAGATTCTACCTTCCTGTAACGTTTCAGCCTGATTGGACCTTGTTTTCACACAAATGAACCCAGAATGATGTGAAATTGTGCTTCGTGCAACATAATTCTGGGTGCCATTTAAAAACCATAAGTGCTAATGACTCCATTCCTTTTTGTGGTTGTAGGGGCTGTTGATTGGAGTACACTAAAACAAACCTGATCGCTCTAGGACATTCAGCAGCCAAGTTATAAGCCCACAAATGTGTAACTGGACTACTTCTTTAAATTGACACCAGATCCGGTGACCTTTGGGACAATGTTTGACCCCCTTAGGAAAGTGCTATCATCATGAAACATTCGCATCACTTACAACTCAATAGATTCTACCTTCTTGTAGCGTTTCAGCCTGATTGGACCTTGTTTTCACACAAGTGGACCCAGAATGATGTGAAATTGTGCTTCGTGCAACATAATTCTGGGTGCCATTTACAAACCATAAGTGCTAATGACTCCATTCCTTTTTGTGGTTGTAGGGGCTGTTGATTGGAGTACGTTAACACAAACCTGATCTCTCTAGGACATTCAGAAGCCAAGTTATAAGCCCACAAATGTGTAACTGGACTACTACTTTAAATTGACACCAGATCCGGTGACCTTTGGGACATGGTTTGACCCCCTTCGGAAAGTGCTATCATCATGAAATGTTCGGATCACTTACAACTCAATAGATTCTACCTTCTTGTAGCGTTTCAGCCTGATTGGACCTTGTTTTCACACAAATGGACCCAGAATGATGTGAAATTGTGCTTCGTGCAACATAATTCTGGGTGCCATTTACAAACCATAAGTGCTAATGACTCCATTCCTTTTTGTGGTTGTAGGGGCTGTTGATTGGAGCACATTAAAACAAACCTGATCTCTCTAGGACATTCAGAAGCCAAGTTATAAGCCCACAAATGTGTAACTGGACTACTTATTTAAATTGACACCAGATCCGGTGACCTTTGGGACATGGTTTGACCCCCTTAGGAAAAGGCTATCATCATGAAACGTTCAGATCACTTACAACTCAATAGATTCTACCTTCCTGTAACGTTTCAGCCTGATTGGACCTTGTTTTCACACAAATGAACCCAGAATGATGTGAAATTGTGCTTACTGCAGCATAATTCTGGGTGCCATTTAAAAACCATAAGTGCTAATGACTCCATTCCTTTTTGAGGTTGTAGGGGATGTTGATTGGAGTACACTAAAACAAACCTGATCTCTCTAGGATATTCAGAAGCCAAGTTATAAGCCCACAAAGGTGTAACTGGACTACTTCTTTAAATTGACACCAGATCCGGTGACCTTTGGGACATGGTTTGACCCCCTTAGGAAAGTGCTATCATCATGAAACGTTCAGATCACTTACAACTCAATAGATTCTACCTTCCTGTAACGTTTCAGTCTGATTGGACCTTTTTTTCACACAAATGAACCCAGAATGATGTGAAATTGTGCTTCGTGCAACATAATTCTGGGTGCCATTTAAAAACCATAAGTGCTAATGACTCCATTCCTTTTTGTGGTTGTAGGGGCTGTTGGTTGGAGTACACTAAAACAAACCTGATCTCTCTAGGACATTCAGAAGCCAAGTTATAAGCCCACAAATGTGTAACTGGACTACTTCTTTAAATTGACACCAGATCCGGTGACCTTTGGGACATGGTTTGACCCCCTTAGGAAAGTGCTATCATCATGAAACGTTCAGATCACTTACAACTCAATAGATTCTACCTTCCTGTAACGTTTCAGCCTGATTGGACCTTGTTTTCACACAATTGGACCCAGAATGAAGTGAAATTGTGCTTCGTGCAACATAATTCTGGCTGCAATTTACAAACCATAAGTGCTAATGACTCCATTTCTTTTTGTGGTTGTAGGGGCTGTTGATTGGAGTGCATTAAAACAAACCTGATCTCTCTAGGACATTCAGAAGCCAAGTTATAAGCCCACAAATGTGTAACTGGACTACTTTAAATTGACACCAGATCCGGTGACCTTTGGGAGATGGTTTGACCCCGTTAGGAAAGTGCTATCATCGTGAAACGTTCAGATCACTTACAACTCAATAGATTCTACCTTCGTGTAACGTTTTAGCCTGATTGGACCTTGTTTTCACACAAATGAACCCAGAATGATGTGAAATTGTGCTTCGTGCAACATAATTCTGGGTGCCATTTAAAAACCATAAGTGCTAATGACTCCATTCCTTTTTGTGGTTGTAGGGGCTGTTGATTGGAGTACACTAAAACAAACCTGATCGCTCAAGGACATTCAGAAGCCAAGTTATAAGCCCACAAATGTGTAACTGGACTACTTCTTTAAATTGACACCAGATCCGGTGACCTTTGGGACAATGTTTGACCCCCTTAGGAAAGTGCTATCATCATGAAACATTCAGATCACTTACAACTCAATAGATTCTACCTTCCTGTAACGTTTCAGCCTGATTGGACCTTGATTTCACACAAATGGACCCAGAATGATGTGAAATTGTGCTTCGTGCAGCATAATTCTGGGTGCCATTTAAAAACCATAAGTGCTAATGACTCCATTCCTTTTTGAGGTTGTAGGGGATGTTGATTGGAGTACACTAAAACAAACCTGATCTCTCTAGGACATTCAGAAGCCAAGTTATAAGCCCACAAATGTGTAACTGGACTACTTCTTTAAATTGACACCAGATCCGGTGACCTTTGGGACATGGTTTGACCCCCTTAGGAAAGTGCTATCATCATGAAACGTTCAGATCACTTACAACTCAATAGATTCTACCTTCCTGTAACGTTTCAGCCTGATTGGACCTTGTTTTCACACAATTGGACCCAGAATGAAGTGAAATTGTGCTTCGTGCAACATAATTCTGGCTGCAATTTACAAACCATAAGTGCTAATGACTCCATTTCTTTTTGTGGTTGTAGGGGCTGTTGATTGGAGTGCATTAAAACAAACCTGATCTCTCTAGGACATTCAGAAGCCAAGTTATAAGCCCACAAATGTGTAACTGGACTACTTTAAATTGACACCAGATCCGGTGACCTTTGGGAGATGGTTTGACCCCGTTAGGAAAGTGCTATCATTGTGAAACGTTCAGATCACTTACAACTCAATAGATTCTACCTTCGTGTAACGTTTTAGCCTGATTGGACCTTGTTTTCACACAAATGAACCCAGAATGATGTGAAATTGTGCTTCGTGCAACATAATTCTGGGTGCCATTTAAAAACCATAAGTGCTAATGACTCCATTCCTTTTTGTGGTTGTAGGGGCTGTTGATTGGAGTACACTAAAACAAACCTGATCTCTCTAGGACATTCAGAAGCCAAGTTATAAGCCCTCAAAGGTGTAACTGGACTACTTCTTTAAAGTGACACCAGGCCCGGTGACCTTTGGGACATGGTTTGACCCGCTATAGGAATGTGCAATCATCATGAAACGTTCAGATCACTTACAACTCAATAGATTCTACCTTCTTGTAACGTTTCAGCCTGATTGGACCTTGTTTTCACACAAATGGACCCAGAATGATGTGAAATGTGCTTCGTGCAACATAATTCTGGGTGCCATTTACAAACCATAAGTGCTAATGACTCCATTCCTTTTTGTGGTTGTAGGGGCTGTTGGTTGGAGTACATTAAAACAAACCTGATCTCTCTAGGACATTCAGAAGCCAAGTTATAAGCCCACAAATGTGTAACTGGACTACTTCTTTAAATTGACACCAGATCCGGTGACATTTGGGACATGGTTTTACCCCCTTAGGAAAGTGCTATCATCATGAAACGTTCAGATCACTTACAACTCAATAGATTCTACCTTCCTGTAACGTTTCAGCCTGATTGGACCTTGTTTTCACACAAATGAACCCAGAATGATGTGAAATTGTGCTTAGTGCAGCATAATTCTGGGTGCCATTTAAAAACCATAAGTGCTAATGACTCCATTCCTTTTTGAGGTTGTAGGGGATGTTGATTGGAGTACACTAAAACAAACCTGATCTCTCTAGGATATTCAGAAGCCAAGTTTTAAGCCCACAAATGTGTAACTGGACTACTTCTTTAAATTGACACCAGATCCGGTGACCTTTGGGACATGGTTTGACCCCCTTAGGAAAGTGCTATCATCATGAAACATTCGGATCACTTACAACTCAATAGATTCTACCTTCTTGTAGCGTTTCAGCCTGATTGGACCTTGTTTTCACACAAATGGACCCAGAATGATGTGAAATTGGGCTTCGTGCAACATAATTCTGGGTGCCATTTAAAAACCATAAGTGCTAATGACTCCATTCCTTTTTGTGGTTGTAGGGGCTGTTGATTGGAGTACGTTAACATAAACCTGATCTCTCTAGGACATTCAGAAGCCAAGTTATAAGCCCACAAATGTGTAACTGGACTACTTCTTTAAATTGACACCAGATCCGGTGACCTTTGGGACATGGTTTTACCCTCTTAGGAAAGTGCTATCATCATGAAACGTTCAGATCACTTACAACTCAATAGATTCTACCTTCCTGTAACGTTTCAGCCTGATTGGACCTTGTTTTCACCCAATTGAACCCATAATGATGTGAAATTGAGCTTAGTGCAGCATAATTCCGGGTGCCATTTAAAAACCATAAGTGCTAATGACTCCATTCCTTTTTGAGGTTGTAGGGGATGTTGATTGGAGTACACTAAAACAAACCTGATCTCTCTAGGACATTCAGAAGCCAAGTTATAAGCCCACAAATGTGTAACTGGACTACTTCTTTAAATTGACACCAGATCCGGTGACCTTTGGGACATGGTTTGACCCCCTTCGGAAAGTGCTATCATCATGAAATGTTCGGATCACTTACAACTCAATAGATTCTATCTTCTTGTAGCGTTTCAGCCTGATTGGACCTTGTTTTCACACAAATGGACCCAGAATGATGTGAAATTGTGCTTCGTGCAACATAATTCTGGGTGCCATTTACAAACCATAAGTGCTAATGACTCCATTCCTTTTTGTGGTTGTAGGGGCTGTTGATTGGAGCACATTAAAACAAACCTGATCTCTCTAGGACATTCAGAAGCCAAGTTATAAGCCCACAAATGTGTAACTGGACTACTTCTTTAAATTGACACCAGATCCGGTGACCTTTGGGACATGGTTTGACCCCCTTAGGAAAATGCTATCATCATGAAACGTTCAGATCACTTACAACTCAATAGATTCTACCTTCCTGTAATGTTTCAGCCTGATTGGACCTTGTTTTCACACAAATGAACCCAGAATGATGTGAAATTGTGCTTAGTGCAGCATAATTCTGGGTGCCATTTAAAAACCATAAGTGCTAATGACTTCATTCCTTTTTGAGGTTGTAGGGGATGTTGATTGGAGTACACTAAAACAAACCTGATCTCTCTAGGATATTCAGAAGCCAAGTTATAAGCCCACAAAGGTGTAACTGGACTACTTCTTTAAATTGACACCAGATCCGGTGACCTTTGGGACATGGTTTGACCCCCTTAGGAAAGTGCTATCATCATGAAACGTTCAGATCACTTACAACTCAATAGATTCTACCTTCCTGTAACGTTTCAGCCTGATTGGACCTTTTTTTCACACAAATGAACCCAGAATGATGTGAAATTGTGCTTCGTGCAACATAATTCTGGGTGCCATTTAAAAACCATAAGTGCTAATGACTCCATTCCTTTTTGTGGTTGTAGGGGCTGTTGATTGGAGTACACTAAAACAAACCTGATCTCTCTAGGACATTCAGAAGTCAAGTTATAAGCCCACAAATGTGTAACTGGACTACTTCTTTAAATTGACACCAGATCCGGTGACCTTTGGGACATGGTTTGACCCCCTTAGGAAAGTGCTATCATCATGAAACGTTCAGATCACTTACAACTCAATAGATTCTACCTTCCTGTAACGTTTCAGCCTGATTGGACCTTGTTTTCACACAAATGAACCCAGAATGATGTGAAATTGTGCTTCGTGCAACATAATTCTGGGTGCCATTTAAAAACCATAAGTGCTAATGACTCCATTCCTTTTTGTGGTTGTAGGGGCTGTTGATTGGAGTACACTAAAACAAACCTGATCGCTCTAGGACATTCAGCAGCCAAGTTATAAGCCCACAAATGTGTAACTGGACTACTTCTTTAAATTGACACCAGATCCGGTGACCTTTGGGACAATGTTTGACCCCCTTAGGAAAGTGCTATCATCATGAAACATTCGGATCACTTACAACTCAATAGATTCTACCTTCTTGTAGCGTTTCAGCCTGATTGGACCTTGTTTTCACACAAGTGGACCCAGAATGATGTGAAATTGTGCTTCGTGCAACATAATTCTGGGTGCCATTTACAAACCATAAGTGCTAATGACTCCATTCCTTTTTGTGGTTGTAGGGGCTGTTGATTGGAGTACGTTAACACAAACCTGATCTCTCTAGGACATTCAGAAGCCAAGTTATAAGCCCACAAATGTGTAACTGGACTACTACTTTAAATTGACACCAGATCCGGTGACCTTTGGGACATGGTTTGACCCCCTTCGGAAAGTGCTATCATCATGAAATGTTCGGATCACTTACAACTCAATAGATTCTACCTTCTTGTAGCGTTTCAGCCTGATTGGACCTTGTTTTCACACAAATGGACCCAGAATGATGTGAAATTGTGCTTCGTGCAACATAATTCTGGGTGCCATTTACAAACCATAAGTGCTAATGACTCCATTCCTTTTTGTGGTTGTAGGGGCTGTTGATTGGAGCACATTAAAACAAACCTGATCTCTCTAGGACATTCAGAAGCCAAGTTATAAGCCCACAAATGTGTAACTGGACTACTTATTTAAATTGACACCAGATCCGGTGACCTTTGGGACATGGTTTGACCCCCTTAGGAAAAGGCTATCATCATGAAACGTTCAGATCACTTACAACTCAATAGATTCTACCTTCCTGTAACGTTTCAGCCTGATTGGACCTTGTTTTCACACAAATGAACACAGAATGATGTGAAATTGTGCTTACTGCAGCATAATTCTGGGTGCCATTTAAAAACCATAAGTGCTAATGACTCCATTCCTTTTTGAGGTTGTAGGGGATGTTGATTGGAGTACACTAAAACAAACCTGATCTCTCTAGGATATTCAGAAGCCAAGTTATAAGCCCACAAAGGTGTAACTGGACTACTTCTTTAAATTGACACCAGATCCGGTGACCTTTGGGACATGGTTTGACCCCCTTAGGAAAGTGCTATCATCATGAAACGTTCAGATCACTTACAACTCAATAGATTCTACCTTCCTGTAACGTTTCAGTCTGATTGGACCTTTTTTTCACACAAATGAACCCAGAATGATGTGAAATTGTGCTTCGTGCAACATAATTCTGGGTGCCATTTAAAAACCATAAGTGCTAATGACTCCATTCCTTTTTGTGGTTGTAGGGGCTGTTGGTTGGAGTACACTAAAACAAACCTGATCTCTCTAGGACATTCAGAAGCCAAGTTATAAGCCCACAAATGTGTAACTGGACTACTTCTTTAAATTGACACCAGATCCGGTGACCTTTGGGACATGGTTTGACCCCCTTAGGAAAGTGCTATCATCATGAAACGTTCAGATCACTTACAACTCAATAGATTCTACCTTCCTGTAACGTTTCAGCCTGATTGGACCTTGTTTTCACACAATTGGACCCAGAATGAAGTGAAATTGTGCTTCGTGCAACATAATTCTGGCTGCAATTTACAAACCATAAGTGCTAATGACTCCATTTCTTTTTGTGGTTGTAGGGGCTGTTGATTGGAGTGCATTAAAACAAACCTGATCTCTCTAGGACATTCAGAAGCCAAGTTATAAGCCCACAAATGTGTAACTGGACTACTTTAAATTGACACCAGATCCGGTGACCTTTGGGAGATGGTTTGACCCCGTTAGGAAAGTGCTATCATCGTGAAACGTTCAGATCACTTACAACTCAATAGATTCTACCTTCGTGTAACGTTTTAGCCTGATTGGACCTTGTTTTCACACAAATGAACCCAGAATGATGTGAAATTGTGCTTCGTGCAACATAATTCTGGGTGCCATTTAAAAACCATAAGTGCTAATGACTCCATTCCTTTTTGTGGTTGTAGGGGCTGTTGATTGGAGTACACTAAAACAAACCTGATCGCTCAAGGACATTCAGAAGCCAAGTTATAAGCCCACAAATGTGTAACTGGACTACTTCTTTAAATTGACACCAGATCCGGTGACCTTTGGGACAATGTTTGACCCCCTTAGGAAAGTGCTATCATCATGAAACATTCAGATCACTTACAACTCAATAGATTCTACCTTCCTGTAACGTTTCAGCCTGATTGGACCTTGATTTCACACAAATGGACCCAGAATGATGTGAAATTGTGCTTCGTGCAGCATAATTCTGGGTGCCATTTAAAAACCATAAGTGCTAATGACTCCATTCCTTTTTGAGGTTGTAGGGGATGTTGATTGGAGTACACTAAAACAAACCTGATCTCTCTAGGACATTCAGAAGCCAAGTTATAAGCCCACAAATGTGTAACTGGACTACTTCTTTAAATTGACACCAGATCCGGTGACCTTTGGGACATGGTTTGACCCCCTTAGGAAAGTGCTATCATCATGAAACGTTCAGATCACTTACAACTCAATAGATTCTACCTTCCTGTAACGTTTCAGCCTGATTGGACCTTGTTTTCACACAATTGGACCCAGAATGAAGTGAAATTGTGCTTCGTGCAACATAATTCTGGCTGCAATTTACAAACCATAAGTGCTAATGACTCCATTTCTTTTTGTGGTTGTAGGGGCTGTTGATTGGAGTGCATTAAAACAAACCTGATCTCTCTAGGACATTCAGAAGCCAAGTTATAAGCCCACAAATGTGTAACTGGACTACTTTAAATTGACACCAGATCCGGTGACCTTTGGGAGATGGTTTGACCCCGTTAGGAAAGTGCTATCATTGTGAAACGTTCAGATCACTTACAACTCAATAGATTCTACCTTCGTGTAACGTTTTAGCCTGATTGGACCTTGTTTTCACACAAATGAACCCAGAATGATGTGAAATTGTGCTTCGTGCAACATAATTCTGGGTGCCATTTAAAAACCATAAGTGCTAATGACTCCATTCCTTTTTGTGGTTGTAGGGGCTGTTGATTGGAGTACACTAAAACAAACCTGATCGCTCTAGGACATTCAGAAGCCAAGTTATAAGCCCACAAATGTGTAACTGGACTACTTCTTTAAATTGACACCAGATCCGGTGACCTTTGGGACAATGTTTGACCCCCTTAGGAAAGTGCTATCATCATGAAACGTTCAGATCACTTACAACTCAATAGATTCTACCTTCCTGTAACGTTTCAGCCTGATTGGACCTTGATTTCACACAAATGGACCCAGAATGATGTGAAATTGTGCTTCGTGCAACATAATTCTGGGTGCCATTTACAAACCATAAGTGCTAATGACTCCATTCCTTTTTGTAGTTGTAGGGGCTGTTGATTGGAGTACATTAAAACAAACCTGATCTCTCTAGGACATTCAGAAGCCAAGTTATAAGCCCACAAATGTGTAACTGGACTACTTCTTTAAATTGACACAAGATCCGGTGACCTTTGGGACATGGTTTGACCCCCTTAGGAAAGTGCTATCATCATGAAACGTTCAGATCACTTA
Source organism: Nothobranchius furzeri (assembly GCF_043380555.1). Taxonomy (NCBI): domain Eukaryota; kingdom Metazoa; phylum Chordata; class Actinopteri; order Cyprinodontiformes; family Nothobranchiidae; genus Nothobranchius; species Nothobranchius furzeri. The sequence goes on along the minus strand of NC_091744.1, from coordinate 22,312,835 downwards.
CAACTCAATAGATTCTACCTTCCTGTAACGTTTCAGCCTTACTGGACCTTGTTTTCACACAAATGAACCCAGAATGATGTGAAATTGTTCTTCGTGCAACATAATTCTGGGTGCCATTTAAAAACCATAAGGGCTAATGATTACATTCCTTTTTGTGGTTGTAGGGGCTTTTGATTGGAGTACACTAAAACAAACGTAACCTCTCTAGGGCATTCAGAAGCCAAGTTATAAGCCCACAAAGGTGTAACTGGACTACTTCTTTAAAGTGACACCAGGCCCGGTGACCTTTGGGACATTGTTTTACCCCCTATAGGAATGTGCGATCATCTTGAAACGTTCAGATCACTTACAACTCAATAGATTCTACCTTCTTGTAGCGTTTCAGCCTGATTGGACCTTGTTTTCACACAAATAGACCCAGAATGATGTGAAATTGTGCTTCGTGCAACATAATTCTGGGTGCCATTTACAAACCATAAGTGCTAATGACTCCATTCCTTTTTGTGGTTGTAGGGGCTGTTGATTGGAGTACATTAAAACAAACCTTATCTCTCTAGGACATTCAGAAGCCAAGTTATAAGCCCACAAATGTGTAACTGGACTACTTCTTTAAATTGACACCAGATCCGGTGACCTTTAGGACATGGTTTGACCCCCTTAGGAAAGTGCTATCATCATGAAACGTTCAGATCACTTACAACTCAATAGATTCTACCTTCCTGTAACGTTTCAGCCTGATTGGACCTTGTTTTCACACAAATGAACCCAGAATGACGTGAAATTGTGCTTAGTGCAGCATAATTCTGGGTGCCATTTAAAAACCATAAGTGCTAATGACTCCATTCCTTTTTGAGGTTGTAGGGGATGTTGATTGGAGTACACTAAAACAAACCTGATCTCTCTAGGATATTCAGAAGCCAAGTTATAATCCCACAAAGGTGTAACTGGACTACTTCTTTAAATTGACACCAGATCCGGTGACCTTTGGGACATGGTTTGACCCCCTTAGGAAAGTGCTATCATCATGAAACGTTCAGATCACTTACAACTCAATAGATTCTACCTTCTTGTAGCGTTTCAGCCTTATTGGACCTTGTTTTCACACAATTGGACCCAGAATGAAGTGAAATTGTGCTTCGTGCAACATAATTCTGGCTGCAATTTACAAACCATAAGTGCTAATGACTCCATTTCTTTTTGTGGTTGTAGGGGCTGTTGATTGGAGTGCATTAAAACAAACCTGATCTCTCTAGGACATTCAGAAGCCAAGTTATAAGCCCACAAATGTGTAACTGGACTACTTTAAATTGACACCAGATCCGGTGACCTTTGGGAGATGGTTTGACCCCGTTAGGAAAGTGCTATCATCGTGAAACGTTCAGATCACTTACAACTCAATAGATTCTACCTTCGTGTAACGTTTTAGCCTGATTGGACCTTGTTTTCACACAAATGAACCCAGAATGATGTGAAATTGTGCTTCGTGCAACATAATTCTGGGTGCCATTTAAAAACCATAAGTGCTAATGACTCCATTCCTTTTTGTGGTTGTAGGGGCTTTTGATTGGAGTACACTAAAACAAACCTAACCTCTCTAGGACATTCAGAAGCCAATTTATAAGCCCACAAAGGTGTAACTGGACTACTTCTTTAAAGTGACACCAGGCCCGGTGACATTTGGGACATGGTTTACCCCCTTAGGAAAGTGCTATCATCATGAAACGTTCAGATCACTTACAACTCAATAGATTCTACCTTCCTGTAATGTTTCAGCCTGATTGGACCTTGTTTTCACACAAATGAACCCAGAATGATGTGAAATTGTGCTTAGTGCAGCATAATTCTGGGTGCCATTTAAAAACCATAAGTGATCATGACTCCATTCCTTTTGAGGTTTTAGGGGATGTTGATTGGAGTACACTAAAACAAACCTGATCTCTCTAGGACATTCAGAAGCCAAGTTATAAGCCCATAAATGTGTAACTGGACTACTTCTTTAAATTGACACCAGATCCGGTGACCTTTGGGACATGGTTTGACCCCCTTAGGAAAGTGCAATCATCATGAGACGTTCAGATCACATACAACTCAATAGATTCTACCTTCCTGTAATGTTTCAGCCTGATTGGACCTTGTTTTCACACAAATGAACCCAGAATGATGTGAAATTGTGCATCGTGCAACATAATTCTGGGTACCATTTACAAACCATAAGTGCTAATGACTCCATTCCTTTTTGTGGTTGTAGGGGCTGTTGATTGGAGTACACTAAAACAAACCTGACCTCTCTAGCACATTCAGAAGCCAAGTTATAAGCCCACAAAGGTGTAACTGGACTACTTCTTTAAAGTGACACCAGGCCCGTTGACGTTTGGGACATGGTTTTACCCCCTATAGGAATGTGCGATCGTCTTGAAACGTTCAGATCACTTACAACTCAATAGATTCTACCTTCTTGTAGCGTTTCAGCCTGATTGGACCTTGTTTTCACACAAATGGACCCAGAATGATGTGAAATTGTGCTTCGTGCAACATAATTCTGGGTGCCATTTACAAACCTTAAGTCCTAATGACTCCATTCCTTTTTGTGGTTGTAGGGGCTGTTGATTGGAGTGCATTAAAACAAACCTGATCTCTCTAGGACATTCAGAAGCCAAGTTATAAGCCCACAAATGTGTAACTGGACTACTTCTTTAAATTGACACCAGATCCGGTGACCTTTGGGACATGGTTTGACCCCCTTAGGAAAGTGCTATCATCATGAAACGTTCAGATCACTTACAACTCAATAGATTCTACCTTCCTGTAACGGTTCAGCCTGATTGGACCTTTTTTTCACACAAATGGACCCAGAATGATGTGAAATTGTGCTTCGTGCAACATAATTCTGGGTGCCATTTACAAACCATAAGGGCTAATGACTCCATTCCTTTTTGTAGTTGTAGGGGCTGTTGATTGGAGTACATGAAAACAAACCTGATCTCTCTAGGACATTCAGAAGCCAAGTTATAAGCCCACAAATGTGTAACTGGACTACCTCTTTAAATTGACACCAGATCCGGTGACCTTTGGGACATGGTTTGACCCCCTTAGGAAAGTGCTATCATCATGAAACGTTCAGATCACTTACAACTCAAAAGATTCTACCTTCCTGTAACGTTTCAGCCTGATTGGACCTTGTTTTCACACAAATGAACCCAGAATGATGTGAAATTGTGCTTCATGCAACATAATTCTGGGTGCCATTTACAAACCATAAGTGCTAATGACTCCATTCCTTTTTGTGGTTGTAGGGGCTGGTGATTGGAGAACACTAAAACAAACCTAACCTCTCTAGGACATTCAGAAGCCAAGTTATAAGCCCACTAAGGTGTAACTGGACTGCTTCTTTAAAGTGACACCAGGCCCGGTGACCTTTGGGACATGGTTTGACCCCCTATAGGAATGTGTGATCATCTTGAAACGTTCAGATCACTTACAACTCAATAGATTCTACCTTCCTGTAACGTTTCAGCCTGATTGGACCTTGTTTTCACACAAATGAACCCAGAATGATGTGAAATTGTGCTTCGTGCAACATAATTCTGGGTGCCATTTAAAAACCATAAGTGCTAATGACTCCATTCCTTTTTGTGGTTGTAGGGGCTGTTGATTGGAGTATACTTAAACAAACCTGATCTCTCTAGGACATTCAGAAGCCAAGTTATAAGCCCACAAAGTGTAACTGGACTACTTCTTTAAATTGACACCAGATCCGGTGACCTTTGGGACATGGTTTGACCCCCTTAGGAAAGTGCTATCATTATGAAACGCTCAGATCACTTACAACTCAATAGATTCTACCTTCCTGTAACATTTCAGCCTTATTGGACCTTGTTTTCACACAAATGAACCCAGAATGATGTGAAATTGTGCTTCGTGCAACATAATTCTGGGTGCCATTTAAAAACCATAAGTGCTAATGACTGAATTCCTTTTTGAGGTTGTAGGGGCTGTTGATTGGAGTACACTAAAACAAACCTGATCTCTCTAGGACATTCAGAAGCCAAGTTATAAGACCTCAAAGGTGTAACTGGACTACTTCTTTAAATTGACACCAGATCCGGTGACCTTTGGGACATGGTTTGACCCCCTTAGGAAAGTGCTATCATCATGAAACGTTCAGATCACTTACAACTCAATAGATTCTACCTTCCTGTAACGGTTCAGCCTGATTGGACCTTTTTTTCACACAAATGGACCCAGAATGATGTGAAATTGTGCTTCGTGCAACATAATTCTGGGTGCCATTTACAAACCATAAGGGCTAATGACTCCATTCCTTTTTGTAGTTGTAGGGGCTGTTGATTGGAGTACATGAAAACAAACCTGATCTCTCTAGGACATTCAGAAGCCAAGTTATAAGCCCACAAATGTGTAACTGGACTACCTCTTTAAATTGACACCAGATCCGGTGACCTTTGGGACATGGTTTGACCCCCTTAGGAAAGTGCTATCATCATGAAACGTTCAGATCACTTACAACTCAAAAGATTCTACCTTCCTGTAACGTTTCAGCCTGATTGGACCTTGTTTTCACACAAATGAACCCAGAATGATGTGAAATTGTGCTTCATGCAACATAATTCTGGGTGCCATTTACAAACCATAAGTGCTAATGACTCCATTCCTTTTTGTGGTTGTAGGGGCTGGTGATTGGAGAACACTAAAACAAACCTAACCTCTCTAGGACATTCAGAAGCCAAGTTATAAGCCCACTAAGGTGTAACTGGACTGCTTCTTTAAAGTGACACCAGGCCCGGTGACCTTTGGGACATGGTTTGACCCCCTATAGGAATGTGTGATCATCTTGAAACGTTCAGATCACTTACAACTCAATAGATTCTACCTTCCTGTAACGTTTCAGCCTGATTGGACCTTGTTTTCACACAAATGAACCCAGAATGATGTGAAATTGTGCTTCGTGCAACATAATTCTGGGTGCCATTTAAAAACCATAAGTGCTAATGACTCCATTCCTTTTTGTGGTTGTAGGGGCTGTTGATTGGAGTATACTTAAACAAACCTGATCTCTCTAGGACATTCAGAAGCCAAGTTATAAGCCCACAAAGTGTAACTGGACTACTTCTTTAAATTGACACCAGATCCGGTGACCTTTGGGACATGGTTTGACCCCCTTAGGAAAGTGCTATCATTATGAAACGCTCAGATCACTTACAACTCAATAGATTCTACCTTCCTGTAACATTTCAGCCTTATTGGACCTTGTTTTCACACAAATGAACCCAGAATGATGTGAAATTGTGCTTCGTGCAACATAATTCTGGGTGCCATTTAAAAACCATAAGTGCTAATGACTGAATTCCTTTTTGAGGTTGTAGGGGCTGTTGATTGGAGTACACTAAAACAAACCTGATCTCTCTAGGACATTCAGAAGCCAAGTTATAAGACCTCAAAGGTGTAACTGGACTACTTCTTTAAAGTGACACCAGGCCCGGTGACTTTGGGACATGGTTTGACCCCCTTAGGAAAGTGCTATCATAATGAAACGTTCAGATCACTTACAATTCAATAGATTCTACCTTCCTGTAACGTTTCAGCCTGATTGGACCTTGTTTTCAACACAAATGAACCCAGAATGATGTGAAATTGTGCTTCGTGCAACATAATTCTGGGTGCCATTTACAAACCATAAGTGCCAATGACTCCATTCCTTTTTGTGGTTGTAGGGGCTGTTGATTGGAGAACACTAAAACAAACCTAACCTCTCTAGGACATTCAGAAGCCAAGTTATAAGCCCACAAAGATGTAACTGGACTACTTCTTTAAAGTGACACCAGGCCCGGTGACCTTTGGGACATGGTTTGACCCCCTTAGGAAAGTGCTATCATCATGAAACGTTCAGATCACTTACAACTCAAAAGATTCTACCTTCCTGTAACGTTTAAGCCTGATTGGACCTTGTTTTCACACAAATGAACCCAGAATGATGTGAAATTGTGCTTCATGCAACATAATTCCGGGTGCCATTTAAACACCATAAGTGCTAATGACTCCGTTTACTTTTGTGGTTGTAGGGGCTGTTGATTGGAGTATACTAAAACAAACCTGATCTCTCTAGGACATTCAGAAGCCAAGTTATAAGCCCACAAATGTGTAACTCGACTACTTCTTTAAAGTGACACCAGGCCCGGTGACCTTTGGGACATGGTTTTACCCCCTATAGGAATGTGCGATCATCTTGAAACGTTCAGATCACTTACAACTCAATAGATTCTACCTTCTTGTAGCGTTTCAGCCTGATTGGACCTTGTTTTCACACAAATGGACCCAGAATGATGTGAAATTGTGCTTCGTGCAACATAATTCTGGGTGCCATTTACAAACCTTAAGTGCTAATGACTCCATTCCTTTTTGTGGTTGTACGGGCTGTTGATTGGAGTACACTAAAACAAACCTAACCTCTCTAGGACATTCAGAAGCCAATTATAAGCCCACAAAGGTGTAACTGGACTACTTCTTTAAAGTGACACCAGGCCCGGTGACCTTTGGGACATGGTTTGACCCCCTATAGGAATATGCGATCATCTTGAAACGTTCAGATCACTTACAACTCAATAGATTCTACCTTCCTGTAACGTTTCAGCCTGATTGGACCTTGTTTTCACACAAATGAACCCAGAATGATGTGAAATTGTGCTTCGTGCAACATAATTCTGGGTGCCATTTAAAAACCATAAGTGCTAATGACTCCATTCCTTTTTGTGGTTGTAGGGGCTGTTGATTGGAGCATACTTAAACAAACCTGATCTCTCTAGGACATTCAGAAGCCAAGTTATAAGCCCACAAAGTGTAACTGGACTACTTCTTTAAATTGACACCAGATCCGGTGACCTTTGGGACATGGTTTGACCCCCTTAGGAAAGTGCTATCATTATGAAACATTCAGATCACTTACAACTCAATAGATTCTACCTTCCTGTAACATTTCAGCCTTATTGGACCTTGTTTTCACACAAATGAACCCAGAATGATGTGAAATTGTGCTTCGTGCAACATAATTCTGGGTGCCATTTAAAAACCATAAGTGCTAATGACTGCATTCCTTTTTGAGGTTGTAGGGGCTGTTGATTGGAGTACACTAAAACAAACCTGATCTCTCTAGGACATTCAGAAGCCAAGTTATAAGACCTCAAAGGTGTAACTGGACTACTTCTTTAAAGTGACACCAGGCCCGGTGACTTTGGGACATGGTTTGACCCCCTTAGGAAAGTGCTATCATAATGAAACGTTCAGATCACTTACAACTCAATAGATTCTACCTTCCTGTAACGTTTCAGCCTGATTGGACCTTGTTTTCAACACAAATGAACCCAGAATGATGTGAAATTGTGCTTCGTGCAACATAATTCTGGGTGCCATTTACAAACCATAAGTGCCAATGACTCCATTCCTTTTTGTGGTTGTAGGGGCTGTTAATTGGAGAACACTAAAACAAACCTAACCTCTCTAGGACATTCAGAAGCCAAGTTATAAGCCCACAAAGATGTAACTGGACTACTTCTTTAAAGTGACACCAGGCCCGGTGACCTTTGGGACATTGTTTTACCCCCTATAGGAATGTGCGATCATCTTGAAACGTTCAGATCACTTACAACTCAATAGATTATACCTTCTTGTAGCGTTTTAACCTGATTGGACCTTGTTTTCACACAAATGGACCCAGAATGATGTGAAATTGTGCTTCGTGCAACATAATTCTGGGTGCCATTTACAAACCTTAAGTGCTAATGACTGCATTCTTTTTTGTGGTTGTAGGGGCTGTTGATTGGAGTACACTAAAACAAACCTGATCTCTCTAGGACATTCAGAAGCCAACTTATAAGCCCACAAATGTGTAACTGGACTACTTCTTTAAATTGACACCATATCCGGTGACCTTTGGGACATGGTTTGACCCCCTTAGGAAAGTGCTTTCATGATAAAACGTTCAGATCACTTACAACTCAATAGATTCTACCTTCCTGTAACGTTTCAGCCTGATTGGACCTTGTTTTCACACAAATGAACCCAGAATGATGTGAAATTGTGCTTCGTGCAACAAAATTCTGGGTGCCATTTAAAAACCATAAGTGCTAATGACTCCATTCCTTTTTGTGGTTGTAGGGGCTGTTGATTGGAGTATACTAAAAGAAACCTGATCTCTCTAGGACATTCAGAAGCCAAGTTATAAGCCCACAAAGGTGTAACTGGACGACTACTTTAAATTGACACCAGATCCGGTGACCTTTGGGACATGGTTTGACCCCCTTAGGAAAGTGCTATAATCATGAAACGTTCAGATCACTTACAACTCAATAGATTCTACCTTCCTGTAACATTTCAGCCTGATTGGACCTTGTTTTCACACAAATGAACCCAGAATGATGTGAAATTGTGCTTCGTGCAACATAATTCTGGGTGCCATTTAAAAACCCTAAGTGCTAATGACTCCATTCCTTTTTGAGGTTGTAGGGGCTGTTGATTGGAGTACACTAAAACAAACCTGATCTCTCTAGGACGTTCAGAAGCCAAGTTATAAGCCCTCAAAGGTGTAACTGGACTACTTCTTTAAAGTGACACCAGGCCCGGTGACCTTTGGGACATGGTTTTACCCCCTATAGGAATGTGCAATCATCTTGAAACGTTCAGATCACTTACAACTCAATAGATTCTACCTTCTTGTAGCTTTTCAGCCTGATTGGACCTTGTTTTCACACAAATGGACCCAGAATGATGTGAAATTGTGCTTCATGCAACATAATTCTGGGTGCCATTTACAAACCTTAAGTGCTAATGACTCCATTCCTTTTTGTTGTTGTAGGGGCTGTTGATTGGAGTACACTAAAACAAACCTAATCTCTCTAGGACATTCAGAAGCCAAGTTACAAGCCCACAAAGGTGTAACTTGACTACTTCTTTAAAGTGACACCAGGCCCGGTGACCTTTGGGACATGGTTTGACCCCCTTAGGAAAGTGCTATCATCATGAAACGTTCAGATCACTTACAACTCAATAGATTCTACCTTCCTGTAACGTTTCAGCCTGATTGGACCTTGTTTTCAACACAAATGAACCCAGAATTATGTGAAATTGTGCTTCGTGCAACATAATTCTGGGTGCCATTTACAAACCATAAGTGCCAATGACTCCATTCCTTTTTGTGGTTGTAGGGGCTGTTGATTGGAGAACACTAAAACAAACCTAACCTCTCTAGGACGTTCAGAAGCCAAGTTATAAGCCCACAAAGATGTAACTGGACTACTTCTTTAAAGTGACACCAGGCCCGGTGACCTTTGGGACACGGTTTTACCCCCTATAGGAATGTGCGATCATCTTGAAACGTTCAGATCACTTACAACTCAATAGATTATACCTTCTTGTAGCGTTTTAACCTGATTGGACCTTGTTTTCACACAAATGGACCCAGAATGATGTGAAATTGTGCTTCGTGCAACATAATTCTGGGTGCCATTTAAAAACCATAAGTGCTAATGACTCCAATCCCTTTTTGTGGTGGTAGGGGCTGTTGATTGGAGTACACTAAAACAAACCTGATCTCTCTAGGACATTCAAAAGCCAAGTTATAAGCCCACAAATGTGTAACTGGACTACTTCTTTAAATTGACACCATATCCGGTGACCTTTGGGACATGGTTTGACCCCCTTAGGAAAGTGCTTTCATGATGAAACGTTCAGATCACTTACAACTCAATAGATTCTACCTTCCTGTAACGTTTCAGCCTGATTGGACCTTGTTTTCACACAAATGAACCCAGAATGATGTGAAATTGTGCTTCGTGCAACAAAATTCTGGGTGCCATTTAAAAACCATAAGTGCTAATGACTCCATTCCTTTTTGAGGTTGTAGGGGCTGTTGATTGGAGTATAATAAAACAAACCTGATCTCTCTAGGACATTCAGAAGCCAAGTTATAAGCCCACAAAGGTGTAACTGGACGACTACTTTAAATTGACACCAGGCCCGGTGACCTTTGGGACATGGTTTGACCCCCTTAGGAAAGTGCTATCATCATGAAACGTTCAGATCACTTACAACTCAATAGATTCTACCTTCCTGTAACGTTTGCGCCTGATTGGACCTTGTTTTCACACAAAGGAACCCAGAATGATGTGAAATTGTGCTTCGTGCAACATAATTCTGGGTGCCATTTACAAAACATAAGTGCTAATGACTCCATTCCTTTTTGTGGTTGTAGGTGCTGGTGATTGGAGAACACTAAAACAAACCTAACCTCTCTAGGACATTCAGAAGCCAATTATAAGCCCACAAAGGTGTAACTGGACTGCTTCTTTAAAGTGACACCAGGCCCGGTGACCTTTGGGACATGGTTTGACCCCCTATAGGAATGTGCGATCATCTTGAAACGTTCAGATCACTTACAACTCAATAGATTCTACCTTCCTGTAACGTTTCAGCCTGATTGGACCTTGTTTTCACACAAATGAACCCAGAATGATGTGAAATTGTGCTTCGCGCAACATAATTCTGGGTGCCATTTAAAAACCATAAGTGCTAATGACTCCATTCCTTTTTGAGGTTGTAGGGGCTGTTGTTTGGAGTACACTAAAACAAACCTGATCTCTCTAGGACATTCAGAAGCCAAGTTATAAGACCTCAAAGGTGTAACTGGACTACTTCTTTAAATTGACACCAGGCCTGGTGACCTTTGGGACATGGTTTTACCCCCTTAGGAATGTGCGATCATCATGAAACGTTCAGATCACTTACAACTCAATAGATTCTACCTTCCTGTAACGTTTCAGCCTGATTGGACCTTGTTTTCACACAAATGGACCCAGAATGATGTGAAATTGTGCTTCGTGCAACATAATTCTGGGTGCCATTTACAAACCATAAGTGCTAATGACTCCATTCCTTTTTGTGGTTGTAGGGGCTGTTGATTGGAGTACACTAAAACAAACCTGATCTCTCTAGGACATTCAGAAGCCAAGTTATAAGCCCACAAATGTGTAACTGGACTACTTCTTTAAATTGACACCAGATCCGGTGACCTTTGGGACATGGTTTAACCCCCTTAGGAAAGTGCTATCATCATGAAATGTTCAGATCACTTACAACTCAATAGATTCTACCTTCCTGTAATGTTTCAGCCTGATTGGACCTTGTTTTGACACAAATGAACCCAGAATGATGTGAAATTGTGCTTCGTGCAACATAATTCCGGGTGCCATTTACAAACCATAAGTGCCAATGACTCCATTCCTTTTTGTGGTTGTAGGGGCTGTTGATTGGAGAACACTAAAACAAACCTAACCTCTCTAGGACATTCAGAAGCCAAGTTATAAGCCCAAAAAGGTGTAACTGGACTACTTCTTTAAATTGACACCAGGCCCGGTGACCTTTGGGACATGGTTTTACCCCCTATAGGAATGTGCGATCATCTTGAAACGTTCAGATCACTTAAAACTCAATATATTCTACCTTCTTGTAGCCTTTCAGCCTGATTGGACCTTGTTTTCACACAAATGGACCCAGAATGATGTGAAATTGTGCTTCGTGCAACATAACTCTGGGTGCCATTTACAAACCTTAAGTGCTAATGACTCCATTCCTTTTTGTGGTTGTAGGGGCTGTTGATTGGAGTACACTAAAACAAACATGATCTCTCTAGGACATTCAGAAGCCAAGTTATAAGCCCACAAATGTGTAACTGGACTACTTCTTTAAATTGACACCAGGCCCGGTGACCTTTGGGACATGGTTTGACCCCCTTAGGAAAGTGCTATCATCATGAAACGTTCAGATCACTTACAACTCAATAGATTCTACCTTTCTGTAACGTTTCAGCCTGATTGGACCTTGTTTTCACACAAATGAACCCAGAATGATGTGAAATTGTGCTTCGTGCAACATAATTCTGGGTGCCATTTAAAAACCATAAGTGCTTATGACTCCATTCCTTTTTGAGGTTGTAGGGGCTGTTGATTGGAGTACACTAAAACAAACCTGATCTCTCTAGGACATTCAGAAGCCAAGTTATAAGCCCTCAAAGGTGTAACTGGACTACTTCTTTAAAGTGACACCAGGCCCATTGACCTTTGGGACATGGTTTTACCCCCTATAGGAATGTGCGATCATCTTGAAACGTTCAGATCACTTAAAACTCAATATATTCTACCTTCTTGTAGCCTTTCAGCCTGATTGGACCTTGTTTTCACACAAATGGACCCAGAATGATGTGAAATTGTGCTTCGTGCAACATAACTCTGGGTGCCATTTACAAACCTTAAGTGCTAATGACTCCATTCCTTTTTGTGGTTGTAGGGGCTGTTGATTGGAGTACACTAAAACAAACATGATCTCTCTAGGACATTCAGAAGCCAAGTTATAAGCCCACAAATGTGTAACTGGACTACTTCTTTAAATTGACACCAGGCCCGGTGACCTTTGGGACATGGTTTGACCCCCTTAGGAAAGTGCTATCATCATGAAACGTTCAGATCACTTACAACTCAATAGATTCTACCTTTCTGTAACGTTTCAGCCTGATTGGACCTTGTTTTCACACAAATGGACCCAGAATGATGTGAAATTGTGCTTCGTGCAGCATAATTCTGGGTGCCATTTAAAAACCATAAGTGCTAATGACTCCATTCCTTTTTGTGGTTGTAGGGGCTGTTGATTGGAGTACACTAAAACACACCTGATCTCTCTAGGACATTCAGAAGCCAAGTTATAAGCCCACAAATGTGTAACTGGACTACTTCTTTAAATTGACACCAGATCCGGTGACCTTTGGGACATGGTTTGACCCCCTTAGGAAAGTGCTATCATCATGAAACGTTCGGATCACTTACAACTCAATAGATTCTACCTTCTTGTAGCGTTTCAGCCTGATTGGACCTTGTTTTCACACAAATGGACCCAGAATGATGTGAAATTGTGCTTCGTGCAACATAATTCTGGGTGCCATTTACAAACCATAGGTGCTAATGACTCCATTCCTTTTTGAGGTTGTAGGGGATGTTGATTGGAGTACACTAAAACAAACCTGATCTCTCTAGGATATTCAGAAGCCAAGTTATAAGCCCACAAAGGTGTAACTGGACTACTTCTTTAAATTGACACCAGATCCGGTGACCTTTGGGACATGGTTTGACCACCTTAGGAAAGTGCTATCATCATGAAACGTTCAGATCACTTACAACTCAATAGATTCTACCTTCTTGTAGCATTTCAGCCTTACTGGACCTTGTTTTCACACAAATGGACCCAGAATGATGTAAAATTGTGCTTCGTGCAACATAATTCTGGGTGCCATTTACAAACCTTAAGTCCTAATGACTCCATTCCTTTTTGTGGTTGTAGGGGCTGTTGATTGGAGTACACTAAAACAAACCTGATCTCTCTAGGACATTCAGAAGCCAAGTTATAAGCCCACAAATGTGTAACTGGACTACTTCTTTAAATTGACACCATATCCGGTGACCTTTGGGACATGGTTTGACCCCCTTAGGAAAGTGCTTTCATGATGAAACGTTCAGATCACTTACAACTCAATAGATTCTACCTTCCTGTAACGTTTCAGCCTGAATGGACCTTGTTTTCACACAAATGAACCCAGAATGATGTGAAATTGTGCTTCGTGCAAAAAAATTCTGGGTGCCATTTAAAAACCATAAGTGCTAATGACTCCATTCCTTTTTGAGGTTGTAGGGGCTGTTGATTGGAGTATACTAAAACAAACCTGATCTCTCTAGGACATTCAGAAGCCAAGTTATAAGACCTCAAAGGTGTAACTGGACTACTTCTTTAAATTGACACCAGGCCCGGTGACCTTTGGGACATGGTTTTACACACTTAGGAATGTGCGATCATCATGAAACGTTCAGATCACTTACAACTCAATAGATTCTACCTTCCTGTAACGTTTCAGCCTGATTGGACCTTGTTTTCACACAAATGGACCCAGAATGATGTGAAATTGTGCTTCGTGCAACATAATTCTGGGTGCCATTTACAAACCATAAGTGCTAATGACTCCATTCCTTTTTGTGGTTGTAGGGGCTGTTGATTGGAGTACACTAAAACAAACCTGATCTCTCTAGGACATTCAGAAGCCAAGTTATAAGCCCACAAATGTGTAACTGGACTACTTCTTTAAATTGACACCAGGCCCGGTGACCTTTGGGACATGGTTTGACCCCCTATAGGAATGTGCGATCATCTTGAAACGTTCAGATCACTTACAACTCAATAGATTCTACCTTCCTGTATCGTTTCAGCCTGATTGGACCTTGTTTTCACACAAATGAACCCAGAATGATGTGAAATTGTGCTTCGTGCAACATAATTCTGGGTGCCATTTAAAAACCATAAGTGCTAATGACTCCATTCCTTTTTGAGGTTGTAGGGGCTGTTGATTGGAGTACATTAAAACAAACCTGATCTCTCTAGGACATTCAGAAGCCAAGTTATAAGACCTCAAAGGTGTAACTGGACTACTTCTTTAAATTGACACCAGGCCCGGTGACCTTTGGGACATGGTTTTACCCCCTTAGGAATGTGCGATCATCATGAAACGTTCAGATCACTTACAACTCAATAGATTCTACCTTCCTGTAACGTTTCAGCCTGATTGGACCTTGTTTTCACACAAATGGACCCAGAATGATGTGAAATTGTGCTTCGTGCAACATAATTCTGGGTGCCATTTACAAACCATAAGTGCTAATGACTCCATTCCTTTTTGTGGTTGTAGGGGCTGTTGATTGGAGTACACTAAAACAAACCTGATCTCTCTAGGACATTCAGAAGCCAAGTTATAAGCCCACAGATGTGTAACTGGACTACTTCTTTAAATTGAAAACAGATCCGGTGACCTTTGGGACATGGTTTGACCCCCTTAGGAAAGTGCTATCATCATGAAACGTTCAGATCACTTACAACTCAATAGATTCTACCTTTCTGTAACGTTTCAGCCTGATTGGACCTTGTTTTCACACAAATGAACCCAGAATGATGTGAAATTGTGCTTCGTGCAACATAATTCTGGGTGCCATTTAAAAACCATAAGTCCTTTTGACTCCATTCCTTTTTGAGGTTGTAGGGGCTGTTGATTGGAGTACACTAAAACAAACCTGATCTCTCTAGGACATTCAGAAGCCAAGTTATAAGCCCTCAAAGGTGTAACTGGACTACTTCTTTAAAGTGACACCAGGCCCATTGACCTTTGGGACATGGTTTGACCCCCTATAGGAATGTGCGATCATCATGAAACGTTCAGATCACTTACAACTCAATAGATTCTACCTTCTTGTAACGTTTCATCCTGATTGGACCTTGTTTTCACACAAATGGACCCAGAATGATGTGAAATTGTGCTTCGTGCAACATAATTCTGGGTGCCATTTACAAACCATAAGTGCTAATGACTCCATTCCTTTTTCGAGGTTGTAGGGGATGTTGATTGGAGTACACTAAAACAAACCTGATCTCTCTAGGATATTCAGAAGCCAAGTTATAAGCCCACAAAGGTGTAACTGGACTACTTCTTTAAATTGACACCAGATCCGGTGACCTTTGGGACATGGTTTGACCACCTTAGGAAAGTGCTATCATCATGAAACGTTCAGATCACTTACAACTCAATAGATTCTACCTTCTTGTAGCGTTTCAGCCTTATTGGACCTTGTTTTCACACAAATGGACCCAGAATGATGTAAAATTGTGCTTCGTGCAACATAATTCTGGGTGCCATTTACAAACCTTAAGTCCTAATGACTCCATTCCTTTTTGTGGTTGTAGGGGCTGTTGATTGGAGTACACTAAAACAAACCTGATCTCTCTAGGACATTCAAAAGCCAAGTTATAAGCCCACAAATGTGTAACTGGACTACTTCTTTAAATTGACACCAGATCCGGTGACCTTTGGGACATGGTTTGACCCCCTTAGGAAAGTGCTATCATCATGAAACGTTCAGATCACTTACAACTCAATAGATTCTACCTTCCTGTAACGTTTCAGCCTGATTGGACCTTGTTTTCACACAAATGAACCCATAATGATGTGAAATTGTGCTTAGTGCAGCATAATTCTGGGTGCCATTTAAAAACCATAAGTGCTAATGACTCCATTCCTTTTTGTGGTTGTAGGGGCTGTTGATTGGAGTACACTAAAACACACCTGATCTCTCTAGGACATTCAGAAGCCAAGTTATAAGCCCACAAATGTGTAACTGGACTACTTCTTTAAATTGACACCAGATCCGGTGACCTTTGGGACATGGTTTGACCCCCTTAGGAAAGTGCTATCATCATGAAACGTTCGGATCACTTACAACTCAATAGATTCTACCTTCTTGTAGCGTTTCAGCCTGATTGGACCTTGTTTTCACACAAATGGACCCAGAATGATGTGAAATTGTGCTTCGTGCAACATTATTCTGGGTGCCATTTACAAACCATAGGTGCTAATGACTCCATTCCTTTTTGAGGTTGTAGGGGATGTTGATTGGAGTACACTAAAACAAACCTGATCTCTCTAGGATATTCAGAAGCCAAGTTATAAGCCCACAAAGGTGTAACTGGACTACTTCTTTAAATTGACACCAGATCCGGTGACCTTTGGGACATGGTTTGACCACCTTAGGAAAGTGCTATCATCATGAAACGTTCAGATCACTTACAACTCAATAGATTCTACCTTCTTGTAGCGTTTCAGCCTTATTGGACCTTGTTTTCACACAAATGGACCCAGAATGATGTAAAATTGTGCTTCGTGCAACATAATTCTGGGTGCCATTTACAAACCTTAAGTCCTAATGACTCCATTCCTTTTTGTGGTTGTAGGGGCTGTTGATTGGAGTACACTAAAACAAACCTGATCTCTCTAGGACATTCAGAAGCCAAGTTATAAGCCCACAAATGTGTAACTGGACTACTTCTTTAAATTGACACCATATCCGGTGACCTTTGGGACATGGTTTGACCCCCTTAGGAAAGTGCTTTCATGATGAAACGTTCAGATCACTTACAACTCAATAGATTCTACCTTCCTGTAACGTTTCAGCCTGAATGGACCTTGTTTTCACACAAATGAACCCAGAATGATGTGAAATTGTGCTTCGTGCAAAAAAATTCTGGGTGCCATTTAAAAACTATAAGTGCTAATGACTCCATTCCTTTTTGAGGTTGTAGGGGCTGTTGATTGGAGTATAATAAAACAAACCTGATCTCTCTAGGACATTCAGAAGCCAAGTTATAAGACCTCAAAGGTGTAACTGGACTACTTCTTTAAATTGACACCAGGCCCGGTGACCTTTGGGACATGGTTTTACCCACTTAGGAATGTGCGATCATCATGAAATGTTCAGATCACTTACAACTCAATAGATTCTACCTTCCTGTAACGTTTCAGCCTGATTGGACCTTGTTTTCACACAAATGGACCCAGAATGATGTGAAATTGTGCTTCGTGCAACATAATTCTGGGTGCCATTTACAAACCATAAGTGCTAATGACTCCATTCCTTTTTGTGGTTGTAGGGGCTGTTGATTGGAGTACACTAAAACAAACCTGATCTCTCTAGGACATTCAGAAGACAAGTTATAAGCCCACAAATGTGTAACTGGACTACTTCTTTAAATTGACACCAGGCCCGGTGACCTTTGGGACATGGTTTGACCCCCTATAGGAATGTGCGATCATCTTGAAACGTTCAGATCACTTACAACTCAATAGATTCTACCTTCCTGTATCGTTTCAGCCTGATTGGACCTTGTTTTCACACAAATGAACCCAGAATGATGTGAAATTGTGCTTCGTGCAACATAATTCTGGGTGCCATTTAAAAACCATAAGTGCTAATGACTCCATTCCTTTTTGAGGTTGTAGGGGCTGTTGATTGGAGTACATTAAAACAAACCTGATCTCTCTAGGACATTCAGAAGCCAAGTTATAAGACCTCAAAGGTGTAACTGGACTACTTCTTTAAATTGACACCAGGCCCGGTGACCTTTGGGACATGGTTTTACCCCCTTAGGAATGTGCGATCATCATGAAACGTTCAGATCACTTACAACTCAATAGATTCTACCTTCCTGTAACGTTTCAGCCTGATTGGACCTTGTTTTCACACAAATGGACCCAGAATGATGTGAAATTGTGCTTCGTGCAACATAATTCTGGGTGCCATTTACAAACCATAAGTGCTAATGACTCCATTCCTTTTTGTGGTTGTAGGGGCTGTTGATTGGAGTACACTAAAACAAACCTGATCTCTCTAGGACATTCAGAAGCCAAGTTATAAGCCCACAGATGTGTAACTGGACTACTTCTTTAAATTGAAAACAGATCCGGTGACCTTTGGGACATGGTTTGACCCCCTTAGGAAAGTGCTATCATCATGAAACGTTCAGATCACTTACAACTCAATAGATTCTACCTTTCTGTAACGTTTCAGCCTGATTGGACCTTGTTTTCACACAAATGAACCCAGAATGATGTGAAATTGTGCTTCGTGCAACATAATTCTGGGTGCCATTTAAAAACCATAAGTCCTTTTGACTCCATTCCTTTTTGAGGTTGTAGGGGCTGTTGATTGGAGTACACTAAAACAAACCTGATCTCTCTAGGACATTCAGAAGCCAAGTTATAAGCCCTCAAAGGTGTAACTGGACTACTTCTTTAAAGTGACACCAGGCCCATTGACCTTTGGGACATGGTTTGACCCCCTATAGGAATGTGCGATCATCATGAAACGTTCAGATCACTTACAACTCAATAGATTCTACCTTCTTGTAACGTTTCATCCTGATTGGACCTTGTTTTCACACAAATGGACCCAGAATGATGTGAAATTGTGCTTCGTGCAACATAATTCTGGGTGCCATTTACAAACGATAAGTGCTAATGACTCCATTCCTTTTTGTGGTTGTAGGGGCTGTTGATTGGAGTACATTAAACACACCTGATCTCTCTAGGACATTCAGAAGCCAAATTATAAGCCCACAAATGTGTAACTGGACTACTTCTTTAAATTGACACCAGATCCGGTGACCTTTGGGACATGGTTTGACCACCGTAGGAAAGTGCTATCATCATGAAACGTTCAGATCACTTACAACTCAATAGATTCTACCTTCTTGTAGCGTTTCAGCCTTATTGGACCTTGTTTTCACACAAATGGACCCAGAATGATGTAAAATTGTGCTTCGTGCAACATAATTCTGGGTGCCATTTACAAACCTTAAGTCCTAATGACTCCATTCCTTTTTGTGGTTGTAGGGGCTGTTGATTGGAGTACACTAAAACAAACCTGATCTCTCTAGGACATTCAGAAGCCAAGTTATAAGCCCACAAATGTGTAACTGGACTACTTCTTTAAATTGACACCAGATCCGGTGACCTTTGGGACATGGTTTGACCCCCTTAGGAAAGTGCTATCATCATGAAACGTTCAGATCACTTACAACTCAATAGATTCTACCTTCCTGTAACGTTTCAGCCTGATTGGACCTTGTTTTCACACAAATGAACCCATAATGATGTGAAATTGTGCTTAGTGCAGCATAATTCTCGGTGCCATTTAAAAACCATAAGTGCTAATGACTCCATTCCTTTTTGTGGTTGTAGGGGCTGTTGATTGGAGTACACTAAAACACACCTGATCTCTCTAGGACATTCAGAAGCCAAGTTAGAAGCCCACAAATGTGTAACTGGACTACTTCTTTAAATTGACACCAGATCCGGTGACCTTTGGGACATGGTTTGACCCCTTAGGAAAGTGCTATCATCATGAAACGTTCGGATCACTTACAACTCAATAGATTCTACCTTCTTGTAGCGTTTCAGCCTGATTGGACCTTGTTTTCACACAAATGGACCCAGAATGATGTAAAATTGTGCTTCGTGCAACATAATTCTGGGTGCCATTTACAAACCTTAAGTCCTAATGACTCCATTCCTTTTTGTGGTTGTAGGGGCTGTTGATTGGAGTACACTAAAAAAAACTGATCTCTCTAGGACATTCAGAAGCCAAGTTATAAGCCCACAAATGTGTAACTGGACTACTTCTTTAAATTGACACCAGATCCGGTGACCTTTGGGACATGGTTTGACCCCCTTAGGAAAGTGCTATCATCATGAAACGTTCAGATCACTTACAACTCAATAGATTCTACCTTCCTGTAACGTTTCAGCCTGATTGGACCTTGTTTTCACACAAATGAACCCATAATGATGTGAAATTGTGCTTAGTGCAGCATAATTCTGGGTGCCATTTAAAAACCATAAGTGCTAATGACTCCATTCCTTTTTGAGGTTTCAGGGGATGTTGATTGGAGTACACTAAAACAAACCTGATCTCTCTAGGACATTCAGAAGCCAAGTTATAAGCCCACAAATGTGTAACTGGACTACTTCTTTAAATTGACACCAGATCCGGTGACCTTTGGGACATGGTTTGACCCCCTTAGGAAAGTGCTATCATCATGAAATGTTCGGATCACTTACAACTCAATAGATTCTACCTTCCTGTAACGTTTCAGCCTGATTGGACCTTGTTTTCACACAAATGAACCCAGAATGATGTGAAATTGTGCTTAGTGCAGCATAATTCTGGGTGCCATTTAAAAACCATAAGTGCTAATGACTCCATTCCTTTTTGAGGTTGTATGGGATGTTGACTGGAGTACACTAAAACAAACCTGATCTCTCTAGGATATTCAGAAGCCAAGTTATAAGCCCACAAAGGTGTAACTGGACTACTTCTTTAAATTGACACCAGATCCGGTGACCTTTGGGACATGGTTTGACCCCCTTAGGAAAGTGCTATCATCATGAAACGTTCAGATCACTTACAACTCAAGAGATTCTACCTTCTTGTAGCGTTTCAGCCTTATTGGACCTTGTTTTCAGACAAATGGACCCAGAATGATGTGAAATTGTGCTTCGTGCAACATAATTCTGGGTGCCATTTACAAACCATAAGTGCTAATGACTCCATTCCTTTTTGTGGTTGTAGGGGCTGTTGATTGGAGTACACTAAAACAAACCTGATCTCACTAGGACATTCAGAAGCCAAGTTATAAGCCCACAAATGTGTAACTGGACTACTTCTTTAAATTAACACCAGATCCGGTGACCTTTGGGACATGGTTTGACCCCTTATAGGAATGTGCGATCATCATGAAACATTCAGATCACTTACAACTCAATAGATTCTACCTTCTTGTAACGTTTCAGCCTGATTGGACCTTGTTTTCACACAAATGGACCCAGAATGATGTGAAATTGTGCTTCGTGCAACATAATTCTGGGTGCCATTTACAAACCATAAGTGCTAATGACTCCATTCCTTTTTGTGGTTGTAGGGGCTGTTGATTGGAGTACACTAAAACAAACCTGATCTCTCTAGGACATTCAGAAGCCAAGTTATAAGCCCACAAATGTGTAACTGGACTACTTCTTTAAAGTGACACCAGGCCTGGTGACCTTTGGGACATGGTTTTACACCCTATAGGAATGTGCGATCTTCATGAAACGTTCAGATCACTTACAACTCAATAGATTCTACCTTCTTGTAACATTTCAGCCTGATTGGACCTTGTTTTCATACAAATGGACCCAGAATGATGTGAAATTGTGCTTCGTGCAACATAATCCTGGGTGCCATTTACAAACCATAAGTGCTAATGACTCCATTCCTTTTTGTGGTAATGGGGGCTGTTAATTGGAGTACTCTAAAACAAACCTGACCTCTCCAGGATATTCAGAAGCCAAGTTATAAGCCCACAAAGGTGTAACTGGACTACTTCTTTAAATTGACACCAGATCCTGTGACCTTTGGGACATGGTTTGACCCCCTTAGGAAAGGGCTATCATCATGAAACGTTCAGATCACTTACAACTCAATAGATTCTACCTTCCTGTAACGTTTCTGCCTGATTGGACCTTGTTTTCACACAAATGAACCCAGAATGATGTGAAATTGTGCTTCGTGCAACATAATTCTGGGTGCCATTTAAAAACAATAAGTGCTAATGACTCCATTCCTTTTTGTGGTTGTAGGGGCTTTTGATTGGAGTACACTAAAACAAACCTGATCTCTCTAGGACATTCAGAAGCCAAGTTATAAGCCCACAAATGTGTAACTGGACTACTTTAAATTGACACCAGATCCGGTGACCTTTGGGACATGGTTTGACCCCCTTAGGAAAGGGATATCATCATGAAACATTCAGATCACTTACAACTCAATAGATTCTACCTTCCTGTAACGTTTCAGCCTGATTGGACCTTGTTTTCACACAAATGAACCCAGAATGATATGAAATTATGCTTCGTGCAACATAATTCTGGGTGCCATTTAAAAACCATAAGTGCTAATGACTCCATTCCTCTTTGTGGTTGTAGGGGCTGTTGATTGGAGTACACTAAAACAAACCTGATCTCTCTAGGACATTCAGAAGCCAAGTTATAAGCCCACAAATGTGTAACTGGACTACTTCTTTAAATTGACACCAGATCCGGTGACCTTTGGGACATGGTTTGACCCCCTTAGGAAAGGGCTATCATCATGAAACATTCAGATCACTTACAACTCAATAGATTCTACCTTCCTGTAACGTTTGCGCCTGATTGGACCTTGTTTTCACACAAATGAACCCAGAATGATGTGAAATTGTGCTTCGTGCAACATAATTCTGGGTGCCATTTAAAAACCATAAGTGCTAATGACTCCATTCCTCTTTGTGGTTGTAGGGGCTGTTGATTGGAGTACACTAAAACAAACCTGATCTCTCTAGGACATTCAGAAGCCAAGTTATAAGCCCACAAATGTGTAACTGGACTACTTCTTTAAAGTGACACTAGGCCTGGTGACCTTTGGGACATGGTTTGACCCCCTTAGGAAAGTGCTATCATCATGATACGTTCAGATCACTTACAACTCAATAGATTCTACCTTCCTGTAACGTTTCTGCCTGATTGGACCTTGTTTTCACACAAATGAACCCAGAATGATGTGAAATTGTGCTTCGTGCAACATAATTCTGGGTGCCATTTAAAAACCATAAGTGCTAATGACTCCATTCCTTTTTGTGGTTGTAGGGGCTGTTGATTTGAGTACACTAAAACAAACCTGATCTCACTAGGACATTCAGAAGCCAAGTTATAAGCCCACGAATGTGTAACTGGACTACTTCTTTAAATTGACACCAGATCTGGTGACCTTTGGGACATGGTTTGACCCCTTATAGGAATGTGCGATCATCATGAAACATTCAGATCACTTACAACTCAATAGATTCTACCTTCTTGTAACGTTTCAGCCTGATTTGACCTTGTTTTCACACAAATGGACCCAGAATGATGTGAAATTGTGCTTCGTGCAACATAATTCTGGGTGCCATTTACAAACCATGAGTGCTAACGACTCCATTCCTTTTTGTGGTTGTAGGGGCTGTTGATTGGAGTACACTAAAACAAACCTGATCTCTCTAGGACATTCAGAAGCCAACTTATAAGCCCACAAATGTGTAACTGGACTACTTCTTTAAAGTGACACCAGGCCTGGTGACCTTTGGGACATGGTTTGACCCCCTTAGGAAAAGGCTATCATCATGAAACGTTCAGATCACTTACAACTCAATAGATTCTACCTTCCTGTAACGTTTCTGCCTGATTTGACCTTGTTTTCACACAAATGAACCCAGAATGATGTGAAATTGTGCTTCGTGCAACATAATTCTGGGTGCCATTTAAAAACCATAAGTGCTAATGACTCCATTCCTTTTTGTGGTTGTAGGGGCTGTTGATTGGAGTACATTAAAACAAACGTGATCTCTCTAGGACATTCCGAAGCCAAGTTATAAGCCCACAAATGTGTAACTGGACTACTTATTTAAATTGACACCAGATCCGGTGACCTTTGGGACATGGTTTGGCCCCCTTAGGAAAGGGCTATCATCATGAAACATTCAGATCACTTACAACTCAATAGATTCTACCTTCCTGTAACGTTTCAGCCTGATTGGACCTTGTTTTCACACAAATGAACCCAGAATGATATGAAATTGTGCTTCGTGCAACATAATTCTGGGTGCCATTTACAAACCATAAGTGCTAATGACTCCATTCCTCTTTGTGGTTGTAGGGGCTGTTGATTGGAGTACACTAAAACAAACCTGATCTCTCCAGGACATTCAGAAGCCAAGTTATAAGCCTACAAATGTGTAACTGGACTACTTCTTTAAATTGACACCAGATCCGGTGACCTTTGGGACATGGTTTGACCCCCTTAGGAAAGGGCTATCATCATGAAACATTCAGATCACTTACAACTCAATAGATTCTACCTTCCTGTAACGTTTGCGCCTGATTGGACCTTGTTTTCACACAAATGAACCCAGAATGATGTGAAATTGTGCTTTGTGCAACATAATTCTGGGTGCCATTTAAAAACCATAAGTGCTAATGACTCCATTCCTCTTTGTGGTTGTAGGGGCTGTTGATTGGAGTACACTAAAACAAACCTGATCTCTCTAGGACATTCAGAAGCCAAGTTATAAGCCCACAAATGTGTAACTGGACTACTTCTTTAAAGTGACACTAGGCCTGGTGACCTTTGGGACATGGTTTGACCCCCTTAGGAAAGTGCTATCATCATGATGCGTTCAGATCACTTACAACTCAATAGATTCTACCTTCCTGTAACGTTTCTGCCTGATTGGACCTTGTTTTCACACAAATGAACCCAGAATGTTATGAAATTGTGCTTCGTGCAACATAATTCTGGGTGCCATTTAAAAACCATAAGTGCTAATGACTCCATTCCTTTTTGTGGTTGTAGGGGCTGTTGATTGGAGTACACTAAAACAAACCTGATCTCACTAGGACATTCAGAAGCCAAGTTATAAGCCCACAAATGTGTAACTGGACTACTTCTTTAAATTGACACCAGATCTGGTGACCTTTGGGACATGGTTTGACCCCTTATAGGAATGTGCGATCATCATGAAACATTCAGATCACTTACAACTCAATAGATTCTACCTTCTTGTAACGTTTCAGCCTGATTGGACCTTGTTTTCACACAAATGGACCCAGAATGATGTGAAATTGTGCTTCATGCAACATAATTCTGGGTGCCATTTACAAACCATGAGTGCTAACGACTCCATTCCTTTTTGTGGTTGTAGGGGCTGTTGATTGGAGTACACTAAAACAAACCTGATCTCTCTAGGACATTCAGAAGCCAAGTTATAAGCCCACAAATGTGTAACTGGACTACTTCTTTAAAGTGACACCAGGCCTGGTGACCTTTGGGACATGGTTTGACCCCCTTAGGAAAAGGCTATCATCATGAAACGTTCAGATCACTTACAACTCAATAGATTCTACCTTCCTGTAACGTTTCTGCCTGATTGGACCTTGTTTTCACACAAATGAACCCAGAATGATGTGAAATTGTGCTTCGTGCAACATAATTCTGGGTGCCATTTAAAAACCATAAGTGCTAATGACTCCATTCCTTTTTGTGGTTGTAGGGGCTGTTGATTGGAGTACATTAAAACAAACCTGATCTCTCTAGGACATTCAGAAGCCAAGTTATAAGCCCACAAATGTGTAACTGGACTACTTATTTAAATTGACACCAGATCCGGTGACCTTTGGGACATGGTTTGGCCCCCTTAGGAAAAGGCTATCATCATGAAACATTCAGATCACTTACAACTCAATAGATTCTACCTTCCTGTAACGTTTCAGCCTGATTGGACCTTGTTTTCACACAAATGAACCCAGAATGATGTGAAATTGTGCTTCGTGCAACATAATTCTGGGTGCCATTTAAAAACCATAAGTGCTAATGACTCCATTCCTCTTTGTGGTTGTAGGGGCTGTTGATTGGAGTACACTAAAACAAACCTGATCTCTCTAGGACATTCAGAAGCCAAGTTATAAGCCCACAAATGTGTAACTGGACTACTTCTTTAAATTGACACCAGATCTGGTGACCTTTGGGACATGGTTTGACCCCCTTAGGAAAGGGCTATCATCATGAAACATTCAGATCACTTACAACTCAATAGATTCTACCTTCCTGTAACGTTTCAGCCTGATTGGACCTTGTTTTCACACAAATGAACCCAGAATGATGTGAAATTGTGCTTCGTGCAACATAATTCTGGGTGCCATTTAAAAACCATAAGCGCTAATGACTCTATTCCTCTTTGTGGTTGTATGGGCTGTTGATTGGAGTACACTAAAACAAACCTGATCTCTCTAGGACATTCAGAAGCCAAGTTATAAGCCCACAAATGTGTAACTGGACTACTTCTTTAAATTGACACCAGATCCGGTGACCTTTGGGACATAGTTTGACCCCCTTAGGAAAGGGCTATCATCATGAAACATTCAGATCACTTACAACTCAATAGATTCTACCTTCTTGTAACGTTTCAGCCTGATTGGACCTTGTTTTCACACAAATGAACCCAGAATGATGTGAAATTGTGCTTCGTGCAACATAATTCTGGGTGCAATTTAAAAACCATAAGTGCTAATGACTCCATTCCTCTTTGTGGTTGTAGGCGCTGTTAATTGGAGTACTCTAAAACAAACCTGACCTCTCCAGGATATTCAGAAGCCAAGTTATAAGCCCACAAAGGTGTGACTGGACTACTTCTTTAAATTGACACCAGATCCGGTGACCTTTGGGACATGGTTTGACCCCCTTAGGAAAGGGCTATCATCATGAAACGTTCAGATCACTTACAACTCAATAGATTCTACCTTCCTGTAACGTTTCTGCCTGATTGGACCTTGTTGTCACACAAATGAACCCAGAATGATGTGAAATTGTGCTTCGTGCAACATAATTCTGGGTGCCATTTAAAAACCATAAGTGCTAATGACTCCATTCCGTTTTGTGGTTGTAGGGGCTGTTGATTGGAGTACACTAAAACAAACCTGATCTCTCTAGGACATTCAGAAGCCAAGTTATAAGCCCACAAATGAGTAACGGACTACTTCTTTAAATTGACACCAGATCCGGTGACCTTTGGGACATGGTTTGACCCCCTTAGGAAAGGGCTATCATCATGAAACATTCAGATCACTTACAACTCAATAGATTCTACCTTCCTGTAATGTTCCAGCCTGATTGGACCTTGTTTTCACACAAATGAACCCAGAATGATGTGAAATTGTGCTTTGTGCAACATAATTCTGGGTGCCATTTAAAAACCATAAGTGCTAATGACTCCATTCCTCTTTGTGGTTGTAGGGGCTGTTGATTGGAGTACACTAAAACAAACCTGATCTCTCTAGGACATTCAGAAGCCAAGTTATAAGCCCACAAATGTGTAACTGGACTACTTCTTTAAATTGACACCAGATCCGGTGACCTTTGGGACATGGTTTGACCCCTTATAGGAATGTGCGATCATCATGAAACATTCAGATCACTTACAACTCAATAGATTCTACCTTCCTGTAACGTTTCAGCCTGATTGGACCTTGTTTTCACACAAATGGACCCAGAATGATGTGAAATTGTGCTTCGTGCAACATAATTCTGGGTGCCATTTACAAACCATAAGTGCTAATGACTCCATTCCTTTTTGTGGTTGTAGGGGCTGTTGATTGGAGTACACTAAAACAAACCTGATATCTCTAGGACATTCAGAAGCCAATTCTTAAGCCCACAAATGTGTAACTGGACTACTTCTTTAAAGTGACACCAGGCCTGGTGACCTTTGGGACATGGTTTTACCCCCTATAGGAATGTGCGATCATCATGAAACGTTCAGATCACTTACAACTCAATAGATTCTACCTTCTTGTAACGTTTCAGCCTGATTGGACCTTGTTTTCACACAAATGGTCCCAGAATGATGTGAAATTGTGCTTCGTGCAACATAATTCTGGGTGCCATTTACAAACCATAAGTGCTAATGACTCCATTCCTTTTTGTGGTTATAGGGGCTGTTGATTGGAGTACATTAAAACAAACCTGATCTCTCTAGGACATTCAGGAGCCAAGTTATAAGCCCACAAAGGTGTAACTGGACTACTTCTTGAAAATGACACCAGGCCCGGTGACCTTTGGGACATGGTTTGACCCCCTATAGGAATGTGTGATCATCATGAAACGTTCAGATCACTTACAACTCAATAGATTCTACCTTCTTGTAACGTTTCAGCCTGATTGGACCTTGTTTTCACACAAAAGGACCCATATGATGTGAAATTGTGCTTCGTGCAACATAATTCTGGGTGCCATTTACAAACCATAAGTGCTAATGACTCCAGTCCTTTTTGTGGTTGTAGGGGATGTTGGTTGGAGTACACTAAAACAAACCTGATCTCTCTAGGACATTCAGAAGCCAATTTATAAGCCCACAAATGTGTAACTGGACTACTTCTATAAAGTGACACCAGGCCTGGTGAACTTTGGGACATGGTTTTACCCCCTATAGGAATGTGCGATCATCATGAAACGTTCAGATCACTTACAACTCAATAGATTCTACCTTCTTGTAACGTTTCAGCCTGATTGGACCTTGTTTTCACACAAATGGTCCCAGAATGATGTGAAATTGTGGTTCGTGCAACATAATTCTGGGTGCCATTTACAAACCATAAGTGCTAATGATTCCATTCCTTTTTGTGGTTGTAGGGGCTGTTGTTTGGAGTACATTAAAACAAACCTGATCTCTCTAGGACATTCAGAAGCCAAGTTATAAGCCCACAAAGGTGTAACTGGACTACTTCTTTAAAGTGACACCAGGCCCGGTGACCTTTGGGACTTGGTTTGACCCCCTTAGGAATGTGCTATCATCATGAAACGTTCAGGTGACTTAAAACTCAATAGATTCTACCTTCCTGTAACGTTTCAGCCTGATTGGACCTTGTTTTCACACAAATGAACCCAGAATGATGTGAAATTGTGCTTCGTGCAACATAGTTCTGGGTGCCATTTAAAAACAATAAGCGCTAATGACTCCATTCCTTTTTGTGGTAATGGGGGCTGTTGATTGGAGTACTCTAAAACAAACCTGACCTCTCTAGGATATTCAGAAGCCAAGTTATAAGCCCACAAAGGTGTAACTGGACTACTTCTTTAAATTGACACCAGATCCGGTGACCTTTGGGACATGGTTTGACCCCCTTAGGAAAGTGCTATCATCATGAAACGTTCAGATCAATTACAACTCAATAGATTCTACCTTCCTGTAATGTTTCTGCTTGATTGGACCTTGTTTTCACACAAATGAACCCAGAATGATGTGAAATTGTGGTTCGTGCAACATAATTCTGGGTGCCATTTACAAACCATAAGTGCTAATGACTCCATTCCTTTTTGTGGTTGTAGGGGCTGTTGATTGGAGTACATTAAAACAAACCTGATCTCTCTAGGACATTCAGAAGCCAAGTTATAAGCCCACAAAGGTGTAACTGGACTACTTCTTGAAAGTGACACCAGGCCCGGTGACCTTTGGGACATGGTTTGACCCCCTATAGGAATGTGTGATCATCATGAAACGTTCAGATCACTTACAACTCAATAGATTCTACCTTCTTGTAACGTTTCAGCCTGATTGGACCTTGTTTTCACACAAATGAACCCAGAATGATGTGAAATTGTGCTTCGTGCAACATAATTCTGGGTGCCATTTAAAAACAATAACCGCTAATGACTCCATTCCTTTTTGTGGTAATGGGGGCTGTTAATTGGAGTACTCTAAAACAAACCTGACCTCTCTAGGATATTCAGAAGCCAAGTTATAAGCCCACAAAGGTGTAACTGGACTACTTCTTTAAAGTGACACCAGATCCGGTGACCTTTGGGACATGGTTTGACCCCCTTAGGAAAGTGCTATCATCATGAAACGTTCAGATCAATTACAACTCAATAGATTCTACCTTCCTGTAATGTTTCTGCTTGATTGGACCTTGTTTTCACACAAATGAACCCAGAATGATGTGAAATTGTGCTTCGTGCAACATAATTCTGGGTGCCATTTAAAAACCATAAGTGCTAATGACTCCATTCCTTTTGTGGTAATGGGGGCTGTTATTTGGAGTACTCTAAAACAAACCTGACCTCTCTAGGATATTCAGAAGCCAAGTTATAAGCCCACAAATGTGTAACTGGACTACTTCTTTAAATTGACACCAGATCCGGTGACCTTTGGGACATGGTTTGACCCCCTTAGGAAAGTGCTATCATCATGAAACGTTCAGATCACTTACAACTCAATAGATTCTACCTTCCTGTAACGTTTCAGCCTGATTGGACCTTGTTTTCACACAAATGAACCCAGAATGATGTGAAATTGTGCTTCGTGCAACATAATTCTGGGTGCCATTTAAAAACCATAAGTGCTAATGACTCCATTCCTTTGTGTGGTTGTAGGGGCTGTTGATTGGAGTATACTAAAACAAACCTGATCTCTCTAGGACATTCAGAAGCCAAGTTATAAGCCCACAAATGTGTAACTGGACTACTTCTTTAAATTTACACCAGATCCGGTGACCTTTGGGACATGGTTTGACCCTCTTAGGAAAGTGCTATCATCATGAAACGTTCAGATCACTTACAACTCAATAGATTCTTCCTTCCTGTAACGTTTTAGCCTGATTGGACCTTGTTTTCACACAAATGGACCCAGAATGATGTGAAATTTTGCTTTGTGCAACATAATTCTGGATGCCATTTAAAAACCATAAGTGCTAATGACTCCATTCCTTTTTGTGGTAATGGGGGCTGTTATTTGGAGTACTCTAAAACAAACCTGACTTCTCTAGGATATTCAGAAGCCAAGTTATAAGCCCACAAAGGTGTAACTGGACTACTTCTTTAAAGTGACACCAGGCCCGGTGACCTTTGGGACATGGTTTGACCCCCTAAAGGAATGTGCGATCATCACGAAACATTCAGATCACTTACAACTCAATAGATTCTACCTTCTTGTAACGTTTCAGCTTGATTGGACCTTGTTTTCACACAAATGGACCGAGAATGATGTGAAATTGTGCTTCTTGCAACATAATTCTGGGTGCCATTTAAAAACCATAAGTGCTAATGACTCCATTCCTTTTTGTGGTAATGGGGGCTGTTATTTGGAGAACTCTAAAACAAACCTGACCTCTCTAGGATATTCAGAAGCCAAGTTATAAGCCCACAAAGGTGTAACTGGACTACTTCTTTAAAGTGACACCAGATCCGGTGACCTTTGGGACATGGTTTGACCCCCTTAGGAAAGTGCTATCATCATGAAACGTTCAGATCACTTACAACTCAATAGATTCTACCTTCCTGTAATGTTTCTGCTTGATTGGACCTTGTTTTCACACAAATGAACCCAGAATGATGTGAAATTGTGCTTTGTGCAACATAATTCTGGGTGCCATTTAAAAACCATAAGTGCTAATGACTCCATTCCTTTTTGTGGTGATGGGGGCTGTTAATTGGAGTTCTCTAAGACAAACCTGACCTCTCTAGGATATTCAGAAGCCAAGTTATAAGCCCGCAAAGGTGTAACTGGACTACTTCTTTAAGGTGACACCAGGCCCGGTGACCTTTCAGACATGGTTTGACCCCCTAAAGGAATGTGCGATCATAATGAAAAGTTCAGATCAATTACAACTCAATAGATTCTACCTTCTTGTAACGTTTCAGCCTAATTGGACCTTGTTTTCACACAAATGAACCCAGAATTATGTGAAATTGTGCTTCGTGCAACATAATTCTGGGTGCCATTTAAAAACCATAAGTGCTAATGACTCTATTCCTTTTTGTGGTAATGGGGGCTGTTATTTGGAGTACTCTAAAACAAACCTGACCTCTCTAGGATATTCAAAAGCCAAGTTATGAGCCCACAAAGGTGTAACTGGACTACTTCTTTAAATTGACACCAGGCCCGGTGACCTTTGGGACATGGTTTGACCCCATAAAGGAATGTGCAATCATCATGAAACGTTCAGATCACTTACAACTCAATAGATTCTACCTTCTTGTAACGTTTCAGCCTGATTGGTCCTTGTTTTCACACAAATGGACCCAGAATGATGTGAAATTGTGCTTCGTGCAACATAATTCTGGGTGCCATTTACAAACCATAAGTGCTAATGACTCCATTCCTTTTTGTGGTTGTAGGGGCTATTGATTGGAGTACACTAAAACAAACCTCATCTCTCTAGGATATTCAGAAGCCAAGTTATAAGCCAACAAATGTGTAACTGGACTACTTCTTTAAATTGACACCAGATTAAGTGACCTTTGGGACATGGTTTGACCCCCTTAGGAATGTGCTATCATCATGAAACGTTCAGATCACTTACAACTCAATAGATTCTACCTTCCTGTAACGTTTCAGCCTGGTTGGACCTTTTTTTCACACAAATGAACCCAGAATGATGTGAAATTGTGCTTCATGCAACATAATTCTGGGTGCCATTTAAAAACCATAAGTGCTAATGACTCCATTCCTTTGTGTGGTTGTAGGGGCTGTTGATTGGAGTATACTAAAACAAACCTGATCTCTCTAGGACATTCAGAAGCTAAGTTATAAGCCCACAAATGTGTAACTGGACTACTTTAAAGTGACACCAGGCCCGGTGACCTTTCGGACATGGTTTGACCCCCTAAAGGAATGTGCGATCATCATGAAACGTTCAGATCACTTACAACTCAATAGATTCTACCTTCTTGTAACGTTTCAGCCTGATTGGACCTTGTTTTCACACAAATGAACCCAGAATGATGTGAAATTGTGCTTTGTGCAACATAATTCTGGGTGCCATTTACAAACCATAAGTGCTAATGACTCCATTCCTTTTTGTGGTAATAGGGGCTGTTAATTGGAGTACTCTAAAACAAACCTGACCTCTCCAGGATATTCAGAAGCCAAGTTATAAGCCCACAAAGGTGTAACTGGACTACTTCTTTAAATTGACACCAGATCCGGTGACCTTTGGGACATGGTTTGACCCCCTATAGGAAAGTGCTATCATCATGAAACGTTCAGATCACTTACAACTCAATAGATTCTACCTTCCTGTAACGTTTCTGCCTGACTGGACCTTGTTTTCACACAAATGAACCCAGAATGATGTGAAATTGTGCTTCGTTCAACATAATTCTGGGTGCCATTTAAAAACCATAAGTGCTAATGACTCCATTCCTTTTTGTGGTTGTAGGGGCTGTTGATTGGAGTACACTAAAACAAACCTGATCTCTCTAGGACATTCAGAAGCCTAGTTATAAGCCCACAATTGTGTAACTGGACTACTTCTTTAAATTGACACCAGATCCGGTGACCTTTGGGACATGGTTTGACCCCTTATAGGAATGTGCGATCATCATGAAACATTCAGATCACTTACAACTCAATAGATTCTACCTTCTTGTAACGTTTCAGCCTGATTGGACCTTGTTTTCACACAAATGGACCCAGAATGATGTGAAATTGTGCTTCGTGCAACATAATTCTGGGTGCCATTTAAAAACCATAAGTGCTAATGACTCCATTCCTTTTTGTGGTAATGGGGGCTGTTAATTGGAGTACTCTAAAACAAACCTGACCTCTCTAGGATATTCAGAAGCCAAGTTATAAGCCCACAAAAGTGTAACTGGACTACTTCTTTAAAGTGACACCAGGCCCGGTGACCTTTCGGACATGATTTGACCCCCTAAAGGAATGTGCTATCATCATGAAACGTTCAGATCACTTACAACTCAATAGATTCGACCTTCCTGTAACGTTTCAGCCTGATTGGACCTTGTTTTCACACAAATGAACCCAGAATGATGTGAAATTGTGCTTCGTGCAACATGATTCTGGGTGCCATTTAAAAACCATAAGTGCTAATGACTCCATTCATTTTTGTGGTTGTAGGGGCTGTTGATTGGAGTACACTAAAACAAACCTGATCTCTCTAGGACATTCAGAAGCCAAGTTATAAGCCCACAAATGTGTAACTGGACTACTTCTTTAAATTGACACCAGATCCGGTGACCTTTGGGACATGGTTTGACCC
The DNA here is from genome assembly GCF_043380555.1 of Nothobranchius furzeri. Classification (NCBI taxonomy): domain Eukaryota; kingdom Metazoa; phylum Chordata; class Actinopteri; order Cyprinodontiformes; family Nothobranchiidae; genus Nothobranchius; species Nothobranchius furzeri. Next base: position 22,278,760 of record NC_091744.1, on the reverse strand, counting down.
CCTTAGGAAAGTGCTATCATCATGAAACGTTCAGATCACTTACAACTCTATAGATTCTACCTTCCTGTAACGTTTCAGCCTGATTGGACCTTGTTTTCACACAAATGAACCCAGAATGATGTGAAATTGTATTTCGAGCAACATAATTCTGGGTGCCATTTAAAAACCATAAGTGCTAATGACTCCATTCCTCTTTGTGGTTGTAGGGGCTGTTGATTGGAGTACACTAAAACAAACCTGATCTCTCTAGGACATTCAGAAGCAAAGTTATAAGCCCACAAATGTGTAACTGGACTACTTCTTTAAATTGACACCAGATCCGGTGACCTTTGGGACATGGTTTGACCCCTTATAGGAATGTGCGATCATCATGAAACATTCATATAACTTACAACTCAATAGATTCTACCTTCTTGTAACGTTTCAGCCTGATTGGACCTTGTTTTCACACAAATGAACCCAGAATGATGTGAAATTGTGCTTCGTGCAACATAATTCTGGGTGCCATTAAAAAACCATAGGTGCTAATGACTCCATTCCTTTTTGTGGTAATGGGGGCTGTTATTTGGAGTACTCTAAAACAAACCTGACCTCTCTAGGATATTCAGAAGCCAAGTTATAAGCCCACAAAGGTGTAACTGGACTACTTCTTTAAAGTGACACCAGGCCCGGTGACCTTTCGGACATGGCTTGACCCCCTAAAGGAATGTGCAATCATCATGAAACGTTCAGATCACTTACAACTCAATAGATTCTACCTTCTTGTAACGTTTCAGCCTGATTGGACCTTGTTTTCACACAAATGAACCCAGAATGATGTGAAATTGTGCTTCGTGCAACATAATTCTGGGTGCCATTTAAAAACCATGAGTGCTAATGACTCCATTCCTCTTTGTGGTTGTAGGGGCTGTTGATTGGAATACACTAAAACAAACCTGATCTCTCTAGGACATTCAGAAGCCAAGTTATAAGCCCACAAATGTGTAACTGGACTACTTCTTTAAATTGACACCAGATCCGGTGACCTTTGGGACATGGTTTGACCCCTTATAGGAATGTGCGATCATCATGAAACATTTAGATCACTTACAACTCAATAGATTCTACCTTCTTTAACATTTCAGCCTGATTGGACCTTGTTTTCACACAAATGAACCCAGAATGATGTGAAATTGTGCTTCGTGCAACATAATTCTGGGTGCCATTTAAAAACCATAAGTGCTAATGACTCCATTCCTTTTTGTGGTAATGGGGGCTGTTATTTGGAGTACTCTAAAACAAACCTGACCTCTCTAGGATATTCAGAAGCCAAGTTATAAGCCCACAAAGGTGTAACTGGACTACTTCTTTAAAGTGACACCAGGCCCGGTGACCTTTCGGACATGGTTTGACCCCCTAAAGGAATGTGCAATCATCATGAAACGTTCAGATCACTTACAACTCAATAGATTCTACCTTCTTGTAACGTTTCAGTCTGATTGGACCTTGTTTTCACACAAATGAACCCAGAATGATGTGAAATTGTGCTTCGTGCAACATAATTCTGGGTGCCATTTAAAAACCCTAAGTGATAATGACTCCATTCCTTTTTTGTGGTAATGGGGGCTGTTATTTGGAGTACTCTAAAACAAACCTGACCTCTCTAGGATATTCAGAAGCCAAGTTATAAACCCACAAAGGTGTAACTGGACTACTTCTTTAAAGTGACACCAGGCCCGGTGACCTTTCGGACATGGTTTGACCCCCTAAAGGAATGTGTGATCAACATGAAACGTTCAGATCACTTACAACTCAATAGATTCTACCTTCTTGTAACGTTTCAGCCTGATTGGACCTTGTTTTCACACAAATGGACCCAGAATGATGTGAAATTGTGCTTCGTGCAACATAATTCAGGGTGCCATTTACATACCATAAGTGCTAATGACTCCATTCCTTTTTGTGGTTGTACGGGCTGTTGATTGGAGTACACTAAAACAAACCTGATCTCTCTAGGATATTCAGAAGCCATGTTATAAGCCCACAAATGTGTAACTGGACTACTTCTTTAAAGTGACACCAGGCCCGGTGACCTTTCGGACATGGTTTGACCCCCTAAAGGAATGTGTGATCAACATGAAACGTTCAGATCACTTACAACTCAATAGATTCTACCTTCTTGTAACATTTCAGCCTGATTGGACCTTGTTTTCACACAAATGAACCCAGAATGATGTGAAATTGTGCTTCGTGCAACATATTTCTGGGTGCCATTTAAAAACCATAAGTGCTAATGACTCCATTCCTTTTTGTGGTAATGGGGGCTGTTAATTGGAGTATTCTAAAACAAACCTGACCTCTCTAGGATATTCAGAAGCCAAGTTTTAAGCCCACAAAGGTGTAACTGGACTACTTCTTTAAATTGACACCAGATCTGGTGACCTTTGGGACATGGTTTGACCCCCTTAGGAAAGTGCTATCATCATGAAACGTTCAGATCACTTACAACTCAATAGATTCTACCTTACTGTAACATTTCTGCCTGACTGGACCTTGTTTTCACACAAATGAACCCAGAATGATGTGAAATTGTGCTTCGTTCAACATAATTCTGGGTGCCATTTAAAAACCATAAGTGCTAATGACTCCATTCCTTTTTGTGGTTGTAGGGGCTGTTGATTGGAGTACACTAAAACAAACCTGATCTCTCTAGGACATTCAGAAGCCTAGTTATAAGCCCACAAATGTGTAACTGGACTACTTCTTTAAATTGACACCAGATCCGGTGACCTTTGGGACATGGTTTGACCCCTTATAGGAATGTGCGATCATCACGAAACATTCAGATCACTTACAACTCAATAGATTCTACCTTCTTGTAACGTTTCAGCCTGATTGGACCTTGTTTTCACACAAATGAACCCAGAATGATGTGAAATTGTGCTTCGTGCAACATAATTCTGGGTGCCATTTAAAAACCATAAGTGCTAATGACTCCATTCCTTTTTGTGGTAATGGGGGCTGTTAATTGGAGTATTCTAAAACAAACCTGACCTCTCTAGGATATTCAGAAGCCAAGTTTTAAGCCCACAAAGGTGTAACTGGAGTACTTCTTTAAATTGACACCAGATCAGGTGACCTTTGGGACATGGTTTGACCCCCTTAGGAAAGTGCTATCATCATGAAACGTTCAGATCACTTACAACTCAATAGATTCTACCTTACTGTAACGTTTCTGCCTGACTGGACCTTGTTTTCACACAAATGAACCCAGAATGATGTGAAATTGTGCTTCGTTCAACATAATTCTGGGTGCCATTTAAAAACCATAAGTGCTAATGACTCCATTCCTTTTTGTGGTTGTAGGGGCTGTTGATTGGAGTACACTAAAACAAACCTGATCTCTCTAGGACATTCAGAAGCCTAGTTATAAGCCCACAAATGTGTAACTGGACTACTTCTTTAAATTGACACCAGATCCGGTGACCTTTGGGACATGGTTTGACCCCTTATAGGAATGTGCGATCATCATGAAACATTCAGATCACTTACAACTCAATAGATTCTACCTTCTTGTAACGTTTCAGCCTGATTGGACCTTGTTTTCACACAAATGGACCCAGAATGATGTGAAATTGTGCTTCGTGCAACATAATTCTGGGTGCCATTTAAAAACCATAAGTGCTAATGACTCCATTCCTTTTTGTGGTAATGGGGGCTGTTAATTGGAGTACTCTAAAACAAACCTGACCTCTCTAGGATATTCAGAAGCCAAGTTATAAGCCCACAAAAGTGTAACTGGACTACTTCTTTAAAGTGACACCAGGCCCGGTGACCTTTCGGACATGATTTGACCCCCTAAAGGAATGTGCGATCATCATGAAACGTTCAGATCACTTACAACTCAATAGATTCGACCTTCCTGTAACGTTTCAGCCTGATTGGACCTTGTTTTCACACAAATGAACCCAGAATGATGTGAAATTGTGCTTCGTGCAACATAATTCTGGGTGCCATTTAAAAACCATAAGTGCTAATGACTCCATTCCTTTTTGTGGTTGTAGGGGCTGTTGATTGGAGTACACTAAAACAAACCTGATCTCTCTAGGACATTCAGAAGCCAAGTTATAAGCCCACAAATGTGTAACTGGACTACTTCTTTAAATTTACACCAGATCCGGTGACCTTTGGGACATGGTTTGACCCCCTTAGGAAAGTGCTATCATCATGAAACGTTCAGATCACTTACAACTCTATAGATTCTACCTTCCTGTAACGTTTCAGCCTGATTGGACCTTGTTTTCACACAAATGAACCCAGAATGATGTGAAATTGTGCTTCGTGCAACATAATTCTGGGTGCCATTTAAAAACCATAGGTGCTAATGACTCCATTCCTTTTTGTGGTAATGGGGGCTGTTATTTGGAGTACTCTAAAACAAACCTGACCTCTCTAGGATATTCAGAAGCCAAGTTATAAGCCCACAAAGGTGTAACTGGACTACTTCTTTAAAGTGACACCAGGCCCGGTGACCTTTCGGACATGGTTTGACCCCCTAAAGGAATGTGCAATCATCATGAAACGTTCAGATCACTTACAACTCAATAGATTCTACCTTCTTGTAACATTTCAGCCTGATTGGACCTTGTTTTCACACAAATGAACCCAGAATGATGTGAAATTGTGCTTCGTGCAACATAATTCTGGGTGCCATTTACAAACCATAAGTGCTAATGACTCCATTCCTTTTTGTGGTTGTAGGGGCTGTTGATTGGAGTACACTAAAACAAACCTGATCTCTCTAGGACATTCAGAAGCCAAGTTGTAAGCCAACAAATTTGTAACTGGACTACTTCTTTAAAGTGACACCAGGCCTGGTGACCTTTGGGACATGGTTTTACCCCCTATAGGAATGTGTGATCATCATGAAACATTCAGATCACTTACAACTCAATAGATTCTACCTTCTTGTAACGTTTCAGCCTGATTGGACCTTGTTTTCACACAAATGGACCCAGAATGATGTGAAATTGTGCTTCGTGCAACATAATTCAGGGTGCCATTTACATACCATAAGTGCTAATGACTCCATTCCTTTTTGTGGTTGTACGGGCTGTTGATTGGAGTACAGTAAAACAAACCTGATCTCTCTAGGACATTCAGAAGCCAAGTTATAAGCCCACAAAGGTGTAACTGGACTACTTCTTTAAAGTGACACCAGGCCCGGTGACCTTTGGGACATGGTTTGACCCCCTATAGGAATGTTCGATCATCATGAAACGTTCAGATCACTTACAACTCAATAGATTCTACCTTCTTGTAACGTTTCAGATTGATTGGACCTTGTTTTCACACAAATGAACCCAGAATGATGTGAAATTGTGCTTCGTGCAACATAATTCTGGGTGCCATTTAAAAACCATAAGTGCTAATGACTCCATTCCTTTTTGTGGTAATGGGGGCTGTTAATTGGAGTACTCTAAAACAAACCTGACCTCTCTAGGATATTCAGAAGCCAAGTTATAAGCCCACAAAGGTGTAACTGGACTACTTCTTTAAAGTGACACCAGGCCCGGTGACCTTTCGGACATGGTTTGACCCCCTAAAGGAATGTGCGATCATCATGAAACGTTCAGATCACTTACACCTCAATAGATTCTACCTTCTTGTAACGTTTCAGCCTGATTGGACCTTGTTTTCACACAAATGAACCAAAAATGATGTGAAATTGTGCTTCGTGCAACATAATTCTGGGTGCCATTTAAAAACCATAAGTGCTAGTGACTCCATTCCTGTTTGTGGTAATGGGGGATGTTATTTGGAGTACTCTATAACAAACCTGACCTCTCTAGGATATTCAGAAGCCAAGTTATAAGCCCACAAAGGTGTAACTGGACTTCTTCTTTAAAGTGACACCAGGCCCGGTGACCTTTGGGACATAGTTTGACCCCCTAAAGGAATGTGCGATCATCATGAAACGTTCAGATCACTTACAACTCAATAGATTCTACCTTCTTGTAACGTTTCAGCCTGATTGGACCTTGTTTTCAAACAAATGGACCCAGAATGATGTGAAATTGTGCTTCGTGCAAAATAATTCTGGGTGCCATTTACAAACCATAAGTGCTAATGACTCCATTCCTTTTTGTGGTTGTACGGGCTGTTGATTGGAGTACACTAAAACAAACCTGATCTCTCTAGGATATTCAGAAGCCAAGTTATAAATCCACAAATGTGTAACTGGACTACTTCTTTAAATTGACACCAGATCCGGTGACCTTTGGGACATGGTTTGACCCCCTTAGGAAAGTGCTATCATCATGAAACGTTCAGATCACTTACAACTCAATAGATTCTACCTTCCTGTAACGTTTCAGCCTGATTGGACCTTGTTTTCACACAAATGAACCCAGAATGATGCGAAATTGTTCTTCGTGCAACATAATTCTGGGTGCCATTTAAAAACCATAAGTGCTAATGACTCCATTCCTCTTTGTGGTTGTAGGGGCTGTTGATTGGAGTACACTAAAACAAACCTGATCTCTCTAGGACATTCAGAAGCCAAGTTATAAGCCCACAAATGTGTAACTGGACTACTTCTTTAAATTGACACCAGATCCGGTGACCTTTGGGACATGGTTTGCCCCCCTTAGGAAAGTGCTATCATCATGAAACGTTCAGATCACTTACAACTCAATAGATTCTACCTTCCTGTAACGTTTCAGCCTGATTGGACCTTGTTTTCACACAAATGGACCCAGAATGATGTGAAATTGTGCTTCGTGCAACATAATTCTGGGTGCCATTTACAAACCATAAGTGCTAATGACTCCATTCCTTTTTGTGGTTGTAGGGGCTGTTGATTGGAGTACACTAAAACAAACCTGATCTCTCTCGGACATTCAGAAGCCAAGCTATAAGCCCACAAATGTGTAACTGGAATACTTCTTTAAAGTGACACCAGGCCCGGTGACCTTTGGGACATGGTTTTACCCCCTATAGGAATGTGCGATCATCATGAAATGTTCAGATCACTTACAACTCAATAGATTCTACCGTCCTGTAACGTTTCAGCCTGATTGGACCTTGTTTTCACATAAATGGACCCAGAATGATGTGAAATTGTGCTTCGTGCAACATAATTCTGGGTGCCATTTAAAAACCATAAGTGCTAATGACTCCATTCCTTTTTGTGGTTGTAGGGGCTGTTAATTGGAGTACACTAAAAAAAACTGACCTCTCTAGGTAAATCAGAAGCCAAGTTATTAGCCCACAAAGGTGTAACTGGACTACTTCTTTAAAGTGACACCAGGCCCGTTGACCTTTGGGACATGGTTTGACCCCCTATAAGAATGTGCGATCATCATGAAACGTTCAGATCACTTACAACTCAATAGATTCTACCTTCTTGTAACGTTTCAGCCTGATTGGACCTTGTTTTCACACAAATGGACCCAGAATGATGTGAAATTGTGCTTCGTGCAACATAGTTCTGGGTGTCATTTACAAACCATAATTGTAGGGGCAGTTTATTGGAGTACACTAAAACAAACCTGACCTCTCTAGGACATTCAGAAGCCAAGTTATAAGCCCACAAAGGTGTAACTGGACTACTTCTTTAAAGTGACACCAGGCCCGGTGACCTTTCGGACATGGTTTGACCCCCTAAAGGAATGTGCGATCATCATGAAACATTCAGATCACTTTAAACTCAATAGATTCTACCTTTTTGTAACGTTTCAGCCTGATTGGACCTTGTTTTCACACAAATGAACCCAAAATGATGTGAAATTGTGCTTCGTGCAACATAATTCTGGGTGCCATTTAAAAACCATAAGTGCTAGTGACTCCATTCCTTTTTGTGGTAATGGGGGCTGTTATTTGGAGTACTCTAAAACAAACCTGACCTCTCTAGGATATACAGAAGCCAAGTTATAAGCCCACAAAGGTGTAACTGGACTACTTCTTTAAAGTGACACCAGGCCCGGTGACCTTTGGGACATAGTTTGACCCCCTAAAGGAATGTGCGATCATCATGAAACGTTCAGATCACTTACAACTCAATAGATTCTACCTTCTTGTAACGTTTCAGCCTGATTGGACCTTGTTTTCACACAAATGGACCCAGAATGATGTGAAATTGTGCTTCGTGCAACATAATTCTGGGTGCCATTTAAAAACCATAAGTGCTAATGACTCCATTCCTTTGTGTGGTTGTAGGGGCTGTTGATTGGAGTATACTAAAACAAACCTGATCTCTCTAGGACATTCAGAAGCCAAGTCATAAGCCCACAAATGTGTAACTGGACTACTTCTTTAAATTGACACCAGATCCGGTGACCTTTGGGACATGGTTTGACCCCCTTAGGAAAGTGCTATCATCATGAAACGTTCAGATCACTTACAACTCAATAGATTCTACCTTCCTGTAACGTTTCAGCCTGATTGGACCTTGTTTTCACACAAATGAACCCAGAATGATGTGAAATTGTGCTTCATGCAACATAATTCTGGGTGCCATTTAAAAAGCATAAGTGCTAATGACTCCATTCCTTTGTGTGGTTGTAGGGGCTGTTGATTGGAGTATACTAAAACAAACCTGATCTCTCTAGCACATTCAGAAGCCAAGTTATAAGCCCACAAATGTGTAACTGGACTACTTCTTTAAATTGACACCAGATCCGGTGACCTTTGGGACATGGTTTGACCCCCTTAGGAAAGTGCTATCATCATGAAACGTTCAGATCACTTACAACTCAATAGATTCTACCTTCTTGTAACGTTTCAGCCTGATTGGACATTGTTTTCACACAAATGAACCCAGAATAATGTGAAATTGTGCTTCGTGCAACATAATTCTGGGTGCCATTTAAAAACCATAAGTGCTAATGACTCCATTCCTTTTTTTGGTAATGGGGGCTGTTAATTGGAGTTCTCTAAAACAAACCTGACCTCTCTAGGATATTCAGAAGCCAAGTTCTAAGCCCACAAATGTGTAACTGGACTACTTTAAATTGACACCAGATCCGGTGACCTTTGGGACATGGTTTGACGCCCTTAGCATAGTGCGATCATCATGAAACATTCAGATCACTTACAACTCAATAGATTCTACCTTCCTGTAACGTTTCAGTTTGATTGGACCTTGTTTTCACACAAATGGACCCAGAATGATGTGAAATTGTGCTTCGTGCAACATAATTCTGGGTGCCATTTAAAAACCATAAGTGCTAATGACTCTATTCTTTTTTGTGGTAATGGGGGCTGTTATTTGGAGTACTCTAAAACAAACCTGACCTCTCTAGGATATTCAGAAGCCAAGTTACAAGCCCACAAAGGTGTAACTGGACTACTTCTTTAAGGTGACACCAGGCCCGGTGACCTTTCGGACATGGTTTGACCCCCTAAAGGAATGTGCGATCATCATAAAATGTTCAGATCACTTACAACTCAATAGATTCTACCTTCTTGTAACGTTTCAGCCTGATTGGACCTTGTTTTCACACGAATGAACCCAGAATGATGTGAAATTGTGCTTTGTGCAACATAATTCTGGGTGCCATTTAAAAACCATAAGTGCTAATGACTCCATTCCTTTTTGTGGTAATGGGGGCTGTTATTTGGAGTACACTAAAACAAACCTGATCTTTCTAGGACTTTCAGAAGCCAAGTTATACGCCCACAAATGTGTAACTGGACTACTTTAAAGTGACACCAGGCCCTGTGACTTTTGGGACATGGTTTTACCCCCTATAGGAATGTGTGATCATCATGAAATGTTCAGATCACTTACAACTCAATAGATTCCACCTTCTTGTAATGTTTCAGCCTGATTGGACATTGTTTTCACACAAATGAACCCAGAATGATGTGAAATTGTGCTTCGTGCAACATAATTCTGGGTGCCATTTAAAAACCATAAGTGCTAATGACTCCATTCCTTTTTGTGGTAATGGGGGCTGTTAATTGGAGTTCCCTAAAACAAACCTGACCTATCTAGGATATTCAGAAGCCAAGTGATAAGCCCACAAATGTGTAACTGGACTACTTCTTTAAATTGACACCAGATCCGGTGACCTTTGGGACATGGTTTGACCCCCTTAGGAAAGTGCAATCATCATGAAACGTTCAGATCACTTACAACTCAATAGATTCTACCTTCTTGTAACGTTTCAGCCTGATTGGACATTGTTTTCACACAAATGAACCCAGAATGATGTGAAATTGTGCTTCGTGCAACATAATTCTGGGTGCCATTTAATAACCATAAGTGCTAATGACTCCATTCCTTTTTTTGGTAATGGGGGCTGTTAATTGGAGTTCTCTAAAACAACCCTGACCTCTCTAGGATATTCAGAAGCCAAGTTATAAGCCCACAAATGTGTAACTGGACTACTTCTTTAAATTGACACCAGATCCGGTGACCTTTGGGACATGGTTTGACCCCCTTAGGATAGTGCGATCATCATGAAACGTTCAGATCACTAACAACTCAATAGATTCTACCTTCCTGTAACGTTTCAGTTTGATTGGACCTTGTTTTCACACAAATGGACCCAGAATGATGTGAAATTGTGCTTCGTGCAACATAATTCTGGGTGCCATTTAAAAACCATAAGTGCTAATGACTCCATTCTTTTTTGTGGTAATGGGGGCTGTTATTTGGAGTACTCTAAAACAAACCGGACCTCTCTAGGATATTCAGAAGCCAAGTTACAAGCCCACAAAGGTGTAACTGGACTACTTCTTTAAGGTGACACCAGGCCCGGTGACCTTTCGGACATGGTTTGACCCCCTAAAGGAATGTGCGTTCATCATAAAATGTTCAGATCACTTACAACTCAATAGATTCTACCTTCTTGTAACGTTTCAGCCTGATTGGACCTTGTTTTCACACGAATGAACCCAGAATGATGTGAAATTGTGCTTTGTGCAACATAATTCTGGGTGCCATTTAAAAACCATAAGTGCTAATGACTCCATTCCTTTTTGTGGTAATGGGGGCTGTTATTTGGAGTACACTAAAACAAACCTGATCTTTCTAGGACTTTCAGAAGCCAAGTTATACGCCCACAAATGTTTAACTGGACTACTTCTTTAAAGTGACACCAGGCCCTGTGACCTTTGGGACATGGTTTTACCCCCTATAGGAATGTGTGATCATCATGAAATGTTCAGATCACTTACAACTCAATAGATTCCACCTTCTTGTAACGTTTCAGCCTGATTGGACATTGTTTTCACACAAATGAACCCAGAATGATGTGAAATTGTGCTTCGTGCAACATAATTCTGGGTGCCATTTAAAAACCATAAGTGCTAATGACTCCATTCCTTTGTGTGGTTGTAGGGGCTGTTGATTGAAGTATACTAAAACAAACCTGATCTCTCTAGGACATTCAGAAGCCAAGTTATAAGCCCACAAATGTGTAACTGGACTACTTCTTTAAATTGACACCAGATCCGGTGACCTTTGGGACATGGTTTGACCCCCTTAGGAAAGTGCTATAATCATGAAACGTTCAGATCACTTACAACTCAATAGATTCTACCTTCCTGTAACGTTTCAGCCTGATTGGACCTTGTTTTCACACAAATGAACCCAGAATGATGTGAAATTGTGCTTCGTGCAACATAATTCTGGGTGCCATTTAAAAACCATAAGTGCTAATGACTCCATTCCTTTGTGTGGTTGTAGGGGCTGTTGATTGGAGTATACTAGAACAAACCTGATCTCTCTAGGACATTCAGAAGCCAAGTTATAAGCCCACAAATGTGTAACTGGACTACTTCTTTAAATTGACACCAGATCCGGTGACCTTTGGGACATGGTTTGACCCCCTTAGGAAAGTGCTATCATCATGAAACGTTCAGATCACTTACAACTCAATAGATTCTACCTTCTTGTAACGTTTCAGCCTGATTGGACATTGTTTTCACACAAATGAACCCAGAATGATGTGAAATTGTGCTTCGTGCAACATAATTCTGGGTGCCATTTAAAAACCATAAGTGCTAATGACTCCATTCCTTTTTTTGGTAATGGGGGCTGTTAATTGGAGTTCTCTAAAACAAACCTGACCTCTCTAGGATATTCAGAAGCTAAGTTATAAGCCCACAAATGTGTAACTGGACTACTTCTTTAAATTGACACCAGATCCGGTGACCTTTGGGACATGGTTTGACCCCCTTAGCATAGTGCGATCATCATGAAACGTTCAGATCACTTACAACTCAATAGATTCTACCTTCCTGTAATGTTTCAGTTTGATTGGACCTTGTTTTCACACAAATGGACCCAGAATGATGTGAAATTGTGCTTCGTGCAACATAATTCTGGGTGCCATTCAAAAACCATAAGTGCTAATGACTCCATTCTTTTTTGTGGTAATGGGGGCTGTTATTTGGGGTACTCTAAAACAAACCTGACCTCTCTAGGATATTCAGAAGCCAAGTTACAAGCCCACAAAGGTGTAACTGGACTACTTCTTTAAGGTGACACCAGGCCCGGTGACCTTTCGGACATGGTTTGACCCCCTAAAGGAATGTGCGATCATCATAAAATGTTCAGATCACTTACAACTCAATAGATTCTACCTTCTTGTAACGTTTCAGCCTGATTGGACCTTGTGTTCACACGAATGAACCCAGAATGATGTGAAATTGTGCTTTGTGCAACATAATTCTGGGTGACATTTAAAAACCATAAGTGCTAATGACTCCATTCCTTTTTGTGGTAATGGGGCCTGTTATTTGGAGTACACTAAAACAAACCTGATCTTTCTAGGACTTTCAGAAGCCAAGTTATACGCCCACAAATGTGTAACTGGACTACTTCTTTAAATTGACACCAGATCCGGTGACCTTTGGGACATGGTTTGACCCCCTTAGGAAAGTGCTATCATCATGAAACGTTCAGATCACTTACAACTCAATAGATTCTACCTTCTTGTAACGTTTCAGCCTGATTGGACATTGTTTTCACACAAATGAACCCAGAATGATGTGAAATTGTGCTTCGTGCAACATAATTCTGGGTGCCATTTAAAAACCATAAGTGCTAATGACTCCATTCCTTTTTTTGGTAATGGGGGCTGTTAATTGGAGTTCTCTAAAACAAACCTGACCTCTCTAGGATATTCAGAAGCCAAGTTATAAGCCCACAAATGTGTAACTGGACTACTTCTTTAAATTGACACCAGATCTGGTGACCTTTGGGACATGGTTTGACCCCCTTAGGATAGTGCGATCATCATGAAACGTTCAGATCACTTACAACTCAATAGATTCTACCTTCCTGTAACGTTTCAGTTTGATTGGACCTTGTTTTCACACAAATGGACCCAGAATGATGTGAAATTGTGCTTCGTGCAACATAATTCTGGGTGCCATTTAAAAACCATAAGTGCTAATGACTCCATTCTTTTTTGTGGTAATGGGGGCTGTTATTTGGAGTACTCTAAAACAAACCGGACCTCTCTAGGATATTCAGAAGCCAAGTTACAAGCCCACAAAGGTGTAACTGGACTACTTCTTTAAGGTGACACCAGGCCCGGTGACCTTTCGGACATGGTTTGACCCCCTAAAGGAATGTGCGATCATCATAAAATGTTCAGATCACTTACAACTCAATAGATTCTACCTTCTTGTAACGTTTCAGCCTGATTGGACCTTGTGTTCACACGAATGAACCCAGAATGATGTGAAATTGTGCTTTGTGCAACATAATTCTGGGTGCCATTTAAAAACCATAAGTGCTAATGACTCCATTCCTTTTTGTGGTAATGGGGGCTGTTATTTGGAGTACACTAAAACAAACCTGATCTTTCTAGGACTTTCAGAAGCCAAGTTATACGCCCACAAATGTGTAACTGGACTACTTCTTTAAAGTGACACCAGGCCCTGTGACCTTTGGGACATGGTTTTACCCCCTATAGGAATGTGTGATCATCATGAAATGTTCAGATCACTTACAACTCAATAGATTCCACCTTCTTGTAACGTTTCAGCCTGATTGGACATTGTTTTCACACAAATGAACCCAGAATGATGTGAAATTGTGCTTCGTGCAACATAATTCTGGGTGCCATTTAAAAACCATAAGTGCTAATGACTCCATTCCTTTGTGTGGTTGTAGGGGCTGTTGATTGGAGTATACTAAAACAAACCTGATCTCTCTAGGACATTCAGAAGCCAAGTTATAAGCCCACAAATGTGTAACTGGACTACTTCTTTAAATTGACACCAGATCCGGTGACCTTTGGGACATGGTTTGACCCCCTTAGGAAAGTGCTATCATCATGAAACGTTCAGATCACTTACAACTCAATAGATTCTACCTTCCTGTAACGTTTCAGCCTGATTGGACCTTGTTTTCACACAAATGAACCCAGAATGATGTGAAATTGTGCTTCGTGCAACATAATTCTGGGTGCCATTTAAAAACCATAAGTGCTAATGACTCCATTCCTTTGTGTGGTTGTAGGGGCTGTTGATTGGAGTATACTAAAACAAACCTGATCTCTCTAGGACATTCAGAAGCCAAGTTATAAGCCCACAAATGTGTAACTGGACTACTTCTTTAAATTGACACCAGATCCGGTGACCTTTGGGACATGGTTTGACCCCCTTAGGAAAGTGCTATCATCATGAAACGTTCAGATCACTTACAACTCAATAGATTCTACCTTCTTGTAACGTTTCAGCCTGATTGGACATTGTTTTCACACAAATGAACCCAGAATGATGTGAAATTGTGCTTCGTGCAACATAATTCTGGGTGCCATTTAAAAACCATAAGTGCTAATGACTCCATTCCTTTTTTTGGTAATGGGGGCTGTTAATTGGAGTTCTCTAAAACAAACCTGACCTCTCTAGGATATTCAGAAGCCAAGTTATAAGCCCACAAATGTGCAACTGGACTACTTCTTTAAATTGACACCAGATCCGGTGACCTTTGGGACATGGTTTGACCCCCTTAGGATAGTGCGATCATCATGAAACGTTCAGATCACTTACAACTCAATAGATTCTACCTTCCTGTAACGTTTCAGTTTGATTGGACCTTGTTTTCACACAAATGGACCCAGAATGATGTGAAATTGTGCTTCGTGCAACATAATTCTGGGTGCCATTTAAAAACCATAAGTGCTAACGACTCCATTCTTTTTTGTGGTAATGGGGGCTGTTATTTGGAGTACTCTAAAACAAACCTGACCTCTCTAGGATATTCAGAAGCCAAGTTACAAGCCCACAAAGGTGTAACTGGACTACTTCTTTAAGGTGACACCAGGCCCGGTGACCTTTCGGACATGGTTTGACCCCTTAAAGGAATGTGCGATCATCATAAAATGTTCAGATCACTTACATTTCAATAGATTCTACCTTCTTGTAACGTTTCAGCCTGATTGGACCTTGTTTTCACACGAATGAACCCAGAATGATGTGAAATTGTGCTTTGTGCAACATAATTCTGGGTGCCATTTAAAAACCATAAGTGCTAATGACTCCATTCCTTTTGTGGTAATGGGGGCTGTTATTTGGAGTTCACTAAAACAAACCTGATCTTTCTAGGACTTTCAGAAGCCAAGTTATATGCCCACAAATGTGTAACTGGACTACTTCTTTAAAGTGACACCAGGCCCTGTGACCTTTGGGACATGGTTTTTCCCCCTATAGGAATGTGTGATCATCATGAAATGTTCAGATCACTTACAACTCAATAGATTCCACCTTCTTGTAACGTTTCAGCCTGATTGGACATTGTTTTCACACAAATGAACCCAGAATGATGTGAAATTGTGCTTCGTGCAACATAATTCTGGGTGCCATTTAAAAACCATAAGTGCTAATGACTCCATTCCTTTTTGTGGTAATGGGGGCTGTTATTTGGAGTACTCAAAAACAAATCTGACCTCTCTAGGATATTCAGAAGCCAAGTTATAAGCCCACAAAGGTGTAACTGGACTACTTCTTTAAAGTGACACCAGGCCCGGTGACCTTTGGGACATGGTTTGACCCCCTAAAGGAATGTGCGATCTCCATGAAACGTTCAGATCACTTACAACTCAATAGATTCTACCTTCTTGTAACGTTTCAGCCTGATTGGACCTTGTTTTCACACAAATGGACCCAGAATGATGTGAAATTGTGCTTCGTGCAACATAATTCTGGGTGCCATTTACAAACCATAAGTGCTAATGACTCCATTCCTTTTTGTGGTTGTAGGGGCTGTTGATTGGAGTACACTAAAACAAACCTGATCTTTCTAGGACTTTCAGAAGCCAAGTTATAAGCCCACAAATGTGTAACTGGACTACTTCTTTAAAGTGACACCAGGCCCTGTGACCTTTGGGACATGGTTTTACCCCCTATAGGAATGTGTGATCATCATGAAATGTTCAGATCACTTACAACTCAATAGATTCTACCTTCTTGTAACGTTTCAGCCTGATTGGACATTGTTTTCACACAAATGAACCCAGAATGATGTGAAATTGTGCTTCGTGCATTATAATTCTGGGTGCCATTTAAAAACCATAAGTGCTAATGACTCCATTCCTTTTTGTGGTAATGGGGGCTGTTAATTGGAGTTCTCTAAAACAAACCTGACCTCTCTAGGATATTCAGAAGCCAAGTTATAAGCCCACAAATGTGTAACTGGACTACTTCTTTAAATTGACACCAGATCCGGTGACCTTTGGGACATGGTTTGACCCCCTTAGGAAAGTGCGATCATCATGAAACGTTCAGATCACTTACAACTCAATAGATTCTACCTTCCTGTATCGTTTCAGCCTGACTGGACCTTGTTTTCACACAAATGGACCCAGAATGATGTGAAATTGTGCTTCGTGCAACATAATTCTGGGCGCCATTTAAAAACCATAAGTGCTAATGACTCCATTCCTTTTTGTGGTAATGGGGGCTGTTATTTGGAGTACTCTAAAACAAACCTGACCTCTCTAGGATATCAGAAGCTAAGTTACAATCCCACAAAGGTGTAACTGGACTACTTCTTTAAGGTGACACCAGGCCCGGTGACCTTTCGGACATGGTTTGACCCCCTAAAGGAATGTGCGATCATCATAAAATGTTCAGATCACTTACAACTCAATAGATTCTACCTTCTTGTAACGTTTCAGCCTGATTGGACCTTGTTTTCACACGAATGAACCCAGAATGATGTGAAATTGTGCTTTGTGCAACATAATTCTGGGTGCCATTTAAAAACCATAAGTGCTAATGACTCCATTCCTTTTTGTGGTAATGGGGGCTGTTATTTGGAGTACACTAAAACAAACCTGATCTTTCTAGGACTTTCAGAAGCCAAGTTATATGCCCACAAATGTGTAACTGGACTACTTCTTTAAAGAGACACCGGGCCCTGTGACCTTTGGGACATGGTTTTACCCCCTATAGGAATGTGTGATCATCATGAAATGTTCAGATCACTTACAACTCAATAGATTCCACCTTCTTGTAACGTTTCAGCCTGATTGGACATTGTTTTCACACAAATGAACCCAGAATGATGTGAAATTGTGCTTCGTGCAACATAATTCTGGGTGCCATTTAAAAACCATAAGTGCTAATGACTCCATTCCTTTTTGTGGTAATGGGGGCTGTTAATTGGAGTTCCCTAAAACAAACCTGACCTCTCTAGGATATTCAGAAGCCAAGTTATAAGCCCACAAATGTGTAACTGGACTACTTCTTTAAAATGACACCAGATCCGGTGACATTTGGGACATGGTTTGACCCCCTTAGGAAAGTGCGATCCTCATGAAACGTTCAGATCACTTACAACTCAATAGATTCTACCTTCCTGTATCGTTTCAGCCTGATTGGACCTTGTTTTCACACAAATTGACCCAGAATGATGTGAAATTGTGCTTCGTGCAACATAATTCTGGGTGCCATTTAAAAACCAAAAGTGCTAATATCTCCATTCCTTTTTGTGGTAATGGGGGATGTTTTTTGGAGTACTCTAAAACAAACCTGACCTCTCTAGGATATTCAGAAGCCAAGTTATAAGCCCACAAAGGTGTAACTGGACTACTTCTTTAAGGTGACACAAGGCCCGGTGACCTTTCGGACATGGTTTGACCCCCTAAAGGAATGTGCGATCATCATGAAACGTTCAGATCACTTACAACTCAATAGATTCTACCTTCTTGTAACGTTTCAGCCTGATTGGACCTTGTTTTCACACGAATGAACCCAGAATGATGTGAAATTGTGCTTCGTGCAACATAATTCTGGGTGCCATTTAAAAACCATAAGTGCTAATGACTCCATTCCTTTTTGTGGTTGTAGGGGCTGTTGATTGGAGTACATTAAAACAAACCTGACCTCTCTAGGATATTCAGAAGCCAAGTTATAAGCCCACAAAGGTGTAACTGGACTACTTCTTTAAAGTGACACCAGGCCCGGTGACCTTTGGGACATGGTTTGACCCCCTAAAGGAATGTGCGATCTCCATGAAACGTTCAGATCACTTACAACTCAATAGATTCTACCTTCTTGTAACGTTTCAGCCTGATTGGACCTTGTTTTCACACAAATGGACCCAGAATGATGTGAAATTGTGCTTCGTGCAACATAATTCTGGGTGCCATTTACAAACCATAAGTGCTAATGACTCCATTCCTTTTTGTGGTTGTAGGGGCTGTTGATTGGAGTACACTAAAACAAACCTGATCTTTCTAGGACTTTCAGAAGCCAAGTTATAAGCCCACAAATGTGTAACTGGACTACTTCTTTAAAGTGACACCAGGCCCTGTGACCTTTGGGACATGGTTTTACCCCCTATAGGAATGTGTGATCATCATGAAACGTTCAGATCACTTACAACTCAATAGATTCTACCTTCTTGTAACGTTTCAGCCTGATTGGACATTGTTTTCACACAAATGAACCCAGAATGATGTGAAATTGTGCTTCGTGCATTATAATTCTGGGTGCCATTTAAAAACCATAAGTGCTAATGACTCCATTCCTTTTTGTGGTAATGGGGGCTGTTAATTGGAGTTCTCTAAAACAAACCTGACCTCTCTAGGATATTCAGAAGCCAAGTTATAAGCCCACAAATGTGTAACTGGACTACTTCTTTAAATTGACACCAGATCCGGTGACCTTTGGGACATGGTTTGACCCCCTTAGGAAAGTGCGATCATCATGAAACGTTCAGATCACTTACAACTCAATAGATTCTACCTTCCTGTATCGTTTCAGCCTGACTGGACCTTGTTTTCACACAAATGGACCCAGAATGATGTGAAATTGTGCTTCGTGCAACAGAATTCTGGGCGCCATTTAAAAACCATAAGTGCTAATGACGCAATTCCTTTTTGTGGTAATCGGGGATGTTATTTGGAGTACTCTAAAACAAACCTGACCTCTCTAGGATATTCAGAAGCCAAGTTATAAGCCCACAAAGGTGTAACTGGACTACTTCTTTAAGGTGACACCAGGCCCGGTGACCTTTCGGACATGGTTTGACCCCCTAACGGAATTTGCGATCATCATGAAACGTTCAGATCACTTACAACTCAATAGATTCTACCTTCTTGTAACGTTTCAGCCTGATTGGACCTTGTTTTCACACGAATGAACCCAGAATGATGTGAAATTGTGCTTCGTGCAACATAATTCTGGGTGCCATTTAAAAACCATAAGTGCTAATGACTCCATTCCTTTTTGTGGTAATGGGGGCTGTTATTTGGAGTACTCAAAAACAAACCTGACCTCTCTAGGATATTCAGAAGCCAAGTTATAAGCCCACAAAGGTGTAACTGGACTACTTCTTTAAAGTGACACCAGGCCCGGTGACTTTTGGGACATGGTTTGACCCCCTAAAGGAATGTGCGATCATCATGAAACGTTCAGATCACTTACAACTCAATAGATTCTACCTTCTTGTAACGTTTCAGCCTGATTGGACCTTGTTTTCACACAAATGGACCCAGAATGATGTGAAATTGTGCTTCGTGCAACATAATTCTGGGTGCCATTTAAAAACCATAATTGTAGGGGCTGTTGATTGGAGTACACTAAAACAAACTTGACCTCTCTAGGACATTCAGAAGCCAAGTTATAAGCCCACAAAGGTGTAACTGGACTACTTCTTTAAAGTGACACCAGGCCCGGTGACCTTTGGGACATGGTTTGACCCCCTATAAGAATGTGCGATCATCATGAAACATTCAGATCACATTCAACTCAAGAGATTCTACCTTCTTGTAACGTTTCAGCCTGATTGGACCTTGTTTTCACACAAATGGACCCAGAATGATGTGAAATTGTGCTTCGTGCAACATAATTCTGGGTGCCATTTACAAACCATAAGTGCTAATGACTCCATTCCTTTTTGTGGTTGTAGGGGCTGTTGATTGGAGTACACTAAAACAAACCTGATCTTTCTAGGACTTTAAGAAGCCAAGTTATAAGCCCACAAATGTGTAACTGGACTACTTCTTTAAAGTGACACCAGGCCCTGTGACCTTTGGGACATGGTTTTACCCCCTTAGGAAAGTGCTATCATCATGAAACGCTCAGATCACTTACAACTCAATAGATTCTACCTTCCTGTATCGTTTCAGCCTGATTGGACCTTGTTTTCACACAAATGAACCCAGAATGATGTGAAATTGTGCTTCGTGCAACATAATTCTGGGTGCCATTTACAAACCATAAGTGCTAATGACTCCATTCCTTTTTGTGGTAATGGGGGCTGTTAATTGGAGTACTCTAAAACAAACCTGACCTCTCCAGGATGTTCAGAAGCCAAGTTATAAGCCCACAAAGGTGTAACTGGACTACTTCTTTAAATTGACACCAGATCCGGTGACCTTTGGGACATGGTTTGACCCCCTATAGGAAAGTGCTATCATCATGAAACGTTCAGATCACTTACAACTCAATAGATTCTACCTTCCTGTAACGTTTCTGCCTGATTGGACCTTGTTTTCACACAAATGAACCCAGAATGATGTGGAATTGTGCTTCGTGCAACATAATTCTGGGTGCCATTTAAAAACCATAAGTGCTAATGACTCCATTCCTTTTTGTGGTTGTAGGGGCTGTTGATTGGAGTACATTAAAACAAACCTGATCTCTCTAGGACATTCAGAAGCCAAGTTATAAGCCCACAAATGTGTAACTGGACTACTTCTTTAAATTGACACCAGATCCGGTGACCTTTGGGACATGGTTTGACCCCCTTAGGAAAGTGCTATCATCATGAAACGTTCAGATCACTTACAACTCAATAGATTCTACCTTCCTGTATCGTTTCAGCCTGATTGGACCTTGTTTTCACACAAATGAACCCAGAATGATGTGAAATTGTGCTTCGTGCAACATAATTCTGGGTGCCATTTAAAAACCATAAGTGCTAATGACTCCATTCCTTTTTGTGGTTGTAGGGGCTGTTGATTGGAGTACATTAAAACAAACCTGATCTCTCTAGGACATTCAGAAGCCAAGTTATAAGCCCACAAATGTGTAACTGGACTACTTCTTTAAATTGACACCAGATCCGGTGACCTTTGGGACATGGTTTGACCCCTTATAGGAATGTGCGATCATCATGAAACATTCAGATCACTTACAACTCAATAGATTCTACCTTCTTGTAACGTTTCAGCCTGATTGGACCTTATTTTCACACAAATGGACCCAGAATGATGTGAAATTGTGCTTCGTGCAACATAATTCTGGGTGCCATTTACAAACCATAAGTGCTAATGACTCCATTCCTTTTTGTGGTTGTAGGGGTTGTTGATTTGAGTACACTAAAACAAACCTGATCTCTCTAGGACATTCAGAAGCCAAGTTATAAGCCCACAAATTTGTAACTGGACTACTTCTTTAAAATGACACCAGGCCTGGTGACCTTTGGGACATGGTTTTACCCCCTATAGGAATGTGCGATCATCATAAAACGTTCAGATCACTTACAACTCAATAGATTCTACCTTCTTGTAACGTTTCAGCCTGATTGGACCTTGTTTTCACACAAATGGACCCAGAATGATGTGAAATTGTGCTTCGTGCAACATAATTCTGGGTGCCATTTACAAACCATAAGTGCTAATGACTCCATTCCTTTTTCTGGTTGTAGGGGTTGTTGATTGGAGTACATTAAAACAAACATGATCTCTCTAGGACATTCAGAAGCCAAGTTATAAGCCCACAAAGGTGTAACTGGACTACTTCTTTAAAGTGACACCAGGCCCGGTGACCTTTGGGACATGGTTTGACCCCCTATAGGAATGTGCGATCATCATGAAACGTTCAGATCACTTACAACTCAATAGATTCTACCTTCTTGTAACGTTTCAGCCTGATTGGACCTTGTTTTCACACAAATGAACCCAGAATGATGTGAAATTGTGCTTCGTGCAACATAATTCTGGGTGCCATTTAAAAACCATAAGTGCTAATGACTCCATTCCTTTTTGTAGTAATGGAGGCTGTTAATTGGAGTACTCTAAAACAAACCTGACCTCTCTGGGATATTCAGAAGCCAAGTTATAAGCCCACAAAGGTGTAACTGGACTACTTCTTTAAAGTGACACCAGGCCCGGTGACCTTTGGGACATGGTTTGACCCCCTAAAGGAATGTGCGATCATTGTGAAACGTTCAGATCACTTACAACTCAATAGATTCTACCTTCTTGTAACGTTTCAGCCTGATTGGACCATGTTTTCACACAAATGGACCCAGAATGATGTGAAACTGTGCTTCGTGCAACATAATTCTGGGTGCCATTTACAAACCATAAGTGCTAATGACTCCATTCCTTTTTGTGGTTGTACGGGCTGTTGATTGGAGTACACTAAAACAAACCTGATCTCTCTAGGACATTCAGAAGCCAAGTTATAAGCCCACAAATGTGTAACTGGACTACTTCTTTAAATTGACACCAGATCCGGTGACCTTTGGGACATGGTTTGACCCCCTTAGGAAAGTGCTATCATCATGAAACGTTCAGATCACTTACAACTCAATAGATTCTACCATCCTGTAACGTTTCAGCCTGATTGGACCTTGTTTTCACACAAATGAACCCAGAATGATGTGAAATTGTGCTTCGTGCAACATAATTCTGGGTGCCATTTACAAACCATAAGTGCTAATGACTCCATTCCTTTTTGTGGTTGTAGGGGCTGTTGATTGGAGTACACTAAAACAAACCTGATCTCTCTAGGACATTCAGAAGCCAAGTTATAAGCCCACAAATGTGTAACTGGACTAATTCTTTAAATTGACACCAGATCCGGTGACCTTTGGGACATGGTTTGACCCCCTTAGGAAAGTGCTATCATCATGAAACGTTCAGATCACTTACAACTCAATAGATTCTACCATCCTGTAACGTTTCAGCCTGATTGGACCTTGTTTTCACACAAATGAACCCAATATGATGTGAAATTGTGCTTCGTGCAACATAATTCTGGGTGCCATTTAAAAACCATCAGTGCTAATGGCTCCATTCCTTTGTGTGGTTGTAGGGGCTGTTGATTGGAGTATACTAAAACAAACCTGATCTCTCTAGGACATTCAGAAGCCAAGTTATAAGCCCACAAATGTGTAACTGGACTACTTCTTTAAAGTGACACCAGGCCCGGTGACCTTTCGGACATGGTTTGACCCCCTAAAGCAGACCTGGGCATTTTACGGCCCGTGGGCCACATCCGGCCCTTTGGTTGACTTTGACCGGCCCGCGTAAGGTTAATTGGAAATTACAAAATAAATGTATTTTCTCATTTTACCTCATGCATGGGCTAAGGCTGCATTGCTTTTATTTTGAAGTTGTTTTTTACGTGCACAATGACGCAATACGTAAAGCAACAAGTGCCCGTGGTTGACATGGTGATTGTAGCCTGAGAAATGTCCGCTCATGCAAAAAAAAAAAAAGAAAGATGCCGAATGCAGGATTTTCAACAAAAATTGGACTGCTAAGTTTTTTTTTTTTTTTTTTTTTTACTGAAGTCGGAGGTAAAGCCGTGTGTTTGGTTTGCGAGGAGGAGATTGCCGTGTTTAAGGACTACAATTTGAGTCGGCATTACGACAAGAAACACTCGGAAAAATACAAGAACTTGTCTGATGCTGAGAGGGCACGGATATCCGAAGCTTTGCTAGCAAAGTTGCAAAAGCAGCAAGGCTGTTTTACTAAGCTTCACACATCCAGGGATGCAGCAACCAGGACCAGCTTTGTGATATCCCACAAAATAGCTAAAAACAGCAAGCCGTTTTCGGAGGGAGAGTTTGTCAAAGAGTGCATGGCTGACTCTGCCGCACTAATATGCCCTGAAAAAAAAGGAGCATTTGAGCAAATCCCGCTGTCCAGGCGAACCGTGACCAGGAGGATCGAGGACATTGCGGGGATGGAGCTTCAGCTGCAACGTGAAGTGGCAAGTTTTGACTTTTTCTCATTAGACGGGAGCTGTGATGTCCGGGACACAGCCCAGCTGCTCGTATTTGTCCGGGGATAATGGACTTCAAGCTCACAGAGGAGCGGGCAGCAATGCGGTCGATGAAAGGGACAACGACAGGGAGTGATCTTTTTACAGAGGTAAATGCGTGCATGGACACTCTGGGATTGAAATGGGAGAGACTGTCAGGTGTCACAACAGACGGTTGTCCAAATCTTAAGCCGGGCGTACACTGTGCGACTTTTTCACTTTTTTGAGCCGATTTTCCAGTCGTGCGAGAAGCCACGACATCGGGGCGAGTTTTGCGCCGAGCGTCGTGTAGTGTACAGGGGGTTACGAGAGGCGATTAACACCACGTGACCAGCCGCCGATCAGCAGTCGTGAGGTCGCAGGGACTTCTGGAGTGTTTAATATTTCGCTCGTCCCTCGTGAGGGTATCGCACTGTTGAAGCGGCGCTGCAAGCAGCTGCGACCCAAAAAGTATCAGAACCGCTCACGGCGCATGCGCGCGCAATCCTGCATCAACGCCGGTCGCTCGCTATTTCCCTAATAACACACGTTGTTCGTTTTTGTTTCTACACGTTTTTTTTACTCACAAAGATTGTCAAGAAAGCGTGTTTGTCGTGTTCATGTCAAATTAAACTGATCACAAAACACAGATTTACTGTCTTTATTTCGTTTTCCTCATCCAACCCCCATAAATCCCTGTGTGTCCTCCTGCAGCACTCCCGAAAGACAACAGGCAAGACAAGACAAAAAAGTCTGACGTGTTGAGTAAAAACTGCTATTTTTAGCATATTTTTAGGGCCAACGTGTTGCTACCAGACGTACAGTGTGAGCAGTCAGGTCGCATACGAGAACTGGGTCGTACAGTGTGAGCACATGACTCGTGAGATCTGCCCTGCGAGGAAGTCGTACAGTTTGAGCTGAAGCTGAGTGCTGCGAGTGAAAAAGTCGCACAGTGTACGCCCAGCTTTACAGGGAAAAATGTCGGACTTTTGAAACGCATGCAAGAAAAAGTGACAGAAATCGATGCAGATCAAAAATTGGTGTTTTTGCATTGAATTATACACCAACATGTGTTGTGCAAGTCAGTGCTAAAAATCAACCATGTTACTGATGTTGTTACTAAAATAATAAACTTCATCAGGGCGCGGGCAATGGATCACAGACAGTTTGTCGCTCTTTTGGAGGACTCCACACAGCTGTCAGATGGCTCAGCCTGGGGAAAGTGCTGAAGAGGGTTTGGGACTTGAAAGCAGAGATTCAGGATCTCTGCTGGATTTCTACTCTTCTCTTAAGGAGGACTTTCCAAACCTGAAGAGACATGCTCAGAAGATGTTGGTTCTCTTCAGCTCTACCTACATTTGTGAACAAACATTTTCAATGATGAAGTTTACAAAATCCAGGTAAAGATCCTCTCTCACTGATGATTATTTGTCAGCTGTGCTTCGCTTCTCCACCTCAGACATTCAACCTGACTTTGATGCACTCGTTAAAGCCCAGCAGAGACTAGATTTCTCTCACTGAATAAGAAAAAAATTGCTTAAAAACACAAAATAAGGTGTTTGGACCACAAATATAGGCAACTAGCAGTGAACTGGGACACTTTTTTTTTAAACCTCTTTCTCAAGATCACAGTTCAGTGATTTTATTTTACAGACAATACTGTGTGTCTGTAGAATGCTAAGAACCTCTTTCCAACAATATTTGAAACTCAAAATGTGTTTTGGAGTGAATGTGACTGAAACTGTTAACTAATATAAGTCACAAATGTTTAACAAAAACCAAATGTGCACACTTTGTTTACCATTGCCATTGGGAAATTTGAATAAATCACATTTTTGTAAGACAACCTCACTTTTTCCTTTTTGCTCATTTATAACACATAGTCTACTCTTACCAGCTTGAAGAAACAATGGTATTTACTGCTTTTTATAAAGAAATAACATTAATATTATGCATAATTGACTTCAGCCTTTTGGCCTGGCCCTCCACAATATTTTCTATTTCTCATGTGGCCCCATGGAAAAAATAATTGCCCACCCCTGCCCTAAAGGAATGTGCGATCATCATGATACGTTCAGATCACTTACAACTCAATAGATTCTACCTTCTTGTAACGTTTCAGCCTGATTGGACGTTGTTTTCACACAAATGAACCCAGAATGATGTGAAATCGTGCTTCGTGCAACATAATTCTGGGTGCCATTTAAAAACCATAAGTGCTAATGACTCCATTCCTTTTTGTGGTAATGGGGGCTGTTATTTGGAGTACTCTAAAACAAACCTGACCTCTCTACGATATTCAGAAGCCAAGTTATAAGCCCACAAATGTGTAACTGGACTACTTCTTTAAATTGACACCAGATCCGGTGACCTTTGGGACATGGATTGACCCCCTTAGGAAAGTGCTATCATCATGAAACGTTCAGATCAATTACAACTCAATAGATTCTACCTTCCTGTAACGTTTCAGCCTGATTGGACCTTGTTTTCACACAAATTAACCCAGAATGATGTGAAATTGTGCTTCGTGCAACATAATTCTGGGTGCAATTTAAAAACCATAAGTGCTAATGACTCCATTCCTTTGTGTGGTTGTAGGGGCTGTTGATTGGAGTATACTAAAACAAACCTGATCTCTCTAGGACATTCAGAAGCCAAGTTATAAGCCCACAAATGTGTAACTGGACTACTTCTTTAAAGTGACACCAGGCCCGGTGACCGTTCGGACATGGTTTGAACCCCTAAAGGAATGTGCGATCATCATGAAACGTTCAGATCACTTACAACTAAATAGATTCTACCTTCTTGTAACGTTTCAGCCTGATTGGACCTTGTTTTCACACAAATGAACCCAGAATGATGTGAAATTGTGCTTTGTGCAACATAATTCTGGGTGCCATTTAAAAACCATAAGTGCTAATGACTCCATTCCTTTTTGTGGTAATGGGGGCTGTTATTTGGAGTACTCTAAAACAAACCTGACCTCTCTAGGATATTCAGAAGCCAAGTTATAAGCCCACAAAGTTGTAACTGGACTACTTCTTTAAATTGACACCAGATCCGGTGACCTTTGGGACATGGTTTGACCCCCTTAGGAAAGTGCTATCATCATGAAACGTTCAGATCACTTACAACTCAATAGATTCTACCTTCCTGTAACGTTTCAGCCTGATTGGACCTTGTTTTCACACAAATGAAGCCAGAATGATGTGAAATTGTGCTTCGTGCAACATAATTCTGGGTGCCATTTAAAAACCATAAGTGCTAATGACTCCATTCCTTTGTGTGGTTGTAGGGGCTGTTGATTGGAGTATACTAAAACAAACCTGATCTCTCTAGGACATTCAGAAGCCAAGTTATAAGCCCACAAATGTGTAACTGGACTACTTCTTTAAATTGACACCAGATCCGGTGACCTTTGGGACATGGTTTGACCCCCTTAGGAAAGTGCTATCATAATGAAACGTTCAGATCACTTACAACTCAATAGATTCTACATTCCTGTAACATTTCAGCCTGATTGGACCTTGTTTTCACACAAATGGACCCAGAATGATGTGAAATTGTGCTTCGTGCAACATAATTCTGGGTGCCATTTACAAACCATAAGTGCTAATGACTCCATTCCTTTTTGTGGTTGTAGCGGCTGTTGATTGGAGTACACTAAAACAAACCTGATCTCTCTAGGACATTCAGAAGCCAAGTTATAACCCCACAAATGTGTAACTGGAATACTTCTTTAAAGTGACACCAGGCCCGGTGACCTTTGGGACATGGTTTGACCCCCTATAAGAATGTGCGATCATCATGAAACGTTCAGATCACTTACAACTCAATAGATTCTACCGTCTTGTAAAGTTTCAGCCTGATTGGACCTTGTTTTCACACAAATGGACCCAGAATGATGTGAAATTGTGCTTCGTGCAACATAATTCTGGGTGCCATTTAAAAACCATAAGTGCTAATGACTCCATTCCTTTTTGTGGTTGTAGTGGCTGTTAATTGGAGTACACTAAAACAAACTTGTCCTCTCTAGGTAATTCAGAAGCCAAGTTATAAGCCCAAAAAGGTGTAACTGGACTACTTCTTTAAAGTGACACCAGGCCCGGTGACCTTTGGGACATGGTTTGACCCCCTATAAGAATGTGCGATCATCATGAAACGTTCAGATCACTTACAACTCAATAGATTCTACCTTATTGTCACGTTTCAGCCTGATTGGACCTTGTTTTCACACAAATGGACCCAGAATGATGTGAAATTGTGCTTCGTGCAACATAATTCTGGGTGCCATTTACAAACCATAATTGTAGGGGCTGTTGATTGGAGTACACTAAAACAAACCTGACCTCTCTAGGAAATTCAGAAGCCAAGTTATAAGCCCACAAAGGTGTAACTGGACTACTTCTTTAAAGTGACACCAGGCCCGGTGACCTTTGGGACATGGTTTGACCACCTATAAGAATGTGCGATCATCATGAAACGTTCAGATCACTTTAAACTCAATAGATTTTACCTTCTTGTAACGTTTCAGCCTGATTGGACATTGTTTTCACACAAATGAACCCAGAATGATGTGAAATTGTGCTTCGTGCAACATAATTCTGGGTGCCATTTAAAAACCATAAGTGCTAATGACTCCATTCCTTTTTGTGGTAATGGGGGCTGTTAATTGGAGTTCTCTAAAACAAACCTGACCTCTCTAGGATATTCAGAAGCCAAGTTATAAGCCCACAAAGGTGTGACTGGACTACTTCTTTAAAGTGACACCAGGCCCGGTGACCTTTGGGACATGGTTTGACCCCCTTAGGAAAGTGCTATCATCATGAAACGTTCAGATCAATTACAACTCAATAGATTCTACCTTCCTGTAATGTTTCTGCCTGATTGGACCTTGTTTTCATGCAAATGAACCCAGAATGATGTGAAATTGTGCTTCGTGCAACATAATTCTGGGTGCCATTTAAAAAACATAAGTGCTAATGACTCCATTCCTTTTTGTGGTAATGGGGGCTGTTAATTGGAGTACTCTAAAACAAACCTGACCTCTCTAGGATTTTCAGAAGCCAAGTTATAAGCCCACAAAGGTGTAACTGGACTACTTCTTTAAATTGACACCAGATCCGGTGACCTTTGGGACATGGTTTGACCCCCTTAGGAAAGTGCTATCATCATGAAACGTTCAGATCACTTACAACTCAATAGATTCTACCTTCCTGTAACGTTTCAGCCTGATTGGACCTTGTTTTCACACAAATGAAGCCAGAATGATGTGAAATTGTGCTTCGTGCAACATAATTCTGGGTGCCATTTAAAAACCATAAGTGCTAATGACTCCATTCCTTTGTGTGGTTGTAGGGGCTGTTGATTGGAGTATACTAAAACAAACCTGATCTCTCTAGGACATTCAGAAGCCAAGTTATAAGCCCACAAATGTGTAACTGGACTACTTCTTTAAATTGACACCAGATCCGGTGACCTTTGGGACATGGTTTGACCCCCTTAGGAAAGTGCTATCATAATGAAACGTTCAGATCACTTACAACTCAATAGATTCTACATTCCTGTAACATTTCAGCCTGATTGGACCTTGTTTTCACACAAATGGACCCAGAATGATGTGAAATTGTGCTTCGTGCAACATAATTCTGGGTGCCATTTACAAACCATAAGTGCTAATGACTCCATTCCTTTTTGTGGTTGTAGGGGCTGTTGATTGGAGTACACTAAAACAAACCTGATCTCTCTAGGACATTCAGAAGCCAAGTTATCACCCCACAAATGTGTAACTGGAATACTTCTTTAAAGTGACACCAGGCCCGGTGACCTTTGGGACATGGTTTGACCCCCTATAAGAATGTGCGATCATCATGAAACGTTCAGATCACTTACAACTCAATAGATTCTACCGTCTTGTAAAGTTTCAGCCTGATTGGACCTTGTTTTCACACAAATGGACCCAGAATGATGTGAAATTGTGCTTCGTGCAACATAATTCTGGGTGCCATTTAAAAACCATAAGTGCTAATGACTCCATTCCTTTTTGTGGTTGTAGTGGCTGTTAATTGGAGTACACTAAAACAAACTTGTCCTCTCTAGGTAATTCAGAAGCCAAGTTATAAGCCCAAAAAGGTGTAACTGGACTACTTCTTTAAAGTGACACCAGGCCCGGTGACCTTTGGGACATGGTTTGACCCCCTATAAGAATGTGCGATCATCATGAAACGTTCAGATCACTTACAACTCAATAGATTCTACATTATTGTCACGTTTCAGCCTGATTGGACCTTGTTTTCACACAAATGGACCCAGAATGATGTGAAATTGTGCTTCGTACAACATAATTCTGGGTGCCATTTACAAACCATAATTGTAGGGGCTGTTGATTGGAGTACACTAAAACAAACCTGACCTCTCTAGGAAATTCAGAAGCCAAGTTATAAGCCCACAAAGGTGTAACTGGACTACTTCTTTAAAGTGACACCAAGCCCGGTGACCTTTGGGACATGGTTTGACCACCTATAAGAATGTGCGATCATCATGAAACGTTCAGATCACTTTAAACTCAATAGATTTTACCTTCTTGTAACGTTTCAGCCTGATTGGACATTGTTTTCACACAAATGAACCCAGAATGATGTGAAATTGTGCTTCGTGCAACATAATTCTGGGTGCCATTTAAAAACCATAAGTGCTAATGACTCCATTCCTTTTTGTGGTAATGGGGGCTGTTATTTGGAGTACTCTAAAACAAACCTGACCTCTCTACGATATTCAGAAGCCAAGTTATAAGCCCACAAATGTGTAACTGGACTACTTCTTTAAATTGACACCAGATCCGGTGACCTTTGGGACATGGATTGACCCCCTTAGGAAAGTGCTATCATCATGAAACGTTCAGATCAATTACAACTCAATAGATTCTACCTTCCTGTAACGTTTCAGCCTGATTGGACCTTGTTTTCACACAAATGAACCCAGAATGATGTGAAATTGTGCTTCGTGCAACATAATTCTGGGTGCCATTTAAAAACCATAAGTGCTAATGACTCCATTCCTTTGTGTGGTTGTAGGGGCTGTTGATTGGAGTATACTAAAACAAACCTGATCTCTCTAGGACATTCAGAAGCCAAGTTATAAGCCCACAAATGTGTAACTGGACTACTTCTTTAAAGTGACACCAGGCCCGGTGACCGTTCGGACATGGTTTGACCCCCTAAAGGAATGTGCGATCATCATGAAACGTTCAGATCACTTACAACTAAATAGATTCTACCTTCTTGTAACGTTTCAGCCTGATTGGACCTTGTTTTCACACAAATGAACCCAGAATGATGTGAAATTGTGCTTTGTGCAACATAATTCTGGGTGCCATTTAAAAACCATAAGTGCTAATGACTTCATTCCTTTTTGTGGTAATGGGGGCTGTTATTTGGAGTACTCTAAAACAAACCTGACCTCTCTAGGATATTCAGAAGCCAAGTTATAAGCCCACAAAGTTGTAACTGGACTACTTCTTTAAATTGACACCAGATCCGGTGACCTTTGGGACATGGTTTGACCCCCTTAGGAAAGTGCTATCATAATGAAACGTTCAGATCACTTACAACTCAATAGATTCTACATTCCTGTAACATTTCAGCCTGATTGGACCTTGTTTTCACACAAATGGACCCAGAATGATGTGAAATTGTGCTTCGTGCAACATAATTCTGGGTGCCATTTACAAACCATAAGTGCTAATGACTCCATTCCTTTTTGTGGTTGTAGCGGCTGTTGATTGGAGTACACTAAAACAAACCTGATCTCTCTAGGACATTCAGAAGCCAAGTTATAACCCCACAAATGTGTAACTGGAATACTTCTTTAAAGTAACACCAGGCCCGGTGACCTTTGGGACATGGTTTGACCCCCTCTAAGAATGTGCGATCATCATGAAACGTTCAGATCACTTACAACTCAATAGATTCTACCGTCTTGTAAAGTTTCAGCCTGATTGGACCTTGTTTTCACACAAATGGACCCAGAATGATGTGAAATTGTGCTTCGTGCAACATAATTCTGGGTGCCATTTAAAAACCATAAGTGCTAATGACTCCATTCCTTTTTGTGGTTGTAGTGGCTGTTAATTGGAGTACACTAAAACAAACTTGTCCTCTCTAGGTATATCAGAAGCCAAGTTATAAGCCCAAAAAGGTGTAACTGGACTACTTCTTTAAAGTGACACCAGGCCCGGTGACCTTTGGGACATGGTTTGACCCCCTATAAGAATGTGCGATCATCATGAAACGTTCAGATCACTTACAACTCAATAGATTCTACCTTATTGTCACGTTTCAGCCTGATTGGACCTTGTTTTCACACAAATGGACCCAGAATGATGTGAAATTGTGCTTCGTGCAACATAATTCTGGGTGCCATTTACAAACCATAATTGTAGGGGCTGTTGATTGGAGTACACTAAAACAAACCTGACCTCTCTAGGAAATTCAGAAGCCAAGTTATAAGCCCACAAAGGTGTAACTGGACTACTTCTTTAAAGTGACACCAGGCCCGGTGACCTTTGGGACATGGTTTGACCACCTATAAGAATGTGCGATCATCATGAAACGTTCAGATCACTTTAAACTCAATAGATTTTACCTTCTTGTAACGTTTCAGCCTGATTGGACATTGTTTTCACACAAATGAACCCAGAATGATGTGAAATTGTGCTTCGTGCAACATAATTCTGGGTGCCATTTAAAAACCATAAGTGCTAATGACTCCATTCCTTTTTGTGGTAATGGGGGCTGTTAATTGGAGTTCTCTAAAACAAACCTGACCTCTCTAGGATATTCAGAAGCCAAGTTATAAGCCCACAAAGGTGTGACTGGACTACTTCTTTAAAGTGACACCAGGCCCGGTGACCTTTGGGACATGGTTTGACCCCCTTAGGAAAGTGCTATCATCATGAAACGTTCAGATCAATTACAACTCAATAGATTCTACCTTCCTGTAATGTTTCTGCCTGATTGGACCTTGTTTTCATGCAAATGAACCCAGAATGATGTGAAATTGTGCTTCGTGCAACATAATTCTGGGTGCCATTTAAAAAACATAAGTGCTAATGACTCCATTCCTTTTTGTGGTAATGGGGGCTGTTAATTGGAGTACTCTAAAACAAACCTGACCTCTCTAGGATTTTCAGAAGCCAAGTTATAAGCCCACAAAGGTGTAACTGGACTACTTCTTTAAATTGACACCAGATCCGGTGACCTTTGGGACATGGTTTGACCCCCTTAGGAAAGTGCTATCATCATGAAACGTTCAGATCACTTACAACTCAATAGATTCTACCTTCCTGTAACGTTTCAGCCTGATTGGACCTTGTTTTCACACAAATGAAGCCAGAATGATGTGAAATTGTGCTTCGTGCAACATAATTCTGGGTGCCATTTAAAAACCATAAGTGCTAATGACTCCATTCCTTTGTGTGGTTGTAGGGGCTGTTGATTGGAGTATACTAAAACAAACCTGATCTCTCTAGGACATTCAGAAGCCAAGTTTTAAGCCCACAAATGTGTAACTGGACTACTTCTTTAAATTGACACCAGATCCGGTGACCTTTGGGACATGGTTTGACCCCCTTAGGAAAGTGCTATCATAATGAAACGTTCAGATCACTTACAACTCAATAGATTCTACATTCCTGTAACATTTCAGCCTGATTGGACCTTGTTTTCACACAAATGGACCCAGAATGATGTGAAATTGTGCTTCGTGCAACATAATTCTGGGTGCCATTTACAAACCATAAGTGCTAATGACTCCATTCCTTTTTGTGGTTGTAGGGGCTGTTGATTGGAGTACACTAAAACAAACCTGATCTCTCTAGGACATTCAGAAGCCAAGTTATCACCCCACAAATGTGTAACTGGAATACTTCTTTAAAGTGACACCAGGCCCGGTGACCTTTGGGACATGGTTTGACCCCCTATAAGAATGTGCGATCATCATGAAACGTTCAGATCACTTACAACTCAATAGATTCTACCGTCTTGTAAAGTTTCAGCCTGATTGGACCTTGTTTTCACACAAATGGACCCAGAATGATGTGAAATTGTGCTTCGTGCAACATAATTCTGGGTGCCATTTAAAAACCATAAGTGCTAATGACTCCATTCCTTTTTGTGGTTG
This sequence comes from Nothobranchius furzeri, assembly GCF_043380555.1. Lineage (NCBI taxonomy): Eukaryota > Metazoa > Chordata > Actinopteri > Cyprinodontiformes > Nothobranchiidae > Nothobranchius > Nothobranchius furzeri. Next base: position 22,244,149 of record NC_091744.1, on the reverse strand, counting down.
TAGTGGCTGTTAATTGGAGTACACTAAAACAAACTTGTCCTCTCTAGGTAATTCAGAAGCCAAGTTATAAGCCCAAAAAGGTGTAACTGGACTACTTCTTTAAAGTGACACCAGGCCCGGTGACCTTTGGGACATGGTTTGACCCCCTATAAGAATGTGCGATCATCATGAAACGTTCAGATCACTTACAACTCAATAGATTCTACATTATTGTCATGTTTCAGCCTGATTGGACCTTGTTTTCACACAAATGGACCCAGAATGATGTGAAATTGTGCTTCGTACAACATAATTCTGGGTGCCATTTACAAACCATAATTGTAGGGGCTGTTGATTGGAGTACACTAAAACAAACCTGACCTCTCTAGGAAATTCAGAAGCCAAGTTATAAGCCCACAAAGGTGTAACTGGACTACTTCTTTAAAGTGACACCAGGCCCGGTGACCTTTGGGACATGGTTTGACCACCTATAAGAATGTGCGATCATCATGAAACGTTCAGATCACTTTAAACTCAATAGATTTTACCTTCTTGTAACGTTTCAGCCTGATTGGACATTGTTTTCACACAAATGAACCCAGAATGATGTGAAATTGTGCTTCGTGCAACATAATTCTGGGTGCCATTTAAAAACCATAAGTGCTAATGACTCCATTCCTTTTTGTGGTAATGGGGGCTGTTAATTGGAGTTCTCTAAAATAAACCTGACCTCTCTAGGATATTCAGAAGCCAAGTTATAAGCCCACAAAGGTGTGACTGGACTACTTCTTTAAAGTGACACCAGGCCCGGTGACCTTTGGGACATGGTTTGACCCCCTTAGGAAAGTGCTATCATCATGAAACGTTCAGATCAATTACAACTCAATAGATTCTACCTTCCTGTAATGTTTCTGCCTGATTGGACCTTGTTTTCATGCAAATGAACCCAGAATGATGTGAAATTGTGCTTCGTGCAACATAATTCTGGGTGCCATTTAAAAAACATAAGTGCTAATGACTCCATTCCTTTTTGTGGTAATGGGGGCTGTTAATTGGAGTACTCTAAAACAAACCTGACCTCTCTAGGATTTTCAGAAGCCAAGTTATAAGCCCACAAAGGTGTAACTGGACTACTTTAAATTGACACCAGATCCGGTGACCTTTGGGACATGGTTTGACCACCTTAGGAAAGTGCGATCATCATGAAACGTTCAGATCACTTACAACTCAATAGATTCTACCTTCTTGTAACGTTTCAGCCTGATTGGACCTTGTTTTCACACAAATGAACCCAGAATGATGTGAAATTGTGCTTCGTGCAACATAATTCTTGGTGCCATTTAAAAACCATAAGTGCTAATGACTCCATTCCTTTTTGTGGTAATGGGGGCTGTTATTTGGAGTACTCTAAAACAAACCTGACCTCTCTAGGATTTTCAGAAGCCAAGTTATAAGCCCACAAAGGTGTAACTGGACTACTTCTTTAAATTGACACCAGATCCGGTGACCTTTGGGACATGGTTTGACCCCCTTAGGAAAGTGCTATCATCATGAAACGTTCAGATCACTTACAACTCAATAGATTCTACCTTCCTGTAACGTTTCAGCCTGATTGGACCTTGTTTTCACACAAATGAAGCCAGAATGATGTGAAATTGTGCTTCGTGCAACATAATTCTGGGTGCCATTTAAAAACCATAAGTGCTAATGACTCCATTCCTTTGTGTGGTTGTAGGGGCTGTTGATTGGAGTATACTAAAACAAACCTGATCTCTCTAGGACATTCAGAAGCCAAGTTATAAGCCCACAAATGTGTAACTGGACTACTTCTTTAAATTGACACCAGATCCGGTGACCTTTGGGACATGGTTTGACCCCCTTAGGAAAGTGCTATCATAATGAAACGTTCAGATCACTTACAACTCAATAGATTCTACATTCCTGTAACATTTCAGCCTGATTGGACCTTGTTTTCACACAAATGGACCCAGAATGATGTGAAATTGTGCTTCGTGCAACATAATTCTGGGTGCCATTTACAAACCATAAGTGCTAATGACTCCATTCCTTTTTGTGGTTGTAGGGGCTGTTGATTGGAGTACACTAAAACAAACCTGATCTCTCTAGGACATTCAGAAGCCAAGTTATCACCCCACAAATGTGTAACTGGAATACTTCTTTAAAGTGACACCAGGCCCGGTGACCTTTGGGACATGGTTTGACCCCCTATAAGAATGTGCGATCATCATGAAACGTTCAGATCACTTACAACTCAATAGATTCTACCGTCTTGTAAAGTTTCAGCCTGATTGGACCTTGTTTTCACACAAATGGACCCAGAATGATGTGAAATTGTGCTTCGTGCAACATAATTCTGGGTGCCATTTAAAAACCATAAGTGCTAATGACTCCATTCCTTTTTGTGGTTGTAGTGGCTGTTAATTGGAGTACACTAAAACAAACTTGTCCTCTCTAGGTAATTCAGAAGCCAAGTTATAAGCCCAAAAAGGTGTAACTGGACTACTTCTTTAAAGTGACACCAGGCCCGGTGACCTTTGGGACATGGTTTGACCCCCTATAAGAATGTGCGATCATCATGAAACGTTCAGATCACTTACAACTCAATAGATTCTACATTATTGTCATGTTTCAGCCTGATTGGACCTTGTTTTCACACAAATGGACCCAGAATGATGTGAAATTGTGCTTCGTACAACATAATTCTGGGTGCCATTTACAAACCATAATTGTAGGGGCTGTTGATTGGAGTACACTAAAACAAACCTGACCTCTCTAGGAAATTCAGAAGCCAAGTTATAAGCCCACAAAGGTGTAACTGGACTACTTCTTTAAAGTGACACCAGGCCCGGTGACCTTTGGGACATGGTTTGACCACCTATAAGAATGTGCGATCATCATGAAACGTTCAGATCACTTTAAACTCAATAGATTTTACCTTCTTGTAACGTTTCAGCCTGATTGGACATTGTTTTCACACAAATGAACCCAGAATGATGTGAAATTGTGCTTCGTGCAACATAATTCTGGGTGCCATTTAAAAACCATAAGTGCTAATGACTCCATTCCTTTTTGTGGTAATGGGGGCTGTTAATTGGAGTTCTCTAAAATAAACCTGACCTCTCTAGGATATTCAGAAGCCAAGTTATAAGCCCACAAAGGTGTGACTGGACTACTTCTTTAAAGTGACACCAGGCCCGGTGACCTTTGGGACATGGTTTGACCCCCTTAGGAAAGTGCTATCATCATGAAACGTTCAGATCAATTACAACTCAATAGATTCTACCTTCCTGTAATGTTTCTGCCTGATTGGACCTTGTTTTCATGCAAATGAACCCAGAATGATGTGAAATTGTGCTTCGTGCAACATAATTCTGGGTGCCATTTAAAAAACATAAGTGCTAATGACTCCATTCCTTTTTGTGGTAATGGGGGCTGTTAATTGGAGTACTCTAAAACAAACCTGACCTCTCTAGGATTTTCAGAAGCCAAGTTATAAGCCCACAAAGGTGTAACTGGACTACTTTAAATTGACACCAGATCCGGTGACCTTTGGGACATGGTTTGACCACCTTAGGAAAGTGCGATCATCATGAAACGTTCAGATCACTTACAACTCAATAGATTCTACCTTCTTGTAACGTTTCAGCCTGATTGGACCTTGTTTTCACACAAATGAACCCAGAATGATGTGAAATTGTGCTTCGTGCAACATAATTCTTGGTGCCATTTAAAAACCATAAGTGCTAATGACTCCATTCCTTTTTGTGGTAATGGGGGCTGTTATTTGGAGTACTCTAAAACAAACCTGACCTCTCTAGGATATTCAGAAGCCAAGTTATAAGCCCACAAAGGTGTAACTGGACTACTTCTTTAAAGTGACACCAGGCCCGGTGACCTTTCGGACATGGTTTGACCCCCTAAAGGAATGTGCGATCATCATGAAATGTTCAGATCACTTACAACTCAATAGATTCTACCTTCTTGTAACGTTTCAGCCTGATTGGACCTTGTTTTCACACAAATGAACCCAGAATGATGTGAAATTGTGCTTCGTGCAACATAATTCTGGGTGCCATTTAAAAACCATAAGTGCTAATGACTCCATTCCTTTGTGTGGTTGTAGGGGCTGTTGATTGGAGTATACTAAAACAAACCTGATCTTTCTAGGACATTCAGAAGCCAAGTTATAAGCCCACAAATGTGTAACTGGACTACTTCTTTAAATTGACACCAGATCCAGTGACATTTGGGACATGGTTGGACCCCCTTAGGAAAGTGCTATCATCATGAAACGTTCAGATCACTTACAACTCAATAGATTCTACCTTCCTGTAAAGTTTCAGCCTGATTGGACCTTGTTTTCACACAAATGGACCCAGAATGATGTGAAATTGTGCTTCGTGCAACATAATTCTGGGTGCCATTTACAAACCATAAGTGCTAATGACTCCATTCCTTTTTGTGGTTGTAGGGGCTTTTGATTGGAGTACACTAAAACAAACCTGATCTCTCTAGGACATTCAGAAGCCAAGTTATAAGCCCACAAATGTGTAACTAGAATACTTCTTTAAAGTGACACCAGGCCCGTTGACCTTTGGGACATGGTTTTTCCCCCTATAGGAATGTGCGATCATCATGAAACGTTCAGATCACTTACAACTCAATAGATTCTACCGTCTTGTAAAGTTTCAGCCTGATTGGACCTTGTTTTCACACAAATGGACCCAGAATGATGTGAAATTGTGCTTCGTGCAACATAATTCTGGGTGCCATATAAAAACCATAAGTGCTAATGACTCCATTCCTTTTTGTGGTTGTAGGGGCTGTTAATTGGAGTACACTAAAACAAACCTGACCTCTCTAGGTAATTCAGAAGCCAAGTTATAAGCCCACAAAGGTGTAACTGGACTACTTCTTTAAAGCGACACCAGGCCCGGTGACCTTTGGGACATGGTTTGCCCCCCTATGAGAATGTGTGATCATCATGAAACGTTCAGATCACTTACAACTCAATAGATTCTACCTTCTTGTAACGTTTCAGCCTGATTGGACCTTGTTTTCACACAAATGGACCCAGAATGATGTGAAATTGTGCTTCGTGCAACATAATTCTGGGTGCCATTTACAAACCATAATTGTAGGGGCTGTTGATTGGAGTACACTAAAACAATCCTGATCTCTCTAGGACATTCAGAAGCGAAGTTATAAGCCCACAAATGTGTAACTGGACTACTTCTTTAAAGTGACACCAGGCCCGGTGACCTTTGGGACATGGTTTGACCCCCTATAGGAATGTGCGATCATCATGAAACGTTCAGATCACTTACAACTCAATAGATTGTACCTTCCTGTAACGTTTCAGCCTGATTGGACCTTGTTTTCACACAAATGGATCCAGAATGATGTGAAATTGTGCTTCGTGCAACATAATTCTGGGTGCCATTTACAAACCATAAGTGCTAATGACTCCATTCCTTTTTGTGGTTGTAGGGGCTGTTGATTGGAGTGCACTAAAACAAACCTGATCTCTCTAGGACATTCAGAAGCCAAGTTATAAGCCCACAAATGTGTAACTGGAATACTTCTTTAAAGTGACACCAGGCCCGGTGACCTTTGGGACATGGTTTTACCCCCTATAGGAATGTGCAATCATCATGAAACATTCAGATCACTTACAACTCAATAGATTCTACCGTCTTGTAAAATTTCAGCCTGATTGGACCTTGTTTTCACACAAATGGACCCAGAATGATGTGAAATTGTGCTTCGTGCAACATAATTCTGGGTGCGATTTAAAAACCATAAGTGCTAATGACTCCATTCCTTTTTGTGGTTGTAGGGGCTGTTAATTTGAGTGCACTAAAACAAACCTGACCCCTCTAGGTAATTCAGAAGCCAAGTTATAAGCCCACAAAGGTTTAACTGGACTACTTCTTTAAAGTGACACCAGGCCCGTTGACCTTTGGGACATGGTTTGACCCCCTATAAGAATGTGCTATTATCATGAAACGTTCAGTTCACTTACAACTCAATAGATTCTACCTTCTTGTAACGTTTCAGCCTGATTGGACCTTGTTTTAACACAAATGGACCCAGAATGATGTGAAATTGTGCTTCGTGCAACATAATTCTGGCTGCCATTTACAAACCATAATTGTAGGGGCTGTTGATTGGAGTACACTAAAACAAACCTGACCTCTCTAGGACATTCAGAAGCCAAGTTATAAGCCCACAAAGGTGAAACTGGACTACTTCTTTAAAGTGACACCAGGCCCGGTGACCTTTGGGACATGGTTTGACCCCTTATAAGAATGTGCGATCATCATGAAACGTTCAGATCACTTCCAACTAAATAGATTCTACCTTCTTGTAACGTTTCAGCCTTACTGGACCTTGTTTTCACACAAATGAACCCAGAATGATGTGAAATTGTGCTTCGTGCAACATAATTCTGGGTGCCATTTAAAAACGATAAGTGCTAATGACTCCATTCCTTTTTGTGGTAAGGGGGGCTGTTATTTGGAGTACTCTAAAACAAACCTGACCTCTCTACGATATTCAGAAGCCAAGTTATAAGCCCACAAATGTGTAACTGGACTACTTCTTTAAATTGACACCAGATCCGGTGACCTTTGGGACATGGATTGACCCCCTTAGGAAAGTGCTATCATCATGAAACGTTCAGATCACTTACAACTCAATAGATTCTACCTTCCTGTAACGTTTCAGCCTGATTGGACCTTGTTTTCACACAAATGAACCCAGAATGATGTGAAATTGTGCTTCGTGCAACATAATTCTGGGTGCCATTTAAAAACCATAAGTGCTAATGACTCCATTCCTTTGTGTGGTTGTAGGGGCTGTTGATTGGAGTATACTAAAACAAACCTGATCTCTCTAGGACATTCAGAAGCCAAGTTATAAGCCCACAAATGTTTAACTGGACTACTTCTTTAAAGTGACACCAGGCCCGGTGACCGTTCGGACATGGTTTGACCCCCTAAAGGAATGTGCGATCATCATGAAACGTTCAGATCACTTTAAACTCAATAAATTTTACCTTCTTGTAACGTTTCAGCCTGATTGGACATTGTTTTCATGCAAATGAACCCAGAATGATGTGAAATTGTGCTTCGTGCAACATAATTCTGGGTGCCATTTAAAAAACATAAGTGCTAATGACTCCATTCCTTTTTGTGGTAATGGGGGCTGTTAATTGGAGTACTCTAAAACAAACCTGACCTCTCTAGGATTTTCAGAAGCCAAGTTATAAGCCCACAAAGGTGTAACTGGACTACTTCTTTAAATTGACACCAGATCCGGTGACCTTTGGGACATGGTTTGACCACCTTAGGAAAGTGCAATCATCATGAAACGTTCAGATCACTTACAACTCAATAGATTCTACCTTCTTGTAACGTTTCAGCCTGATTGGACCTTGTTTTCACACAAATGAACCCAGAATGATGTGAAATTGTGCTTCGTGCAACATAATTCTGGGTGCCATTTAAAAACCATAAGTGCTAATGACTCCATTCCTTTGTGTGGTTGTAGGGGCTGTTGATTGGAGTATACTAAAACAAACCTGATCTTTCTAGGACATTCAGAAGCCAAGTTAGAAGCCCACAAATGTGTAACTGGACTACTTCTTTAAATTGACACCAGATCCAGTGACCTTTGGGACATGGTTTGACCCCCTTAGGAAAGTGCTATCATCATGAAACGTTCAGATCACTTACAACTCAATAGATTCTACCTTCCTGTAACGTTTCAGCCTGATTGGACCTTGTTTTCACACAAATGGACCCAGAATGATGTGAAATTGTGCTTCGTGCAACATAATTCTGGGTGCCATTTACAAACCATAAGTGCTAATGACTCCATTCCTTTTTGTGGTTGTAGGGGCTGTTGATTGGAGTACACTAAAACAAACCTGACCTCTCTAGGACATTCAGAAGCCAAGTTATAAGCCCACAAATGTGTAACTGGAATACTTCTTTAAAGTGACACCAGGCCCGTTGACCTTTGGGACATGGTTTTACCCCCTATAGGAATGTGCGATCATCATGAAACGTTCAGATCACTTACAACTCAATAGATTCTACCGTCTTGTAAAGTTTCAGCCTGATTGGACCTTGTTTTCACACAAATGGACCCAGAATGATGTGAAATTGTGCTTCGTGCAACATAATTCTGGGTGCCATATAAAAACCATAAGTGCTAATGACTCCATTCCTTTTTGTGGTTGTAGGGGCTGTTAATTGGAGTACACTAAAACAAACCTGACCTCTCTAGGTAATTCAGAAGCCAAGTTATAAGCCCACAAAGGTGTAACTGGACTACTTCTTTAAAGCGACACCAGGCCCGGTGACCTTTGGGACATGGTTTGCCCCCCTATGAGAATGTGCGATCATCATGAAACGTTCAGATCACTTACAACTCAATAGATTCTACCTTCTTGTAACGTTTCAGCCTGATTGGACCTTGTTTTCACACAAATGGACCCAGAATGATGTGAAATTGTGCTTCGTGCAACATAATTCTGGGTGCCATTTACAAACCATAATTGTAGGGGCTGTTGATTGGAGTACACTAAAACAATCCTGATCTCTCTAGGACATTCAGAAGCCAAGTTATAAGCCCACAAATGTGTAACTGGACTACTTCTTTAAAGTGACACCAGGCCCGGTGACCTTTGGGACATGGTTTGACCCCCTATAGGAATGTGCGATCATCATGAAACGTTCAGATCACTTACAACTCAATAGATTCTACCTTCCTGTAACGTTTCAGCCTGATTGGACCTTGTTTTCACACAAATGGATCCAGAATGATGTGAAATTGTGCTTCGTGCAACATAATTCTGGGTGCCATTTAAAAACCATAAGTGCTAATGACTCCATTCCTTTGTGTGGTTGTAGGGGCTGTTGATTGGAGTATACTAAAACAAACCTGATCTTTCTAGGACATTCAGAAGCCAAGTTAGAAGCCCACAAATGTGTAACTGGACTACTTCTTTAAATTGACACCAGATCCAGTGACCTTTGGGACATGGTTTGACCCCCTTAGGAAAGTGCTATCATCATGAAACGTTCAGATCACTTACAACTCAATAGATTCTACCTTCCTGTAACGTTTCAGCCTGATTGGACCTTGTTTTCACACAAATGGACCCAGAATGATGTGAAATTGTGCTTCGTGCAACATAATTCTGGGTGCCATTTACAAACCATAAGTGCTAATGACTCCATTCCTTTTTGTGGTTGTAGGGGCTGTTGATTGGAGTACACTAAAACAAACCTGACCTCTCTAGGACATTCAGAAGCCAAGTTATAAGCCCACAAATGTGTAACTGGAATACTTCTTTAAAGTGACACCAGATCCAGTGACCTTTGGGACATGGTTTTACCCCCTATAGGAATGTGCGATCATCATGAAACGTTCAGATCACTTACAACTCAATAGATTCTACCGTCTTGTAAAGTTTCAGCCTGATTGGACCTTGTTTTCACACAAATGGACCCAGAATGATGTGAAATTGTGCTTCGTGCAACATAATTCTGGGTGCCATATAAAAACCATAAGTGCTAATGACTCCATTCCTTTTTGTGGTTGTAGGGGCTGTTAATTGGAGTACACTAAAACAAACCTGACCTCTCTAGGTAATTCAGAAGCCAAGTTATAAGCCCACAAAGGTGTAACTGGACTACTTCTTTAAAGCGACACCAGGCCCGGTGACCTTTGGGACATGGTTTGCCCCCCTATGAGAATGTGCGATCATCATGAAACGTTCAGATCACTTACAACTCAATAGATTCTACCTTCTTGTAACGTTTCAGCCTGATTGGACCTTGTTTTCACACAAATGGACCCAGAATGATGTGAAATTGTGCTTCGTGCAACATAATTCTGGGTGCCATTTACAAACCATAATTGTAGGGGCTGTTGATTGGAGTACACTAAAACAATCCTGATCTCTCTAGGACATTCAGAAGCCAAGTTATAAGCCCACAAATGTGTAACTGGACTACTTCTTTAAAGTGACACCAGGCCCGGTGACCTTTGGGACATGGTTTGACCCCCTATAGGAATGTGCGATCATCATGAAACGTTCAGATCACTTACAACTCAATAGATTCTACCTTCCTGTAACGTTTCAGCCTGATTGGACCTTGTTTTCACACAAATGGATCCAGAATGATGTGAAATTGTGCTTCGTGCAACATAATTCTGGGTGCCATTTACAAACCATAAGTGCTAATGACTCCATTCCTTTTTGTGGTTGTAGGGGCTGTTGATTGGAGTGCACTAAAACAAACCTGATCTCTCTAGGACATTCAGAAGCCAAGTTATAAGCCCACAAATGTGTAACTGGAATACTTCTTTAAAGTGACACCAGGCCCGTTGACCTTTGGGAAATGGTTTTACCCCCTATAGGAATGTGCAATCATCATGAAACATTCAGATCACTTACAACTCAATAGATTCTACCGTCTTGTAAAATTTCAGCCTGATTGGACCTTGTTTTCACACAAATGGACCCAGAATGATGTGAAATTGTGCTTCGTGCAACATAATTCTGGGTGCGATTTAAAAACCATAAGTGCTAATGACTCCATTCCTCTTTGTGGTTGTAGGGGCTGTTAATTTGAGTGCACTAAAACAAACCTGACCCCTCTAGGTAATTCAGAAGCCAAGTTATAAGCCCACAAAGGTTTAACTGGACTACTTCTTTAAAGTGACACCAGGCCCGTTGACCTTTGGGACATGGTTTAACCCCCTATAAGAATGTGCTATTATCATGAAACGTTCAGATCACTTACAACTCAATAGATTCTACCTTCTTGTAACGTTTCAGCCTGATTGGACCTTGTTTTAACACAAATGGACCCAGAATGATGTGAAATTGTGCTTCGTGCAACATAATTCTGGGTGCCATTTACAAACCATAATTGTAGGGGCTGTTGATTGGAGTACACTAAAACAAACCTGACCTCTCTAGGACATTCAGAAGCCAAGTTATAAGCCCACAAAGGTGAAACTGGACTACTTCTTTAAAGTGACACCAGGACCGGTGACCTTTGGGACATGGTTTGACCCCTTATAAGAATGCGCGATCATCATGAAACGTTCAGATCACTTCCAACTAAATAGATTCTACCTTCTTGTAACGTTTCAGCCTTACTGGACCTTGTTTTCACACAAATGAACCCAGAATGATGTGAAATTGTGCTTCGTGCAACATAATTCTGGGTGCCATTTAAAAACGATAAGTGCTAATGACTCCATTCCTTTTTGTGGTAATGGGGGCTGTTATTTGGAGTACTCTAAAACAAACCTGACCTCTCTACGATATTCAGAAGCCAAGTTATAAGCCCACAAATGTGTAACTGGACTACTTCTTTAAATTGACACCAGATCCGGTGACCTTTGGGACATGGATTGACCCCCTTAGGAAAGTGCTATCATCATGAAACGTTCAGATCACTTACAACTCAATAGATTCTACCTTCCTGTAACGTTTCAGCCTGATTGGACCTTGTTTTCACACAAATGAACCCAGAATGATGTGAAATTGTGCTTCGTGCAACATAATTCTGGGTGCCATTTAAAAACCATAAGTGCTAATGACTCCATTCCTTTGTGTGGTTGTAGGGGCTGTTGATTGGAGTATACTAAAACAAACCTGATCTCTCTAGGACATTCAGAAGCCAAGTTATAAGCCCACAAATGTGTAACTGGACTACTTCTTTAAAGTGACACCAGTCCCGGTGACCGTTCGGACATGGTTTGACCCCCTAAAGGAATGTGCGATCATCATGAAACGTTCAGATCACTTTAAACTCAATAAATTTTACCTTCTTGTAACGTTTCAGCCTGATTGGACATTGTTTTCACACAAATGAACCCAGAATGATGTGAAATTGTGCTTCGTGCAACATAATTCTGGGTGCCATTTAAAAACCATAAGTGCTAATGACTCCATTCCTTTTTGTGGTAATGGGGGCTGTTAATTGGAGTTCTCTAAAACAAACCTGACCTCTCTAGGATATTCAGAAGCCAAGTTATAAGCCCACAAAGGTGTGACTGGACTACTTCTTTAAAGTGACACCAGGCCCGGTGACCTTTGGAACATGGTTTGACCCCCTTAGGAAAGTGCTATCATCATGAAACGTTCAGATCAATTACAACTCAATAGATTCTACCTTCCTGTAATGTTTCTGCCTGATTGGACCTTGTTTTCATGCAAATGAACCCAGAATGATGTGAAATTGTGCTTCGTGCAACATAATTCTGGGTGCCATTTAAAAAACATAAGTGCTAATGACTCCATTCCTTTTTGTGGTGATGGGGGCTGTTAATTGGAGTACTCTAAAACAAACCTGACCTCTCTAGGATTTTCAGAAGCCAAGTTATAAGCCCACAAAGGTGTAACTGGACTACTTCTTTAAATTGACACCAGATCCGGTGACGTTTGGGACATGGTTTGACCACCTTAGGAAAGTGCAATCATCATGAAACGTTCAGATCACTTACAACTCAATAGATTCTACCTTCTTGTAACGTTTCAGCCTGATTGGACCTTGTTTTCACACAAATGAACCCAGAATGATGTGAAATTGTGCTTCGTGCAACATAATTCTTGGTGCCATTTAAAAACCATAAGTGCTAATGACTCCATTCCTTTTTGTGGTAATGGGGGCTGTTATTTGGAGTACTCTAAAACAAACCTGACCTCTCTAGGATATTCAGAAGCCAAGTTATAAGCCCACAAAGGTGTAACTGGACTACTTCTTTAAAGTGACACCAGGCCCGGTGACCTTTCGGACATGGTTTGACCCCCTAAAGGAATGTGCGATCATCATGAAATGTTCAGATCACTTACAACTCAATAGATTCTACCTTCTTGTAACGTTTCAGCCTGATTGGACCTTGTTTTCACACAAATGAACCCAGAATGATGTGAAATTGTGCTTCGTGCAACATAATTCTGGGTGCCATTTAAAAACCATAAGTGCTAATGACTCCATTCCTTTGTGTGGTTGTAGGGGCTGTTGATTGGAGTATTCTAAAACAAACCTGATCTTTCTAGGACATTCAGAAGCCAAGTTATAAGCCCACAAATGTGTAACTGGACTACTTCTTTAAATTGACACCAGATCCAGTGACCTTTGGGACATGGTTTGACCCCCTTAGGAAAGTGCTATCATCATGAAACGTTCAGATCACTTACAACTCAATAGATTCTACCTTCCTGTAACGTTTCAGCCTGATTGGACCTTGTTTTCACACAAATGGACCCAGAATGATGTGAAATTGTGCTTCGTGCAACATAATTCTGGGTGCCATTTACAAACCATAAGTGCTAATGACTCCATTCCTTTTTGTGGTTGTAGGGGCTTTTGATTGGAGTACACTAAAACAAACCTGATCTCTCTAGGACATTCAGAAGCCAAGTTATAAGCCCACAAATGTGTAACTAGAATACTTCTTTAAAGTGACACCAGGCCCGTTGACCTTTGGGACATGGTTTTTCCCCCTATAGGAATGTGCGATCATCATGAAACGTTCAGATCACTTACAACTCAATAGATTCTACCGTCTTGTAAAGTTTCAGCCTGATTGGACCTTGTTTTCACACAAATGGACCCAGAATGATGTGAAATTGTGCTTCGTGCAACATAATTCTGGGTGCCATATAAAAACCATAAGTGCTAATGACTCCATTCCTTTTTGTGGTTGTAGGGGCTGTTAATTGGAGTACACTAAAACAAACCTGACCTCTCTAGGTAATTCAGAAGCCAAGTTATAAGCCCACAAAGGTGTAACTGGACTACTTCTTTAAAGCGACACCAGGCCCGGTGACCTTTGGGACATGGTTTGCCCCCCTATGAGAATGTGTGATCATCATGAAACGTTCAGATCACTTACAACTCAACAGATTCTACCTTCTTGTAACGTTTCAGCCTGATTGGACCTTGTTTTCACACAAATGGACCCAGAATGATGTGAAATTGTGCTTCGTGCAACATAATTCTGGGTGCCATTTACAAACCATAATTGTAGGGGCTGTTGATTGGAGTACACTAAAACAATCCTGATCTCTCTAGGACATTCAGAAGCGAAGTTATAAGCCCACAAATGTGTAACTGGACTACTTCTTTAAAGTGACACCAGGCCCGGTGACCTTTGGGACATGGTTTGACCCCCTATAGGAATGTGCGATCATCATGAAACGTTCAGATCACTTACAACTCAATAGATTGTACCTTCCTGTAACGTTTCAGCCTGATTGGACCTTGTTTTCACACAAATGGATCCAGAATGATGTGAAATTGTGCTTCGTGCAAAATAATTCTGGGTGCCATTTACAAACCATAAGTGCTAATGACTCCATTCCTTTTTGTGGTTGTAGGGGCTGTTGATTGGAGTGCACTAAAACAAACCTGATCTCTCTAGGACATTCAGAAGCCAAGTTATAAGCCCACAAATGTGTAACTGGAATACTTCTTTAAAGTGACACCAGGCCCGGTGACCTTTGGGACATGGTTTTACCCCCTATAGGAATGTGCAATCATCATGAAACATTCAGATCACTTACAACTCAATAGATTCTACCGTCTTGTAAAATTTCAGCCTGATTGGACCTTGTTTTCACACAAATGGACCCAGAATGATGTGAAATTGTGCTTCGTGCAACATAATTCTGGGTGCGATTTAAAAACCATAAGTGCTAATGACTCCATTCCTTTTTGTGGTTGTAGGGGCTGTTAATTTGAGTGCACTAAAACAAACCTGACCCCTCTAGGTAATTCAGAAGCCAAGTTATAAGCCCACAAAGGTTTAACTGGACTACTTCTTTAAAGTGACACCAGGCCCGTTGACCTTTGGGACATGGTTTGACCCCCTATAAGAATGTGCTATTATCATGAAACGTTCAGTTCACTTACAACTCAATAGATTCTACCTTCTTGTAACGTTTCAGCCTGATTGGACCTTGTTTTAACACAAATGGACCCAGAATGATGTGAAATTGTGCTTCGTGCAACATAATTCTGGCTGCCATTTACAAACCATAATTGTAGGGGCTGTTGATTGGAGTACACTAAAACAAACCTGACCTCTCTAGGACATTCAGAAGCCAAGTTATAAGCCCACAAAGGTGAAACTGGACTACTTCTTTAAAGTGACACCAGGCCCGGTTAACCTTTGGGACATGGTTTGACCCCTTATAAGAATGTGCGATCATCATGAAACGTTCAGATCACTTCCAACTAAATAGATTCTACCTTCTTGTAACGTTTCAGCCTTACTGGACCTTGTTTTCACACAAATGAACCCAGAATGATGTGAAATTGTGCTTCGTGCAACATAATTCTGGGTGCCATTTACAAACCATAATTGTAGGGGCTGTTGATTGGAGTACACTAAAACAATCCTGATCTCTCTAGGACATTCAGAAGCCAAGTTATAAGCCCACAAATGTGTAACTGGACTACTTCTTTAAAGTGACACCAGGCCCGGTGACCTTTGGGACATGGTTTGACCCCCTATAGGAATGTGCGATCATCATGAAACGTTCAGATCACTTACAACTCAATAGATTCTACCTTCCTGTAACGTTTCAGCCTGATTGGACCTTGTTTTCACACAAATGGATCCAGAATGATGTGAAATTGTGCTTCGTGCAACATAATTCTGGGTGCCATTTACAAACCATAAGTGCTAATGACTCCATTCCTTTTTGTGGTTGTAGGGGCTGTTGATTGGAGTGCACTAAAACAAACCTGATCTCTCTAGGACATTCAGAAGCCAAGTTATAAGCCCACAAATGTGTAACTGGAATACTTCTTTAAAGTGACACCAGGCCCGTTGACCTTTGGGAAATGGTTTTACCCCCTATAGGAATGTGCAATCATCATGAAACATTCAGATCACTTACAACTCAATAGATTCTACCGTCTTGTAAAATTTCAGCCTGATTGGACCTTGTTTTCACACAAATGGACCCAGAATGATGTGAAATTGTGCTTCGTGCAACATAATTCTGGGTGCGATTTAAAAACCATAAGTGCTAATGACTCCATTCCTTTTTGTGGTTGTAGGGGCTGTTAATTTGAGTGCACTAAAACAAACCTGACCCCTCTAGGTAATTCAGAAGCCAAGTTATAAGCCCACAAAGGTTTAACTGGACTACTTCTTTAAAGTGACACCAGGCCCGTTGACCTTTGGGACATGGTTTAACCCCCTATAAGAATGTGCTATTATCATGAAACGTTCAGATCACTTACAACTCAATAGATTCTACCTTCTTGTAACGTTTCAGCCTGATTGGACCTTGTTTTAACACAAATGGACCCAGAATGATGTGAAATTGTGCTTCGTGCAACATAATTCTGGGTGCCATTTACAAACCATAATTGTAGGGGCTGTTGATTGGAGTACACTAAAACAAACCTGACCTCTCTAGGACATTCAGAAGCCAAGTTATAAGCCCACAAAGGTGAAACTGGACTACTTCTTTAAAGTGACACCAGGCCCGGTGACCTTTGGGACATGGTTTGACCCCTTATAAGAATGCGCGATCATCATGAAACGTTCAGATCACTTCCAACTAAATAGATTCTACCTTCTTGTAACGTTTCAGCCTTACTGGACCTTGTTTTCACACAAATGAACCCAGAATGATGTGAAATTGTGCTTCGTGCAACATAATTCTGGGTGCCATTTAAAAACGATAAGTGCTAATGACTCCATTCCTTTTTGTGGTAATGGGGGCTGTTATTTGGAGTACTCTAAAACAAACCTGACCTCTCTACGATATTCAGAAGCCAAGTTATAAGCCCACAAATGTGTAACTGGACTACTTCTTTAAATTGACACCAGATCCGGTGACCTTTGGGACATGGATTGACCCCCTTAGGAAAGTGCTATCATCATGAAACGTTCAGATCACTTACAACTCAATAGATTCTACCTTCCTGTAACGTTTCAGCCTGATTGGACCTTGTTTTCACACAAATGAACCCAGAATGATGTGAAATTGTGCTTCGTGCAACATAATTCTGGGTGCCATTTAAAAACCATAAGTGCTAATGACTCCATTCCTTTGTGTGGTTGTAGGGGCTGTTGATTGGAGTATACTAAAACAAACCTGATCTCTCTAGGACATTCAGAAGCCAAGTTATAAGCCCACAAATGTGTAACTGGACTACTTCTTTAAAGTGACACCAGTCCCGGTGACCGTTCGGACATGGTTTGACCCCCTAAAGGAATGTGCGATCATCATGAAACGTTCAGATCACTTTAAACTCAATAAATTTTACCTTCTTGTAACGTTTCAGCCTGATTGGACATTGTTTTCACACAAATGAACCCAGAATGATGTGAAATTGTGCTTCGTGCAACATAATTCTGGGTGCCATTTAAAAACCATAAGTGCTAATGACTCCATTCCTTTTTGTGGTAATGGGGGCTGTTAATTGGAGTTCTCTAAAACAAACCTGACCTCTCTAGGATATTCAGAAGCCAAGTTATAAGCCCACAAAGGTGTGACTGGACTACTTCTTTAAAGTGACACCAGGCCCGGTGACCTTTGGAACATGGTTTGACCCCCTTAGGAAAGTGCTATCATCATGAAACGTTCAGATCAATTACAACTCAATAGATTCTACCTTCCTGTAATGTTTCTGCCTGATTGGACCTTGTTTTCATGCAAATGAACCCAGAATGATGTGAAATTGTGCTTCGTGCAACATAATTCTGGGTGCCATTTAAAAAACATAAGTGCTAATGACTCCATTCCTTTTTGTGGTAATGGGGGCTGTTAATTGGAGTACTCTAAAACAAACCTGACCTCTCTAGGATTTTCAGAAGCCAAGTTATAAGCCCACAAAGGTGTAACTGGACTACTTCTTTAAATTGACACCAGATCCGGTGACCTTTGGGACATGGTTTGACCACCTTAGGAAAGTGCAATCATCATGAAACGTTCAGATCACTTACAACTCAATAGATTCTACCTTCTTGTAACGTTTCAGCCTGATTGGACCTTGTTTTCACACAAATGAACCCAGAATGATGTGAAATTGTGCTTCGTGCAACATAATTCTTGGTGCCATTTAAAAACCATAAGTGCTAATGACTCCATTCCTTTTTGTGGTAATGGGGGCTGTTATTTGGAGTACTCTAAAACAAACCTGACCTCTCTAGGATATTCAGAAGCCAAGTTATAAGCCCACAAAGGTGTAACTGGACTACTTCTTTAAAGTGACACCAGGCCCGGTGACCTTTCGGACATGGTTTGACCCCCTAAAGGAATGTGCGATCATCATGAAATGTTCAGATCACTTACAACTCAATAGATTCTACCTTCTTGTAACGTTTCAGCCTGATTGGACCTTGTTTTCACACAAATGAACCCAGAATGATGTGAAATTGTGCTTCGTGCAACATAATTCTGGGTGCCATTTAAAAACCATAAGTGCTAATGACTCCATTCCTTTGTGTGGTTGTAGGGGCTGTTGATTGGAGTATTCTAAAACAAACCTGATCTTTCTAGGACATTCAGAAGCCAAGTTATAAGCCCACAAATGTGTAACTGGACTACTTCTTTAAATTGACACCAGATCCAGTGACCTTTGGGACATGGTTTGACCCCCTTAGGAAAGTGCTATCATCATGAAACGTTCAGATCACTTACAACTCAATAGATTCTACCTTCCTGTAACGTTTCAGCCTGATTGGACCTTGTTTTCACACAAATGGACCCAGAATGATGTGAAATTGTGCTTCGTGCAACATAATTCTGGGTGCCATTTACAAACCATAAGTGCTAATGACTCCATTCCTTTTTGTGGTTCTAGGGGCTGTTGATTGGAGTACACTAAAACAAACCTGATCTCTCTAGGACATTCAGAAGCCAAGTTATAAGCCCACAAATGTGTAACTGGAATACTTCTTTAAAGTGACACCAGGCCCGTTGACCTTTGGGACATGGTTTTACCCCCTATAGGAATGTGCGATCATCATGAAACGTTCAGATCACTTACAACTCAATAGATTCTACCGTCTTGTAAAGTTTCAGCCTGATTGGACCTTGTTTTCACACAAATGGACCCAGAATGATGTGAAATTGTGCTTCGTGCAACATAATTCTGGGTGCCATATAAAAACCATAAGTGCTAATGACTCCATTCCTTTTTGTGGTTGTAGGGGCTGTTATTTGGAGTACACTAAAACAAACCTGACCTCTCTAGGTAATTCAGAAGCCAAGTTATAAGCCCACAAAGGTGTAACTGGACTACTTCTTTAAAGCGACACCAGGCCCGGTGACCTTTGGGACATGGTTTGCCCCCCTATGAGAATGTGCGATCATCATGAAACGTTCAGATCACTTACAACTCAATAGATTCTACCTTCTTGTAACGTTTCAGCCTGATTGGACCTTGTTTTCACACAAATGGACCCAGAATGATGTGAAATTGTGCTTCGTGCAACATAATTCTGGGTGCCATTTACAAACCATAATTGTAGGGGCTGTTGATTGGAGTACACTAAAACAATCCTGATCTCTCTAGGACATTCAGAAGCCAAGTTATAAGCCCACAAATGTGTAACTGGACTACTTCTTTAAAGTGACACCAGGCCCGGTGACCTTTGGGACATGGTTTTACCCCCTATAGGAATGTGCGATCATCATGAAACGTTCAGATCACTTACAACTCAATAGATTCTACCTTCCTGTAACGTTTCAGCCTGATTGGACCTTGTTTTCACACAAATGGATCCAGAATGATGTGAAATTGTGCTTCGTGCAACATAATTCTGGGTGCCATTTACAAACCATAAGTGCTAATGACTCCATTCCTTTTTGTGGTTGTAGGGGCTGTTGATTGGAGTGCACTAAAACAAACCTGATCTCTCTAGGACATTCAGAAGCCAAGTTATAAGCCCACAAATGTGTAACTGGAATACTTCTTTAAAGTGACACCAGGCCCGTTGACCTTTGGGAAATGGTTTTACCCCCTATAGGAATGTGCAATCATCATGAAACATTCAGATCACTTACAACTCAATAGATTCTACCGTCTTGTAAAATTTCAGCCTGATTGGACCTTGTTTTCACACAAATGGACCCAGAATGATGTGAAATTGTGCTTCGTGCAACATAATTCTGGGTGCGATTTAA
The DNA here is from genome assembly GCF_043380555.1 of Nothobranchius furzeri. Taxonomy (NCBI): domain Eukaryota; kingdom Metazoa; phylum Chordata; class Actinopteri; order Cyprinodontiformes; family Nothobranchiidae; genus Nothobranchius; species Nothobranchius furzeri. Next base: position 22,223,958 of record NC_091744.1, on the reverse strand, counting down.
AAACCATAAGTGCTAATGACTCCATTCCTTTTTGTGGTTGTAGGGGCTGTTAATTTGAGTGCACTAAAACAAACCTGACCCCTCTAGGTAATTCAGAAGCCAAGTTATAAGCCCACAAAGGTTTAACTGGACTACTTCTTTAAAGTGACACCAGGCCCGTTGACCTTTGGGACATGGTTTAACCCCCTATGAGAATGTGCTATTATCATGAAACGTTCAGATCACTTACAACTCAATAGATTCTACCTTCTTGTAACGTTTCAGCCTGATTGGACCTTGTTTTAACACAAATGGACCCAGAATGATGTGAAATTGTGCTTCGTGCAACATAATTCTGGGTGCCATTTACAAACCATAATTGTAGGGGCTGTTGATTGGAGTACACTAAAACAAACCTGACCTCTCTAGGACATTCAGAAGCCAAGTTATAAGCCCACAAAGGTGAAACTGGACTACTTCTTTAAAGTGACACCAGGCCCGGTGACCTTTGGGACATGGTTTGACCCCTTATAAGAATGTGCGATCATCATGAAACGTTCAGATCACTTCCAACTAAATAGATGCTACCTTCTTGTAACGTTTCAGCCTTACTGGACCTTGTTTTCACACAAATGAACCCAGAATGATGTGAAATTGTGCTTCGTGCAACATAATTCTGGGTGCCATTTAAAAACGATAAGTGCTAATGACTCCATTCCTTTTTGTGGTAATGGGGGCTGTTATTTGGAGTACTCTAAAACAAACCTGACCTCTCTACGATATTCAGAAGCCAAGTTATAAGCCCACAAATGTGTAACTGGACTACTTCTTTAAATTGACACCAGATCCGGTGACCTTTGGGACATGGATTGACCCCCTTAGGAAAGTGCTATCATCATGAAACGTTCAGATCACTTACAACTCAATAGATTCTACCTTCCTGTAACGTTTCAGCCTGATTGGACCTTGTTTTCACACAAATGAACCCAGAATGATGTGAAATTGTGCTTCGTGCAACATAATTCTGGGTGCCATTTAAAAACCATAAGTGCTAATGACTCCATTCCTTTGTGTGGTTGTAGGGGCTGTTGATTGGAGTATACTAAAACAAACCTGATCTCTCTAGGACATTCAGAAGCCAAGTTATAAGCCCACAAATGTGTAACTGGACTACTTCTTTAAAGTGACACCAGGCCCGGTGACCGTTCGGACATGGTTTGACCCCCTAAAGGAATGTGCGATCATCATGAAACGTTCAGATCACTTACAACTAAATAGATTCTACCTTCTTGTAACGTTTCAGCCTGATTGGACCTTGTTTTCACACAAATGAACCCAGAATGATGTGAAATTGTGCTTTGTGCAACATAATTCTGGGTGCCATTTAAAAACCATAAGTGCTAATCACTCCATTCCTTTTTGTGGTAATGGGGGCTGTTATTTGGAGTACTCTAAAACAAACCTGACCTCTCTAGGATATTCAGAAGCCAAGTTATAAGCCCACAAAGTTGTAACTGGACTACTTCTTTAAAGTGACACCAGGCCCGTTGACCTTTGGGACATGGTTTGACCCCCTTAGGAAAGTGCTATCATCATGAAACGTTCAGATCACTTACAACTCAATAGATTCTACCTTCCTGTAACGTTTCAGCCTGATTGGACCTTGTTTTCACACAAATGAAGCCAGAATGATGTGAAATTGTGCTTCGTGCAACATAATTCTGGGTGCCATTTAAAAACCATAAGTGCTAATGACTCCATTCCTTTGTGTGGTTGTAGGGGCTGTTGATTGGAGTATACTAAAACAAACCTGATCTCTCTAGGACATTCAGAAGCCAAGTTATAAGCCCACAAATGTGTAACTGGACTACTTCTTTAAATTGACACCAGATCCGGTGACCTTTGGGACATGGTTTGACCCCCTTAGGAAAGTGCTATCATAATGAAACGTTCAGAACACTTACAACTCAATAGATTCTACCGTCTTGTAAAGTTTCAGCCTGATTGGACCTTGTTTTCACACAAATGGACCCAGAATTATGTGAAATTGTGCTTCGTGCAACATAATTCTGGGTGCCATTTAAAAACCATAAGTGCTAATGACTCCATTCCTTTTTGTGGTTGTAGTGGCTGTTAATTGGAGTACACTAAAACAAACTTGTCCTCTCTAGGTAATTCAGAAGCCAAGTTATAAGCCCAAAAAGGTGTAACTGGACTACTTCTTTAAAGTGACACCAGGCCCGGTGACCTTTGGGACATGGTTTGACCCCCTATAAGAATGTGCGATCATCATGAAACGTTCAGATCACTTACAACTCAATAGATTCTACCTTCTTGTCACGTTTCAGCCTGATTGGACCTTGTTTTCACACAAATGGACCCAGAATGATGTGAAATTGTGCTTCGTGCAACATAATTCTGGGTGCCATTTACAAACCATAATTGTAGGGGCTGTTGATTGGAGTACACTAAAACAAACCTGACCTCTCTAGGACATTCAGAAGCCAAGTTATAAGCCCACAAAGGTGTAACTGGACTACTTCTTTAAAGTGACACCAGGCCCGGTGACCTTTGGGACATGGTTTGACCACCTATAAGAATGTGCGATCATCATGAAACGTTCAGATCACTTTAAACTCAATAGATTTTACCTTCTTGTAACGTTTCAGCCTGATTGGACCTTGTTTTCACACAAATGAACCCAGAATGATGTGAAATTGTGCTTCGTGCAACATAATTCTGGGTGCCATTTAAAAACCATAAGTGCTAATGACTCCATTCCTTTGTGTGGTTGTAGGGGCTGTTGATTGGAGTATACTAAAACAAACCTGATCTTTCTAGGACATTCAGAAGCCAAGTTATAAGCCCACAAATGTGTAACTGGACTACTTCTTTAAATTGACACCAGATCCAGTGACCTTTGGGACATGGTTTGACCCCCTAAAGGAATGTGCGATCATCATGAAACGTTCAGATCACTTACAACTCAATAGATTCTACAGTCTTGTAAAGTTTCAGCCTGATTGGACCTTGTTTTCACACAAATGGACCCAGAATGATGTGAAATTGTGCTTCGTGCAACATAATTCTGGGTGCCATATAAAAACCATAAGTGCTAATGACTCCATTCCTTTTTGTGGTTGTAGGGGCTGTTAATTGGAGTACACTAAAACAAACCTGACCTCTCTAGGTAATTCAGAAGCCAAGTTATAAGCCCACAAAGGTGTAACTGGACTACTTCTTTAAAGCGACACCAGGCCCGGTGACCTTTGGGACATGGTTTGCCCCCCTATGAGAATGTGCGATCATCATGAAACGTTCAGATCACTTACAACTCAATGGATTCTACCTTCTTGTAACGTTTCAGCCTGATTGGACCTTGTTTTCACACAAATGGACCCAGAATGATGTGAAATTGTGCTTCGTGCAACATAATTCTGGGTGCCATTTACAAACCATAAATGTAGGGGCTGTTGATTGGAGTACACTAAAACAATCCTGATCTCTCTAGGACATTCAGAAGCCAAGTTATAAGCCCACAAATGTGTAACTGGACTACTTCTTTAAAGTGACACCAGGCCCGGTGACCGTTCGGACATGGTTTGACCCCCTAAAGGAATGTGCGATCATCATGAAACGTTCAGATCACTTACAACTAAATAGATTCTACCTTCTTGTAACGTTTCAGCCTGATTGGACCTTGTTTTCACACAAATGAACCCAGAATGATGTGAAATTGTGCTTTGTGCAACATAATTCTGGGTGCCATTTAAAAACCATAAGTGCTAATCACTCCATTCCTTTTTGTGGTAATGGGGGCTGTTATTTGGAGTACTCTAAAACAAACCTGACCTCTCTAGGATATTCAGAAGCCAAGTTATAAGCCCACAAAGTTGTAACTGGACTACTTCTTTAAAGTGACACCAGGCCCGTTGACCTTTGGGACATGGTTTGACCCCCTTAGGAAAGTGCTATCATCATGAAACGTTCAGATCACTTACAACTCAATAGATTCTACCTTCCTGTAACGTTTCAGCCTGATTGGACCTTGTTTTCACACAAATGAAGCCAGAATGATGTGAAATTGTGCTTCGTGCAACATAATTCTGGGTGCCATTTAAAAACCATAAGTGCTAATGACTCCATTCCTTTGTGTGGTTGTAGGGGCTGTTGATTGGAGTATACTAAAACAAACCTGATCTCTCTAGGACATTCAGAAGCCAAGTTATAAGCCCACAAATGTGTAACTGGACTACTTCTTTAAATTGACACCAGATCCGGTGACCTTTGGGACATGGTTTGACCCCCTTAGGAAAGTGCTATCATAATGAAACGTTCAGAACACTTACAACTCAATAGATTCTACCGTCTTGTAAAGTTTCAGCCTGATTGGACCTTGTTTTCACACAAATGGACCCAGAATTATGTGAAATTGTGCTTCGTGCAACATAATTCTGGGTGCCATTTAAAAACCATAAGTGCTAATGACTCCATTCCTTTTTGTGGTTGTAGTGGCTGTTAATTGGAGTACACTAAAACAAACTTGTCCTCTCTAGGTAATTCAGAAGCCAAGTTATAAGCCCAAAAAGGTGTAACTGGACTACTTCTTTAAAGTGACACCAGGCCCGGTGACCTTTGGGACATGGTTTGACCCCCTATAAGAATGTGCGATCATCATGAAACGTTCAGATCACTTACAACTCAATAGATTCTACCTTCTTGTCACGTTTCAGCCTGATTGGACCTTGTTTTCACACAAATGGACCCAGAATGATGTGAAATTGTGCTTCGTGCAACATAATTCTGGGTGCCATTTACAAACCATAATTGTAGGGGCTGTTGATTGGAGTACACTAAAACAAACCTGACCTCTCTAGGACATTCAGAAGCCAAGTTATAAGCCCACAAAGGTGTAACTGGACTACTTCTTTAAAGTGACACCAGGCCCGGTGACCTTTGGGACATGGTTTGACCACCTATAAGAATGTGCGATCATCATGAAACGTTCAGATCACTTTAAACTCAATAGATTTTACCTTCTTGTAACGTTTCAGCCTGATTGGACCTTGTTTTCACACAAATGAACCCAGAATGATGTGAAATTGTGCTTCGTGCAACATAATTCTGGGTGCCATTTAAAAACCATAAGTGCTAATGACTCCATTCCTTTGTGTGGTTGTAGGGGCTGTTGATTGGAGTATACTAAAACAAACCTGATCTTTCTAGGACATTCAGAAGCCAAGTTATAAGCCCACAAATGTGTAACTGGACTACTTCTTTAAATTGACACCAGATCCAGTGACCTTTGGGACATGGTTTGACCCCCTAAAGGAATGTGCGATCATCATGAAACGTTCAGATCACTTACAACTCAATAGATTCTACAGTCTTGTAAAGTTTCAGCCTGATTGGACCTTGTTTTCACACAAATGGACCCAGAATGATGTGAAATTGTGCTTCGTGCAACATAATTCTGGGTGCCATATAAAAACCATAAGTGCTAATGACTCCATTCCTTTTTGTGGTTGTAGGGGCTGTTAATTGGAGTACACTAAAACAAACCTGACCTCTCTAGGTAATTCAGAAGCCAAGTTATAAGCCCACAAAGGTGTAACTGGACTACTTCTTTAAAGCGACACCAGGCCCGGTGACCTTTGGGACATGGTTTGCCCCCCTATGAGAATGTGCGATCATCATGAAACGTTCAGATCACTTACAACTCAATGGATTCTACCTTCTTGTAACGTTTCAGCCTGATTGGACCTTGTTTTCACACAAATGGACCCAGAATGATGTGAAATTGTGCTTCGTGCAACATAATTCTGGGTGCCATTTACAAACCATAAATGTAGGGGCTGTTGATTGGAGTACACTAAAACAATCCTGATCTCTCTAGGACATTCAGAAGCCAAGTTATAAGCCCACAAATGTGTAACTGGACTACTTCTTTAAAGTGACACCAGGCCCGGTGACCTTTGGGACATGGTTTTACCCCCTATAGGAATGTGCGATCATCATGAAACGTTCAGATCACTTACAACTCAATAGATTCTACCGTCTTGTAACGTTTCAGCCTGATTGGACCTTGTTTTCACACAAATGGACCCAGAATGATGTGAAATTGTGCTTCGTGCAACTTAATTCTGGGTGCCATTTAAAAACCATAAGTGCTAATGACTCCATTCCTTTTTGTGGTTGTAGGGGCTGTTAATTGGAGTACACTAAAACAAACCTGACCTCTCTAGGTAATTCAGAAGCCAAGTTATAAGCCCAGAAAGGTGTAACTGGACTACTTCTTTAAAGTAACACCAGGCCCGGTGACCTTTGGGACATGGTTTGACCCCCTATAGGAATGTGCGATCATCATGAAACGTTCAGATCACTTAGAACTTAATAGATTCTACCTTCTTGTAACGTTTCGGCCTGATTGGACCTTGTTTTCACACAAATGAACAAATGATGTGAAATTGTGCTTCGTGCAACATAATTCTGGATGCCATTTAAAAACCATAAGTGCTAATGACTCCATTCCTTTGTGTGGTTGTAGGGGCTGTTGATTGGAGTATACTAAAACAAACCTGATCTCTCTAGGACATTCAGAAGCCAAGTTATAAGCCCACAAATGTGTAACTGGACTACTTCTTTAAAGTGACACCAGGCCCGGTGACCTTTCGGACATGGTTTGACCCCCTAAAGGAATGTGCGATCATCATGAAACGTTCAGATCACTTACAACTCAATAGATTCTACCTTCTTGTAACGTTTCAGCCTGATTGGACCTTGTTTTCACACAAATGAACCCAGAATGATGTGAAATTGTGCTTTGTGCAACATAATTCTGGGTGCCATTTAAAAACCATAAGTGCTAATGACTCCATTCCTTTTTGTGGTAATGGGGGCTGTTATTTGGAGTACTCTAAAACAAACCTGACCTCTCTAGGATATTCAGAAGCCAAGTTATAAGCCCACAAAGGTGTAACTGGACTACTTCTTTAAAGTGACACCAGGCCCGGTGACCTTTGGGACATGGTTTGACCCCCTACAAGAATGTGCGATCATCATGAAACGTTCAGATCACTTACAACTCAATAGATTCTACCTTCTTGTAACGTTTCAGCCTGATTGGACCTTGTTTTCACACAAATGAACCCAGAATGATGTGAAATTGTGCTTCGTGCAACATAATTCTGGGTGCCATTTAAAAACCATAAGTGCTAATGACTCCATTCCTTTTTGTGGTAATGGGGGCTGTTATTTGGAGTACTCTAAAACAAACCTGACCTCTCTAGGATATTCAGAAGCCAAGTTATAAGCCCACAAAGGTGTAACTGGACTACTTCTTTAAAGTGACACCAGGCCCGGTGACCTTTCGGACATGGTTTGACCCCCTAAAGGAATGTGCGATCATCATGAAATGTTCAGATCACTTACAACTCAATAGATTCTACCTTCTTGTAACGTTTCAGCCTGATTGGACCTTGTTTTCACACAAATGAACACAGAATGATGTGAAATTGTGCTTCGTGCAACATAATTCTGGGTGCCATTTAAAAACCATAAGTGCTAATGACTCCATTCCTTTGTGTGGTTGTAGGGGCTGTTGATTGGAGTATACTAAAACAAACCTGATCTTTCTAGGACATTCAGAAGCCAATATATAAGCCCACAAATGTGTAACTGGACTACTTCTTTAAATTGACACCAGATCCAGTGACCTTTGGGACATGGTTTGACCCCCATAGGAAAGTGCTATCATCATGAAACGTTCAGATCACTTACAACTCAATAGATTCTACCTTCCTGTAACGTTTCAGCCTGATTGGACCTTGTTTTCACACAAATGGACCCAGAATGATGTGAAATTGTGCTTCGTGCAACATAATTCTGGGTGCCATTTACAAACCATAAGTGCTAATGACTCCATTCCTTTTTGTGGTTGTAGGGGCTGTTGATTGGAGTACACTAAAACAGACCTGATCTCTCTAGGACATTCAGAAGCCAAGTTATAAGCCCACAAATGTGTAACTGGAATACTTCTTTAAAGTGACACCAGGCCCGTTGACCTTTGGGACATGGTTTTACCCCCTATAGGAATGTGCGATCATCATGAAACGTTCAGATTACTTACAACTCAATAGATTCTACCGTCTTGTAAAGTTTCAGCCTGATTGGACCTTGTTTTCACACAAATGGACCCAGAATGATGTGAAATTGTGCTTCGTGCAACATAATTCTGGGTGCCATATAAAAACCATAAGTGCTAATGACTCCATTCCTTTTTGTGGTTGTAGGGGCTGTTAATTGGAGTACACTAAAACAAACCTGACCTCTCTAGGTAATTCAGAAGCCAAGTTATAAGCCCACAAAGGTGTAACTGGACTACTTCTTTAAAGCGACACCAGGCCCGGTGACCTTTTGGACATGGTATGCCCCCCTATGAGAATGTGCGATCATCATGAAACGTTCAGATCACTTACAACTCAATAGATTCTACCTTCTTGTAACGTTTCAGCCTGATTGGACCTTGTTTTCACACAAATGGACCCAGAATGATGTGAAATTGTGCTTCGTGCAACATAATTCTGGGTGCCCTTTACAAACCATAATTGTAGGGGCTGTTGATTGGAGTACACTAAAACAAACCTGACCTCTCTAGGTAATTCAGAAGCCAAGTTATAAGCCCACAAAGGTGTAACTGGACTACTTCTTTAAAGTGACACCATGCCCGGTGACCTTTGGGACATGGTTTGACCCCCTACAGGAATGTGCGATCATCATGAAACGTTCAGATCACTTACAACTCAATAGATTCTACCTTCTTGTAACGTTTCAGCCTGATTGGACCTTGTTTTCACACAAATGAACCCAGAATGATGTGAAATTGTGCTTCGTGCAACATAATTCTGGGTGCCATTTAAAAACCATAAGTGCTAATGACTCCATTCCTTTTTGTGGTAATGGGGGCTGTTATTTGGAGTACTCTAAAACAAACCTGACCTCTCTAGGATATTCAGAAGCCAAGTTATAAGCCCACAAAGGTGTAACTGGACTTCTTCTTTAAAGTGACACCAGGCCCGGTGACCTTTCGGACATGGTTTGACCCCCTAAAGGAATGTGCGATCATCATGAAATGTTCAGATCACTTACAACTCAATAGATTCTACCTTCTTGTAACGTTTCAGCCTGATTGGACCTTGTTTTCACACAAATGAACCCAGAATGATGTGAAATTGTGCTTCGTGCAACATAATTCTGGGTGCCATTTAAAAACCATAAGTGCTAATGACTCCATTCCTTTGTGTGGTTGTAGGGGCTGTTGATTGGAGTATACTAAAACAAACCTGATCTTTCTAGGACTTTCAGAAGCCAAGTTATAAGCCCACAAATGTGTAACTGGACTACTTCTTTAAATTGACACCAGATCCAGTGACCTTTGGGACATGGTTTGACCCCCATAGGAAAGTGCTATCATCATGAAACGTTCAGATCACTTACAACTCAATAGATTCTACCTTCCTGTAACGTTACTGCCTGATTGGACCTTGTTTTCACACAAATGGACCCAGAATGATGTGAAATTGTGCTTCGTGCAACATAATTCTGGGTGCCATTTACAAACCATAAGTGCTAATGACTCCATTCCTTTTTGTGGTTGTAGGGGCTGTTGATTGGAGTACACTAAAACAAACCTGATCTCTCTAGGACATTCAGAAGCCAAGTTATAAGCCCACAAATGTGTAACTGGAATACTTCTTTAAAGTGACACCAGGCCCGTTGACCTTTGGGACATGGTTTTACCCCCTATAGGAATGTGCGATCATCATGAAACGTTCAGATCACTTACAACTCAATAGATTCTACCGTCTTGTAAAGTTTCAGCCTGATTGGACCTTGTTTTCACACAAATGGACCCAGAATGATGTGAAATTGTGCTTCGTGCAACATAATTCTGGGTGCCATATAAAAACCATAAGTGCTAATGACTCCATTCCTTTTTGTGGTTGTAGGGGCTGTTAATTGGAGTACACTAAAACAAACCTGACCTCTCTAGGTAATTCAGAAGCCAAGTTATAAGCCCACAAAGGTGTAACTGGACTACTTCTTTAAAGCGACACCAGGCCCGATGACCTTTGGGACATGGTATGCCCCCCTATGAGAATGTGTGATCATCATGAAACGTTCAGATCACTTACAACTCAATAGATTCTACCTTCTTGTAACGTTTCAGCCTGATTGGACCTTGTTTTCACACAAATGGACCCAGAATGATGTGAAATTGTGCTTCGTGCAACATAATTCTGGGTGCCCTTTACAAACCATAATTGTAGGGGCTGTTGATTGGAGTACAATAAAACAAACCTGATCTCTCTAGGACATTCAGAAGCCAAGTTATAAGCCCACAAATGTGTAACTGGACTACTTCTATAAAGTGACACCAGGCCCGGTGACCTTTGGGACATGGTTTTACCCCCTATAGGAATGTGCGATCATCATGAAACGTTCAGATCACTTACAACTCAATAGATTCTACCGTCTTGTAACGTTTCAGCCTGATTGGACCTTGTTTTCACACAAATGGACCCAGAATGATGTGAAATTGTGCTTCGTGCAACATAATTCTGGGTGCCATTTAAAAACCATAAGTGCTAATGACTCCATTCCTTTTTGTGGTAATGGGGGCTGTTATTTGGAGTACTCTAAAACAAACCTGACCTCTCTAGGATATTCAGAAGCCAAGTTATAAGCCAACAAAGGTGTAACTGGACTACTTCTTTAAAGTGACACCAGGCCCGGTGACCTTTGGGACATGGTTTGACCCCCTACAGGAATGTGCGATCATCATGAAACGTTCAGATCACTTACAACTCAATAGATTCTACCTTCTTGTAACGTTTCAGCCTGATTGGACCTTGTTTTCACACAAATGAACCCAGAATGATGTGAAATTGTGCTTCGTGCAACATAATTCTGGGTGCCATTTAAAAACCATAAGTGCTAATGACTCCATTCCTTTTTGTGGTAATGGGGGCTGTTATTTGGAGTACTCTAAAACAAACCTGACCTCTCTAGGATATTCAGAAGCCAAGTTATAAGCCCACAAAGGTGTAACTGGACTACTTCTTTAAAGTGACACCAGGCCCGGTGACCTTTCGGACATGGTTTGACCCCCTAAAGGAATGTGCGATCATCATGAAATGTTCAGATCACTTACAACTCAATAGATTCTACCTTCTTGTAACGTTTCAGCCTGATTGGACCTTGTTTTCACACAAATGAACCCAGAATGATGTGAAATTGTGCTTCGTGCAACATAATTCTGGGTGCCATTTAAAAACCATAAGTGCTAATGACTCCATTCCTTTGTGTGGTTGTAGGGGCTGTTGATTGGAGTATACTAAAACAAACCTGATCTTTCTAGGACTTTCAGAAGCCAAGTTATAAGCCCACAAATGTGTAACTGGACTACTTCTTTAAATTGACACCAGATCCAGTGACCTTTGGGACATGGTTTGACCCCCATAGGAAAGTGCTATCATCATGAAACGTTCAGATCACTTACAACTCAATAGATTCTACCTTCCTGTAACGTTTCTGCCTGATTGGACCTTGTTTTCACACAAATGGACCCAGAATGATGTGAAATTGTGCTTCGTGCAACATAATTCTGGGTGCCATTTACAAACCATAAGTGCTAATGACTCCATTCCTTTTTGTGGTTGTAGGGGCTGTTGATTGGAGTACACTAAAACAAACCTGATCTCTCTATGATATTCAGAAGCCAAGTTATAAGCCCACAAATATGTAACTGGACTACTTCTTTAAATTGACACCAGATCCGGTGACCTTTGGGACATGGTTTGACCCCCTTAGGAAAGTGCTATCATGAAACGTTCAGATCACTTACAACTCAATAGATTCTACCTTCCTGTAACGTTTCAGCCTGATTGGACCTTGTTTTCACACAAATGAAGCCAGAATGATGTGAAATTGTGCTTCGTGCAACATAATTCTGGGTGCCATTTAAAAACCATAAGTGCTAATGACTCCATTCCTTTGTGTGGTTGTAGGGGCTGTTGATTGGAGTATACTAAAACAAACCTGATCTCTCTAGGACATTCAGAAGCCAAGTTATAAGCCCACAAATGTGTGACTGGACTACTTCTTTAAAGTGACACCAGGCCCGGTGACCTTTCGGACATGGTTTGACCCCCTAAAGGAATGTGCGATCATCAAGAAACGTTCGAATCACTTACAACTCAATAGATTCTACCTTCTTGTAACGTTTCAGCCTGATTGGACCTTGTTTTCACACAAATGAACCCAGAATGATGTGAAATTGTGCTTTGTGCAACATAATTCTGGGTGCCATTTAAAAACCATAAGTGCTAATGACTCCATTCCTTTTTGTGGTAATGGGGGCTGCTATTTGGAGTACTCTAAAACAAACCTGACCTCTCTAGGATATTCAGAAGCCAAGTTATAAGCCCACAAAGGTGTAACTGGACTACTTCTTTAAAGTGACACCAGGCCCGGTGACCTTTCGGACATGGTTTGACCCCCTAAAGGAATGTGCGATCATCATGAAATGTTCAGATCACTTACAACTCAATAGATTCTACCTTCTTGTAACGTTTCAGCCTGATTGGACCTTGTTTTCACACAAATGAACACAGAATGATGTGAAATTGTGCTTCGTGCAACATAATTCTGGGTGCCATTTAAAAACCATAAGTGCTAATGACTCCATTCCTTTGTGTGGTTGTAGGGGCTGTTGATTGGAGTATACTAAAACAAACCTGATCTTTCTAGGACATTCAGAAGCCAAGTTATAAGCCCACAAATGTGTAACTTGACTACTTCTTTAAATTGACACCAGATCCAGTGACCTTTGGGACATGGTTTGACCCCCTTAGGAAAGTGCTATCATCATGAAACGTTCAGATCACTTACAACTCAATAGATTCTACCTTCCTGTAACGTTTCAGTCTGATTGGACCTTGTTTTCACACAAATGGACCCAGAATTATGTGAAATTGTGCTTCGTGCAACATAATTCTGGGTGCCATTTACAAACCATAAGTGCTAATGACTCCATTCCTTTTTGTGGTTGTAGGGGCTGTTGATTGGAGTACACTAAAACAAACCTGATCTCTCTAGGACATTCAGAAGCCAAGTTATAAGCCCACAAATGTGTAACTGGAATACTTCTTTAAAGTGAGACCAGGCCCGTTGACCTTTGGGACATGGTTTTACCCCCTATAGGAATGTGTGATCATCATGAAACGTTCAGATCATTTACAACTCAATAGATTCTACCGTCTTGTAAAGTTTCAGCCTGATTGGACCTTGTTTTCACACAAATGGACCCAGAATGATGTGAAATTGTGCTTCGTGCAACATAATTCTGGGTGCCATATAAAAACCATAAGTGCTAATGACTCCATTCCTTTTTGTGGTTGTAGGGGCTGTTAATTGGAGTACACTAAAACAAACCTGACCTCTCTAGGTAGTTCAGAAGCCAAGTTATAAGCCCACAAAGGTGTAACTGGACTACTTCTTTAAAGCGACACCAGGCCCGGTGACCTTTGGGACATGGTATGCCCCCCTATGAGAATGTGCGATCATCATGAAACGTTCAGATCACTTACAACTCAATAGATTCTACCTTCTTGTAACGTTTCAGCCTGATTGGACCTTGTTTTCACACAAATGGACCCAGAATGATGTGAAATTGTGCTTCGTGCAACATAATTCTGGGTGCCATTTACAAACCATAATTGTAGGGGCTGTTGATTGGAGTACACTAAAACAAACCTGATCTCTCTAGGACATTCAGAAGCCAAGTTATAAGCCCACAAATGTGTAACTGGACTACTTCTTTAAAGTGACACCAGGCCCGGTGACCTTTGGGACATGGTTTTACCCCCTATAAGAATGTGCGATCATCATGAAACGTTCAGATCACTTACAACTCAATAGATTCTACCGTCTTGTAACGTTTCAGCCTGATTGGACCTTGTTTTCACACAAATGGACCCAGAATGATGTGAAATTGTGCTTCGTGCAACATAATTCTGGGTGCCATTTAAAAACCATAAGTGCTAATGACTCCATTCCTTTTTGTGGTTGTAGGGGCTGTTAATTGGAGTACACTAAAACAAACCTGACCTCTCTAGGTAATTCAGAAGCCAAGTTATAAGCCCAGAAAGGTGTAACTGGACTACTTCTTTAAAGTAACACCAGGCCCGGTGACCTTTGGGACATGGTTTGACCCCCTATAGGAATGTGCGATCATCATGAAACGTTCAGATCACTTACAACTCAATAGATTCTACCTTCTTGTAACGTTTCAGCCTGATTGGACCTTGTTTTCACACAAATGAACGCAGAATGATGTGAAATTGTGCTTCGTGCAACATAATTCTGGGTGCCATTTAAAAACCATAAGTGTTAATGACTCCATTCCTTTTTGTGGTAATGGGGGATGTTATTTGGAGTACGCTAAAACCAACCTGACCTCTCTAGGATATTCAGAAGCCAAGTTATAAGCCCACAAAGGTGTAACTGGACTACTTCTTTAAAGTGACACCAGGCTTGGTGACCTTTCGGACATGGTTTGACCCCCTAAAGGAATGTGCGATCATCATGAAATGTTCAGATCACTTACAACTCAATAGATTCTACCTTCTTGTAACGTTTCAGCCTGACTGGACCTTGTTTTCACACAAATGAACCCAGAATGATGTGAAATTGTGCTTCGTGCAACATAATTCTGGGTGCCATTTAAAAACCATAAGTGCTAATGACTCCATTCCTTTTTGTGGTAATGGGGGCTGTTATTTGGAGTACTCTAAAACAAACCTGACCTCTCTAGGATATTCAGAAGCCAAGTTATAAGCCCACAAAGGTGTAACTGGACTACTTCTTTAAAGTGACACCAGGCCTGGTGACCTTTGGGACATGGTTTGACCCCCTAAAGGAATGTGTGATCATCATGAAACGTTCAGATCACTTACAACTCAATAGATTCTAACTTCTTGTAACGTTTCTGCCTGATTGGACCTTGTTTTCACACAAATTGACCCAGAATGATGTGAAATTGTGCTTCGTGCAACATAATTCTGGGTGCCATTTACAAACCATAAGTGCTAATGACTCCATTCCTTTTTGTGGTTGTAGGGGCTGTTGATTGGAGTACACTAAAACAAACCTGATCTCTCTAGGATATTCAGAAGCCAAGTTATAAGCCCACAAATGTGTAACTGGACTACTTCTTTAAATTGACACCAGATCCGGTGACCTTTGGGACATGGTTTGACCCCCTTAGGAAAGTGCTATCATGAAACGTTCAGATCACTTACAACTCAATAGATTCTACCTTCCTGTAACTTTTCAGCCTGATTGGACCTTGTTTTCACACAAATGAACCCAGAATGATGTGAAATTGTACTTCGTGCAACATAATTCTGGGTGCCATTTAAAAACCATAAGTACTAATGACTCCATTCCTTTTTGTGGTTGTAGGGGCTGTTGATTGGAGTATACTAAAACAAACCTGATCTCTCTAGGACATTCAGAAGCCAAGTTATAAGCCCACAAATGTGTAACTGGACTACTTCTTTAAAGTGACACCAGGCCCGGTGACCTTTCGGACATGGTTTGACCCCCTAAAGGAATGTGCGATCATCATGAAACGTTCGGATCACTTACAACTCAATAGATTCTACCTTCTTGTAACGTTTCAGCCTGATTGGACCTTGTTTTCACACAAATGAACCCAGAATGATGTGAAATTGTGCTTTGTGCAACATAATTCTGGGTGCCATTTAAAAACCATAAGTGCTAATGACTCCATTCCGTTTTGTGGTAATGGGGGCTGTTATTTGGAGTACTCTAAAACAAACCTGACCTCTCTAGGATATTCAGAAGCCAAGTTATAAGCCCACAAAGGTGTAACTGGACTACTTCTTTAAATTGACACCAGATCCGGTGACCTTTGGGACATGGTTTGACCCCCTTAGGAAAGTGCTATCATGAAACGTTCAGATCACTTACAACTCAATAGATTCTACCTTCCTGTAACGTTTCAGCCTGTTTGGACCTTGTTTTAACACAAATGGACCCAGAATGATGTGAAATTGTGCTTCGGGCAACATAAGTCTGGGTGCCATTTACAAACCATAAGTGCTAATGACTCCATTCCTTTTTGTGGTTGTAGGGGCTGTTGATTGGAGTACACTAAAACAAACCTGATCTCTCTAGGACATTCAGAAGCCAAGTTATAAGCCCACAAATGTGTAACTGGAATACTTCTTTAAAGTGACACCAGGCCCGGTGACCTTTGGGACATGGTTTTACCCCCTATAGGAATGTGCGATCATCATGAAACGTTCAGATCACATACAACTCAATAGATTCTACCTTCCTGTAACGTTTCAGCCTGATTGGACCTTGTTTTCACAAAAATGAACCCAGAATGATGTGAAATTGTACTTCGTGCAACATAATTCTGGGTGCCATTTAAAAACCTAATGACTCCATTCCTTTTTGTGGTTGTAGGGGCTGTTGATTGGAGTATACTAAAACAAACCTGATCTCTCTAGGACATTCAGAAGCCAAGTTATAAGCCCACAAATGTGTAACTGGACTACTTCTTTAAAGTGACACCAGGCCCGGTGACCTTTCGGACATGGTTTGACCCCCTAAAGGAATGTGCGATCATCATGAAACGTTCGGATCACTTACAACTCAATAGATTCTACCTTCTTGTAACGTTTCAGCCTGATTGGACCTTGTTTTCACACAAATGAACCCAGAATGATGTGAAATTGTGCTTTGTGCAACATAATTCTGGGTGCCATTTAAAAACCATAAGTGCTAATGACTCCATTCCGTTTTGTGGTAATGGGGGCTGTTATTTGGAGTACTCTAAAACAAACCTGACCTCTCTAGGATATTCAGAAGCCAAGTTATAAGCCCACAAAGGTGTAACTGGACTACTTCTTTAAATTGACACCAGATCCGGTGACCTTTGGGACATGGTTTGACCCCCTTAGGAAAGTGCTATCATGAAACGTTCAGATCACTTACAACTCAATAGATTCTACCTTCCTGTAACGTTTCAGCCTGTTTGGACCTTGTTTTAACACAAATGGACCCAGAATGATGTGAAATTGTGCTTCGGGCAACATAAGTCTGGGTGCCATTTACAAACCATAAGTGCTAATGACTCCATTCCTTTTTGTGGTTGTAGGGGCTGTTGATTGGAGTACACTAAAACAAACCTGATCTCTCTAGGACATTCAGAAGCCAAGTTATAAGCCCACAAATGTGTAACTGGAATACTTCTTTAAAGTGACACCAGGCCCGGTGACCTTTGGGACATGGTTTTACCCCCTATAGGAATGTGCGATCATCATGAAACGTTCAGATCACATACAACTCAATAGATTCTACCTTCCTGTAACGTTTCAGCCTGATTGGACCTTGTTTTCACAAAAATGAACCCAGAATGATGTGAAATTGTACTTCGTGCAACATAATTCTGGGTGCCATTTAAAAACCTAATGACTCCATTCCTTTTTGTGGTTGTAGGGGCTGTTGATTGGAGTATACTAAAACAAACCTGATCTCTCTAGGACATTCAGAAGCCAAGTTATAAGCCCACAAATGTGTAACTGGACTACTTCTTTAAAGTGACACCAGGCCCGGTGACCTTTCGGACATGGTTTGACCCCCTAAAGGAATGTGCGATCATCATGAAACGTTCGGATCACTTACAACTCAATAGATTCTACCTTCTTGTAACGTTTCAGCCTGATTGGACCTTGTTTTCACACAAATGAACCCAGAATGATGTGAAATTGTGCTTTGTGCAACATAATTCTGGGTGCCATTTAAAAACCATAAGTGCTACTGACTCCATTCCGTTTTGTGGTAATGGGGGCTGTTATTTGGAGTACTCTAAAACAAACCTGACCTCTCTAGGATATTCAGAAGCCAAGTTATAAGCCCACAAAGGTGTAACTGGACTACTTCTTTAAATTGACACCAGATCCGGTGACCTTTGGGACATGGTTTGACCCCCTTAGGAAAGTGCTATCATGAAACGTTCAGATCACTTACAACTCAATAGATTCTACCTTCCTGTAACGTTTCAGCCTGTTTGGACCTTGTTTTAACACAAATGGACCCAGAATGATGTGAAATTGTGCTTCGGGCAACATAAGTCTGGGTGCCATTTACAAACCATAAGTGCTAATGACTCCATTCCTTTTTGTGGTTGTAGGGGCTGTTGATTGGAGTACACTAAAACAAACCTGATCTCTCTAGGACATTCAGAAGCCAAGTTATAAGCCCACAAATGTGTAACTGGAATACTTCTTTAAAGTGACACCAGGCCCGGTGACCTTTGGGACATGGTTTTACCCCCTATAGGAATGTGCGATCATCATGAAACGTTCAGATCACATACAACTCAATAGATTCTACCGTATTGTAAAGTTTCAGCCTGATTGGACCTTGTTTTCACACAAATGAACCCAGAATGATGTGAAATTGTGCTTCGTGCAAAATAATTCTGGGTGCCATTTAAAAACCATAAGTGCTAATGACTCCATTCCTTTTTGTGCTTGTAGGGGCTGTTAATTGGAGTACACTAAAATAAACCTGACCTCTCTAGGTAATTCAGAAGCAAAGTTATAAGCCCACAAAGGTGTAACTGGACTCCTTCTTTAAAGTGACACCAGGCCCGGTGACCTTTGGGACATGGTTTGACCCCCTTAGGAAAGTGCTATCATCATGAAACGTTCAGATCACTTACAACTCAATAGATTCTACCTTCCTGTAACGTTTCAGGCTGATTGGACCTTGTTTTCACACAAATGAACCCAGAATGATGTGAAATTGTGCTTCGTGCAAAATAATTCTGGGTGCCATTTAAAAACCATAAGTGCTAATGACTCCATTCCTTTTTGTGGTTGTAGGGGCTGTTGATTGGAGTACACTAAAACAAACCTGACCTCTCTAGGTAATTCAGAAGCCAAGTTATAAGCCCACAAAGGTGTAACTGGACTACTTCTTTAAAGTGACACCAGGCCCGGTGACCTTTGGGACATGGTTTGACCCCCTATAAGAATGTGCGATCATCATGAAACGTTCAGATCACTTACAACTCAATAGATTCTACCTTCTTGTAACGTTTCAGCCTGATTGGACCTTGTTTTCACACAAATGGACCCAGAATGATGTGAAATTGTGCTTCGTGCAACATAATTCTGGGTGCCATTTACAAACCATAATTGTAGGGGCTGTTGATTGGAGTACACTACAACAAACCTGACCTATCTAGGACATTCAGAAGCCAAGTTATAAGCCCACAAATGTGTAACTGGACTACTTCTTTAAATTGACAACAGATCCAGTGACCTTTGGGACATGGTTTGACCCCCTTAGGAAAGTGCTATCATCATGAAACGTTCAGATCACTTACAACTCAATAGATTCTACCTTCCTGTAACGTTTCAGCCTGATTGGACCTTGTTTTCACACAAATGGACCCAGAATGATGTGAAATTGTGCTTCGTGCAACATAATTCTGGGTGCCATTTACAAACCATAAGTGCTAATGACTCCATTCTTTTTTGTGCTTGTAGGGGCTGTTGATTGGAGTACACTAAAACAAACCTGATCTCTCTAGGACATTCAGAAGCCAAGTTATAAGCCCACAAATGTGTAACTGTAATACTTCTTTAAAGTGACACCAGGCCCGTTGACCTTTTGGACATGGTTTTACCCCCTATAGGAATGTGCGATCATCATGAAACGTTCAGATCACTTACAACTCAATAGATTCTACCGTCTTGTAAAGTTTCAGCCTGATTGGACCTTGTTTTCACACAAATGGACCCAGAATGATGTGAAATTGTGCTTCGTGCAACATAATTCTGGGTGCCATATAAAAACCATAAGTGCTAATGACTCCATTCCTTTTTGTGGTTGTAGGGGCTGTTAATTGGAGTACACTAAAACAAACCTGACCTCTCTAGGTAGTTCAGAAGCCAAGTTATAAGCCCACAAAGGTGTAACTGGACTACTTCTTTAAAGCGACACCAGGCCCGGTCACCTTTGGGACATGGTATGCCCCCCTATGAGAATGTGCGATCATCATGAAACGTTCAGATCACTTACAACTCAATAGATTCTACCTTCTTGTAACGTTTCAGCCTGATTGGACCTTGTTTTCACACAAATGGACCCAGAATGATGTGAAATTGTGCTTCGTGCAACATAATTCTGGGTGCCATTTACAAACCATAATTGTAGGGGCTGTTGATTGGAGTACACTAAAACAAACCTGATCTCTCTAGGACATTCAGAAGCCAAGTTATAAGCCCACAAATGTGTAACTGGACTACTTCTTTAAAGTGACACCAGGCCCGGTGACCTTTGGGACATGGTTTTACCCCCTATAGGAATGTGCGATCATCATGAAACGTTCAGATCACTTACAACTCAATAGATTCTACCGTCTTGTAACGTTTCAGCCTGATTGGACCTTGTTTTCACACAAATGGACCCAGAATGATGTGAAATTGTGCTTCGTGCAACATAATTCTGGGTGCCATTTAAAAACCATAAGTGCTAATGACTCCATTCCTTTTTGTGGTTGTAGGGGCTGTTAATTGGAGTACACTAAAACAAACCTGACCTCTCTAGGTAATTCAGAAGCCAAGTTATAAGCCCAGAAAGGTGTAACTGGACTACTTCTTTAAAGTAACACCAGGCCCGGTGACCTTTGGGACATGGTTTGACCCCCTATAGGAATGTGCGATCATCATGAAACGTTCAGATCACTTACAACTCAATAGATTCTACCTTCTTGTAACGTTTCAGCCTGATTGGACCTTGTTTTCACACAAATGAACGCAGAATGATGTGAAATTGTGCTTCGTGCAACATAATTCTGGGTGCCATTTAAAAACCATAAGTGTTAATGACTCCATTCCTTTTTGTGGTAATGGGGGATGTTATTTGGAGTACGCTAAAACAAACCTGACCTCTCTAGGATATTCAGAAGCCAAGTTATAAGCCCACAAAGGTGTAACTGGACTACTTCTTTAAAGTGACACCAGGCTTGGTGACCTTTCGGACATGGTTTGACCCCCTAAAGGAATGTGCGATCATCATGAAATGTTCAGATCACATACAACTCAATAGATTCTACCTTCTTGTAACGTTTCAGCCTGACTGGACCTTGTTTTCACACAAATGAACCCAGAATGATGTGAAATTGTGCTTCGTGCAACATAATTCTGGGTGCCATTTAAAAACCATAAGTGCTAATGACTCCATTCCTTTTTGTGGTAATGGGGGCTGTTATTTGGAGTACTCTAAAACAAACCTGACCTCTCTAGGATATTCAGAAGCCAAGTTATAAGCCCACAAAGGTGTAACTGAACTACTTCTTTAAAGTGACACCAGGCCTGGTGACCTTTAGGACATGGTTTGACCCCCTAAAGGAATGTGTGATCATCATGAAACGTTCAGATCACTTACAACTCAATAGATTCTAACTTCTTGTAACGTTTCTGCCTGATTGGACCTTGTTTTCACACAAATGGACCCAGAATGATGTGAAATTGTGCTTCGTGCAACATAATTCTGGGTGCCATTTACAAACCATAAGTGCTAATGACTCCATTCCTTTTTGTGGTTGTAGGGGCTGTTGATTGGAGTACACTAAAACAAACCTGATCTCTCTATGATATTCAGAAGCCAAGTTATAAGCCCACAAATGTGTAACTGGACTACTTCTTTAAATTGACACCAGATCCGGTGACCTTTGGGACATGGTTTGACCCCCTTAGGAAAGTGCTATCATGAAACGTTCAGATCACTTACAACTCAATAGATTCTACCTTCCTGTAATGTTTCAGCCTGATTGGACCTTGTTTTCACACAAATGAACCCAGAATGATGTGAAATTGTTCTTCGTGCAACATAATTCTGGGTGCCATTTAAAAACCATAAGTGCTAATGACTCCATTCCTTTTTGTGGTTGTAGGGGCTGTTGATTGGAGTATACTAAAACAAACCTGATCTCTCTAGGACATTCAGAAGCCAAGTTATAAGCCCACAAATGTGTAACTGGACTACTTCTTTAAAGTGACACCAGGCCCGGTGACCTTTCGGACATGGTTTGACCCCCTAAAGGAATGTGCGATCATCATGAAACGTTCGGATCACTTACAACTCAATAGATTCTACCTTCTTGTAACGTTTCAGCCTGATTGGACCTTGTTTTCACACAAATGAACCCAGAATGATGTGAAATTGTGCTTTGTGCAACATAATTCTGGGTGCCATTTAAAAACCATAAGTGCTAATGACTCCATTCCTTTTTGTGGTAATGGGGGCTGTTATTTGGAGTACTCTAAAACAAACCTGACCTCTCTAGGATATTCAGAAGCCAAGTTATAAGCCCACAAAGGTGTAACTGGACTACTTCTTTAAATTGACACCAGATCCGGTGACCTTTGGGACATGGTTTGACCCCCTATAGGAATGTGCGATCATCATGAAACGTTCAGATCACTTACAACTCAATAGATTCTACCGTCTTGTAACGTTTCAGCCTGATTAGACCTTGTTTTCACACAAATGGACCCAGAATGATGTGAAATTGTGCTTCGTGCAACATAATTCTGGGTGCCATTTAAAAACCATAAGTGCTAATGACTCCATTCCTTTGTGTGGTTGTAGGGGCTGTTGATTGGAGTATACTAAAACAAACCTGATCTCTCTAGGACATTCAGAAGCCAAGTTATAAGCCCACAAATGTGTAACTGGACTACTTCTTTAAATTGACACCAGATCCGGTGACCTTTGGGACATGGTTTGACCCCTTATAGGAATGTGCGATCATCAGGAAACATTCAGCTCACTTACAACTCAATAGATTCTACCTTCTTGTAACGTTTCTGCCTGATTGGATCTTGTTTTCACACAAATGGACCCAGAATGATGTGAAATTGTGCTTCGTGCAACATAATTCTGGGTGCCATTTACAAACCATAAGTGCTAATGACTCCATTCCTTTTTGTGGTTGTAGGGGCTGTTGATTGGAGTACACTAAAACAAACCTGATCTCTCTAGGACATTCAGAAGCCAAGTTATAAGCCCACAAATGTGTAACTGGACTACTTCTTTAAAGTGACACCAGGCCTGGTGACCTTTGGGACATGGTTTTTCCCCCCGATAGGAATGTGCGATAATCATGAAACGTTCAGATCACTTACAACTCAATAGATTCTACCTTCTTGTAACGTTTCAGCCTGATTGGACCTTGTTTTCACACAAATGGACCCAGAATGATGTGAAATTGTGCTTCGTGCAACATAATTCTGGGTGGCATTTACAAACCATAATTGTAGGGGCTGTTGATTGGAGTACACTAAAACTAACCTGACCTCTCTAGGACATTCAGAAGCCAAGTTGTAAGCCCACAAAGGTGTAACTGGACTACTTCTTTAAAGTGACACCAGGCCCGGTGACCTTTGGGACATGGTTTGACCACCTATAAGAATGTGCGATCATCATGAAACGTTCAGATCACTTACAACTCAACAGATTCTACCTTCTTGTAACGTTTCAGCCTGATTGGACCTTGTTTTCACACAAATGGACCCAGAATGATGTGAAATTGTGCTTCGTGCAACATAAGTCTGGGTGCCATTTACAAACCATAAGTGCTAATGACTCTATTCCTTTTTGTGGTTGTAGGGGATGTTGATTGGAGTACACTAAAACAAACCTGATCTCTCTAGGACATTCAGAAGCCAAGTTATAAGCCCACAAATGTGTAACTGGACTACTTCTTTAAAGTGACACCAGGCCTGGTGACCTTTGGTACATGGTTTTACCCCCTATAGGAATGTGCGATCATCATGAAACGTTCAGATCACTTACAACTCAATAGATTCTACCTTCTTGTAACATTTCAGCCTGATTGGACCTTGTTTTCACACAAATGGACCCAGAATGATGTGAAATTGTGCTTCATGCAACATAATTCTGGGTGCCATTTAAAAACCATAAGTGCTAATGACTCCATTCCTTTTTGTGGTAATGGGGGCTGTTAACTGGATTACTCTAAAACAAACCTGACCTCTCTAGGACATTCAGAAGCCAACTTATAAGCCCATAAATGTGTAACTGGACTACTTCTTTAAAGTGACACCAGGCCCGGTGACCTTTCGGACATGGTTTGACCCCCTAAAGGAATGTGCGATCATCATGAAACGTTCAGATCACTTACAACTCAATAGATTCTACCTTCTTGTAACGTTTCAGCCTGATTGGACCTTGTTTTCACACAAATGAACCCAGAATGATGTGAAATTGTGCTTCGTGCAACATAACTCTGGGTGCCATTTAAAAACCATAAGTGCTAATGACTCCATTCCTTTTTTTGATAATGGGGGCTGTTATTTGGAGTACTCTAAAACAAACCTGACCTCTCTAGGATATTCAGAAGCCAAGTTATAAGCCCACAAATGTGTAACTGGACTACTTCTTTAAATTGACACCAGATCCGGTGACCTTTGGGACATGGTTTGACCCCTTATAGGAATGTGCGATCATCATAAAACATTCAGATCACTTACAACTCAATAGATTCTACCTTCTTGTAACGTTTCAGCCTGATTTGACCTTGCTTTCACACAAATGGACCCAGAATGATGTGAAATTGTGCTTCGTGCAACATAATTCTGGGTGCCATTTACAAACCATAAGTGCTAATGACTCCATTCCTTTTTGTGGTTGTAGGGGCTGTTGAATGGAGTACACTAAAACAAACCTGATCTCTCTAGGACATTCAGAAGCCAAGTTATGAGCCCTTAAATGTGTAACTGGACTACTTCTTTAAAGTGACACAAGGCCTGGTGACCTTTGGGACATGGTTTTACCCCCTATAAGAATGTGCGATCATCATGAAACGTTCAGATCACTTACAACTCAATAGATTCTACCTTCTTGTAACGTTTCAGCCTGATTGGATCTTGTTTTCACACAAATGAACCCAGAATGATGTGAAATTGTGCTTCGTGCAACATAAATCTGGGTGCCATTTAAAAACCATAAGTGCTAATGACTCCATTCCTTTTTGTGGTAATGGGGGCTGTTAATTGGAGTACTCTAAAACAAACCTGACCTCTCTAGGACATTCAGAAGCCAACTTATAAGCCCATAAATGTGTAAATGGACTACTTCTTTAAAGTGACACCAGGCCCGGTGACCTTTCGGACATGGTTTGACCCCCTAAAGGAATGTGCGATCATCATGAAACGTTCAGATCACTTACAACTCAATAGATTCTACCTTCTTGTAACGTTTCAGCCTGATTGGACCTTGTTTTCAAACAAATGAACCCAGAATGATGTGAAATTGTGCTTCGTGCAACATAATTCTGGGTGCCATTTAAAAACCATAAGTGCTAATGACTCCATTCCTTTTTGTGGTAATGGGGGCTGTTATTTGGAGTACTCTAAAACAAACCTGACCTCTCTAGGATATTCAGAAGCCAAGTTATAAGCCCACAAAGGTGTAACTGGACTACTTCTTTAAATTGACACCAGATCCGGTGACCTTTGGGACATGGTTTGACCCCCTTAGGAAAGTGCTATCATCATGAAACGTTCAGATCACTTACAACTCAATAGATTCTACCTTCCTGTAACGTTTCAGCCTGATTTGACCTTTTTTTCACACAAATGAACCCAGAATGATGTGAAATTGTGCTTCGTGCAACATAATTCTGGGTGCCATTTAAAAACCATAAGTGCTAATGACTCCATTCCTTTGTGTGGTTGTAGGGGCTGTTGATTGGAGTATACTAAAACAACCCTGATCTCTCTAGGAGATTCAGAAGCTAAGTTATAAGCCCACAAATGTGTAACTGGACTACTTCTTTAAATTGACACCAGATCCGGTGACCTTTGGGACATGGTTTGACGCCCTTAGGAAAGTGCTATCATCATGAAACGTTCAGATAACTTACAACTCAATAGATTCTACCTTCCTGTAACGTTTCAGCCTAATTGGACCTTGTTTTCACACAAATGGACCCAGAATGATGTGAAATTGTGCTTCGTGCAACATAATTCTGGGTGCCATTTACAAACCATAAGTGCTAATGACTCCATTCCTTTTTGTGGTTGTAGGGGCAGTTGATTGGAGTACACTAAAACAAACCTGATCTCTCTAGGACATTCAGAAGCCAAGTTATAAGCCCACAAATGTGTAACTGGAATACTTCTTTAAAGTGACACCAGGCCCGGTGACCTTTGGGACATGGTTTTACCCCCTATAGGAATGTGCGATCATCATGAAACGTTCAGATCACTTACAACTCAATAGATTCTACCGTCTTGTAACGTTTCAGCCTGATTAGACCTTGTTTTCACACAAATGGACCCAGAATGATGTGAAATTGTGCTTCGTGCAACATAATTCTGGGTGCCATTTAAAAACCATAATTGTAGGGGCTGTTAATAGGAGTACTCTAAAACAAACCTGACCTCTCTAGGATATTCAGAAGCCAAGTTATAAGCCCACAAAGGTGTAACTGGACTACTTCTTTAAATTGACACCAGATCCGGTGACCTTTGGGACATGGTTTGACCCCCTTAGGAAAGTGCTATCATCATGAAACGTTCAGATCACTTACAACTCATTAGATTCTACCTTCCTGTAAAGTTTCTGCCTGATTGGACCTTGTTTTCACACAAATGAACCCAGAATGATGTGAAATTGTGCTTCGTGCAACATAATTCTGGGTGCCATTTATAAACCATAAGTGCTAATGACCCCATTCCTTTTTGTGGTTGTAGGGGCTGTTTATTGGAGTACACTAAAACAAACCTGATCCCTCTAGGACATTCAGAAGCCAAGTCATAAGCCCACAAATGTGTAACTGGACTACTTTAAATTGACACCAGATCCGGTGACCTTTGGGACATGGTTTGACCCCTTAGAAAAGTGCTATAATCATGAAACGTTCAGATCACTTACAACTAAATAGATTCTATCTTTCTGTAACGTTTCAGCCTGATTGGACCTTGTTTTCACACAAATGAACCCAGAATGATGTGAAATTGTGCTTCGTGCAACATAATTCTGGGTGCCATTTAAAAACCATAAGTGCTAATGACTCCATTCCTCTTTGTGGTTGTAGGGGCTGTTGATTGGAGTACACTAAAACAAACCTGATCTCTCTAGGACATTCAGAAGCCAATTTATAAGCCCACAAATGTGTAACTGGACTACTTCTTTAAATTGACACCAGATCCGGTGACCTTTGGGACATGGTTTGACCCCTTATAGGAATGTGCGATCATCATGAAACATTCAGATCACTTACAACTCAATAGATTCTACCTTCTTGTAACGTTTCAGCCTGATTGGACCTTGTTTTCACACAAATGGACCCAGAATGATGTGATATTGTGCTTCGTGCAACATAATTCTGGGTGCCATTTACAAACCATAAGTGCTAATGACTCCATTCCTTTTTGTGGTTGTAGGGGCTGTTGATTGGAGTACACTAAAACAAACCTGATCTCTCTAGGACATTCAGAAGCCAAGTTATAAGCCCACAAATGTGTAACTGGACTACTTCTTTAAAGTGACACCAGGCCTGGTGACCTTTGGGACATGGTTTTACCCCCTATAGGAATGTGCGATCATCATGAAACGTTCAGATCACTTACAACTCAATAGATTCTACCTTCTTGTAACGTTTCAGCCTAATTGGACCTTGTTTTCACACAAATGGACCCAGAATGATGTGAAATTGTGCTTCGTGCAACATAATTCTGGGTGCCATTTACAAACCATAATTGTAGGGGCTGTTGATTGTAGTACACTAAAACAAACCTGACCTCTCTAGGACATTCAGAAGCCAAGTTATAAGCCCACAAAGGTGTAACTGGACTACTTCTTTAAAGTGACACCAGGCCCGGTGACCTTTGGGACATGGTTTAACCCACTATAAGAATGTGCGATCATCATGAAACGTTCAGATCACTTACAACTCAACAGACTGTACCTTCTTGTAATGTTTCAGCCTGATTGGACCTTGTTTTCACACAAATGGACCCAGAATGATGTGAAATTGTGCTTCGTGCAACATAATTCTGGGTGCCATTTACAAACCATAAGTGCTAATGACTCCATTCCTTTTTGTGGTTGTAGGGGCTGTTGATTGGAGTACACTAAAACAAACCTGATCTTTCTAGGACTTTCAGAAGCCAAGTTATAAGCCCACAAATGTGTAACTGGACTACTTCTTTAAAGTGACATCAGGCCCTGTGACCATTGGGACATGGTCTTACCCCCTATAGGAATGTGTGATCATCATGAAACCTTCAGATCACTTACAACTCAATAGATTCTACCTTCTTGTAACGTTTCAGCCTGATTGGACATTGTTGTCACACAAATGAACCCAGAATTATATGAAATTGTGCTTCGTGCAACATAATTCTGGGTGCCATTTAAAAACCATAAGTGCTAATGACTCCATTCCTTTTTGTGGTAATGGGGGCTGTTAATTGGAGTACTCTAAAACAAACCTGACCTCTCTAGGATATTCAGAAGCCAAGTTATAAGCCCACAAAGGTGTAACTGGACTACTTCTTTAAAGTGACAACAGGCCCGGTGACCTTTGGGACATGGTTTGACCCCCTTAGGAAAGTGCTATCATCATGAAACGTTCAGATCACTTACAACTCAATAGATTCTACCTTCCTGTAACGTTTCTGCCTGATTGGACCTTGTTTTCACGCAAATGAACCCAGAATGATGTGAAATTGTGCTTCGTGCAACATAATTCTGGGTGCCATTTAAAAAACATAAGTGCTAATGACTCCATTCCTTTTTGTGGTAATGGGGGCTGTTAATTGGAGTACTCTAAAACAAACCTTACCTCTCTAGGATATTCAGAAGCCAAGTTATAAGCCCACAAAGGTGTAACTGGACTACTTCTTTAAATTGACACCAGATCCGGTGACTTTTGGGACATGGTTTGACCCCCTTAGGAAAGTGCTATCATCATGAAATGTTCAGATCACTTACAACTCAATAGATTCTACCTTCCTGTAACGTTTCTGCCTGATTGGACCTTGTTTTCACACAAACAAACCCAGAATGATGTGAAATTGTGCTTCGTGCAACATAATTCTGGGTGCCATTTACAAACCATAACTGCTAATGACTCCATTCCTTTTTGTGGTTGTAGGGGCTGTTGATTGGAGTACATTAAAACAAACCTGATCCCTCTAGGACATTCAGAAGCCAAGTTATAAGCCCACAAATGTGTAACTGGACTACTTCTTTAAATTGACACCAGATCCGGTGACCTTTGGGACATGGTTTGACCCCTTAGGAAAGTGCTATCATCATGAAACGTTCAGATCACTTACAACTCAATAGATTCTACCTTCCTGTAACGTTTCAGCCTGATTGGACCTTGTTTTCACACAAATGAACCCAGAATGATGTGAAATTGTGCTTCGTGCAACATAATTCTGGGTGCCATTTAAAAACCATAAGTGCTAATGACTCCATTCCTCTTTGTGGTTGTAGGGGCTGTTGATTGGAGTACACTAAATCAAACCTGATCTCTCTAGGACATTCAGAAGCCAAGTTATAAGCCCACAAATGTGTAACTTGACTACTTCTTTAAATTGACACCAGATCCGGTGACCTTTGGGACATGGTTTGACCCCCTTAGGAAAGTGCTATCATCATGAAACGTTCAGATCACTTACAACTCAATAGATTCTACCTTTCTGTAACGTTTCAGCCTGATTGGACCTATTTTTCACACAAATGGACCCAGAATGATGTGAAATTGTGCTTCGTGCAACATAATTCTGGGTGCCATTTACAAACCATAATTGTAGGGGCTTTTGATTGGAGTACACTAAAACAAACCTGACCACTCTAGGACATTCAGATGCCAAGTTTTAAGCCCACAAAGGTGTAACTGGACTACTTCTTTAAAGTGACACCAGGCCCGGTGACCTTGGGGACATGGTTTGACCCCCTATAGGAATGTGCGATCATCATGAAACGTTTAGATCACTTACAACTCAACAGATTCTACCTTCTTGTAACATTTCAGCCTGACTGGACCTTGTTTTCACACAAATGAACCAAGAATGATGTGAAATTGTGCTTCGTGCAACATAATTCTGGGTGCCATTTACTAAACATAAGTGCTAATGACTCCATTCCTTTTTGTGGTTGTAGGGGCTGTTGTTTGGAGTACATTAAAACAAACCTGATCTTTCTAGGACTTTCAGAAGCCAAGTTATAAGCTCACAAAGGTGTAACTGGACTACTTCTTTAAAGTGACACCAGGCCCGGTGACCTTTGGGACATGGTTTGACCCCCAATAGGAATGTGCAATCATCATGAAATGTTCAGATCACTTACAACTCAATAGATTTTACCTTCTTATAATGTTTCAGCCTGATTGGACCTTGTTTTCACAAAAATGAACCCAGAATTAAGTGAAATTGATATTCGTGCAACATAATTCTGGGTGCCATTTAGAAACCATAAGTGATAATGACTCCATTCCTTTTTGTGGTTGTAGGGGCTGTTGATTGGAGTACACTAAAACAAACCTGATCTCTCTAGGACATTCAGAAGCCAAGTTATAAGCCCACAAATGTGTAACTGGAATACTTCTTTAAAGTGACACCAGGCCCGGTGATCTTTGGGACATGGTTTTACCCCCTAAAGGAATGTGCGATCATCATGAAACGTTCAGATCACTTACAACTCAATAGATTCTACCGTCTTGTAACGTTTCAGCCTGATTGGACCTTGTTTTCACACAAATGGACCCAGAATGATGTGAAATTGTGCTTTGTGCAACATAATTCTGGGTGCCATTTAAAAACCATAAGTGCTAATGACTTCATTCCTTTTTGTGGTTGTAGGGGCTGTTAATTGGAGTACACTAAAATAAACCTGACCTCTCTAGGTAATTCAGAAGCCAAGTTATAAGCCCACAAAGGTGTAACTGGACTACTTCTTTAAAGTGACACCAGGCCAGGTGACCTTTGGGACATGGTTTGACCCCCTATAAGAATATGCGATCATCATGAAACGTTCAGATCACTTACAACTCAATATATTCTACCTTCTTGTAACGTTTCAGCCTGATTGGACCTTGTTTTCACACAAATGGACCCAGAATGATGTGAAATTGTGCTTCGTGCAACATAATTCTGGGTGCCATTTACAAACCATAGTTGTAGGGGCTGTTGATTGGAGTACACTAAAACAAACCTGACCTCTCTAGGACATTCAGAAGCCAAGTTATAAGCCCACAAAGGTGTAACTGGACTACTTCTTTAAAGTGACACCAGGCCCGGTGACCTTTGGGACATGGTTTGACCACCTATAAGAATGTGCGATCATCATGAAACGTTCAGATCACTTTCAACTCAATAGATTCTACCTTCTTGTAACGTTTCAGCCTGATTGGACATTGTTTTCACACAAATGAACCCAGAATGATGTGAAATTAAGCTTCGTGCAACATAATTCTGGGTGCCATTTAAAAAACATAGGTGCTAATGACTCCATTCCTTTTTGTGGTAATGGGGGCTGTTAATTGGAGTACTCTAAAACAAACCTGACCTCTCTAGGATATTCAGAAGCCAAGTTATAAGCCCACAAAGGTGTAACTGGACTACTTCTTTAAAGTGACAACAGGCCCGGTGACCTTTGGGACATGGTTTGACCCCCTTAGGAAAGTGCTATCATCATGAAACGTTCAGATCACTTACAACTCAATAGATTCTACCTTCCTGTAACGTTTCTGCCTGATTGGACCTTGTTTTCACGCAAATGAACCCAGAATGATGTGAAATTGTGCTTCGTGCAACATAATTCTGGGTGCCATTTAAAAAACATAAGTGCTAATGACTCCATTCCTTTTTGTGGTAATGGGGGCTGTTAATTGGAGTACTCTAAAACAAACCTTACCTCTCTAGGATATTCAGAAGCCAAGTTATAAGCCCACAAAGGTGTAACTGGACTACTTCTTTAAATTGACACCAGATCCGGTGACTTTTGGGACATGGTTTGACCCCCTTAGGAAAGTG
Organism: Nothobranchius furzeri; assembly: GCF_043380555.1. NCBI lineage: Eukaryota > Metazoa > Chordata > Actinopteri > Cyprinodontiformes > Nothobranchiidae > Nothobranchius > Nothobranchius furzeri. The sequence continues at coordinate 22,191,790 of NC_091744.1, read as the reverse complement.
CTATCATCATGAAACGTTCAGATCACTTACAACTCAATAGATTCTACCGTCTTGTAACGTTTCAGCCTGATTGGACCTTGTTTTCACACAAATGGACCCAGAATGATGTGAAATTGTGCTTTGTGCAACATAATTCTGGGTGCCATTTAAAAACCATAAGTGCTAATGACTTCATTCCTTTTTGTGGTTGTAGGGGCTGTTAATTGGAGTACACTAAAATAAACCTGACCTCTCTAGGTAATTCAGAAGCCAAGTTATAAGCCCACAAAGGTGTAACTGGACTACTTCTTTAAAGTGACACCAGGCCAGGTGACCTTTGGGACATGGTTTGACCCCCTATAAGAATATGCGATCATCATGAAACGTTCAGATCACTTACAACTCAATATATTCTACCTTCTTGTAACGTTTCAGCCTGATTGGACCTTGTTTTCACACAAATGGACCCAGAATGATGTGAAATTGTGCTTCGTGCAACATAATTCTGGGTGCCATTTACAAACCATAGTTGTAGGGGCTGTTGATTGGAGTACACTAAAACAAACCTGACCTCTCTAGGACATTCAGAAGCCAAGTTATAAGCCCACAAAGGTGTAACTGGACTACTTCTTTAAAGTGACACCAGGCCCGGTGACCTTTGGGACATGGTTTGACCACCTATAAGAATGTGCGATCATCATGAAACGTTCAGATCACTTTCAACTCAATAGATTCTACCTTCTTGTAACGTTTCAGCCTGATTGGACATTGTTTTCACACAAATGAACCCAGAATGATGTGAAATTAAGCTTCGTGCAACATAATTCTGGGTGCCATTTAAAAAACATAGGTGCTAATGACTCCATTCCTTTTTGTGGTAATGGGGGCTGTTAATTGGAGTACTCTAAAACAAACCTGACCTCTCTAGGATATTCAGAAGCCAAGTTATAAGCCCACAAAGGTGTAACTGGACTACTTCTTTAAAGTGACAACAGGCCCGGTGACCTTTGGGACATGGTTTGACCCCCTTAGGAAAGTGCTATCATCATGAAACGTTCAGATCACTTACAACTCAATAGATTCTACCTTCCTGTAACGTTTCTGCCTGATTGGACCTTGTTTTCACGCAAATGAACCCAGAATGATGTGAAATTGTGCTTCGTGCAACATAATTCTGGGTGCCATTTAAAAAACATAAGTGCTAATGACTCCATTCCTTTTTGTGGTAATGGGGGCTGTTAATTGGAGTACTCTAAAACAAACCTTACCTCTCTAGGATATTCAGAAGCCAAGTTATAAGCCCACAAAGGTGTAACTGGACTACTTCTTTAAATTGACACCAGATCCGGTGACTTTTGGGACATGGTTTGACCCCCTTAGGAAAGTGCTATCATCATGAAACGTTCAGATCACTTACAACTCAATAGATTCTACCTTCCTGTAACGTTTCTGCCTGATTGGACCTTGTTTTCACACAAACGAACCCAGAATGATGTGAAATTGTGCTTCGTGCAACATAATTCTGGGTGCCATTTACAAACCATAAGTGCTAATGACTCCATTCCTCTTTGTGGTTGTAGGGGCTGTTGATTGGAGTACACTAAAACAAACCTGATCCCTCTAGGACATTCAGAAGCCAAGTTATAAGCCCACAAATGTGTAACTGGACTACTTCTTTAAATTGACACCAGATCCGGTGACCTTTGGGACATGGTTTGACCCCTTAGGAAAGTGCTATCATCATGAAACGTTCAGATCACTTACAACTCAATAGATTCTACCTTCCTGTAACGTTTCAGCCTGATTGGACCTTGTTTTCACACAAATGAACCCAGAATGATGTGAAATTGTGCTTCGTGCAACATAATTCTGGGTGCCATTTAAAAACCATAAGTGCTAATGACTCCATTCCTCTTTGTGGTTGTAGGGGCTGTTGATTGGAGTACACTAAATCAAACCTGATCTCTCTAGGACATTCAGAAGCCAAGTTATAAGCCCACAAATGTGTAACTTGACTACTTCTTTAAATTGACACCAGATCCGGTGACCTTTGGGACATGGTTTGACCCCCTTAGGAAAGTGCTATCATCATGAAACGTTCAGATCACTTACAACTCAATAGATTCTACCTTTCTGTAACGTTTCAGCCTGATTGGACCTATTTTTCACACAAATGGACCCAGAATGATGTGAAATTGTGCTTCGTGCAACATAATTCTGGGTGCCATTTACAAACCATAATTGTAGGGGCTGTTGATTGGAGTACACTAAAACAAACCTGACCACTCTAGGACATTCAGATGCCAAGTTTTAAGCCCACAAAGGTGTAACTGGACTACTTCTTTAAAGTGACACCAGGCCCGGTGACCTTGGGGACATGGTTTGACCCCCTATAGGAATGTGCGATCATCATGAAACGTTTAGATCACTTACAACTCAACAGATTCTACCTTCTTGTAACATTTCAGCCTGACTGGACCTTGTTTTCACACAAATGAACCAAGAATGATGTGAAATTGTGCTTCGTGCAACATAATTCTGGGTGCCATTTACTAAACATAAGTGCTAATGACTCCATTCCTTTTTGTGGTTGTAGGGGCTGTTGTTTGGAGTACACTAAAACAAACCTGATCTTTCTAGGACTTTCAGAAGCCAAGTTATAAGCTCACAAAGGTGTAACTGGACTACTTCTTTAAAGTGACACCAGGCCCGGTGACCTTTGGGACATGGTTTGACCCCCAATAGGAATGTGCAATCATCATGAAATGTTCAGATCACTTACAACTCAATAGATTTTACCTTCTTATAATGTTTCAGCCTGATTGGACCTTGTTTTCACAAAAATGAACCCAGAATTAAGTGAAATTGATATTCGTGCAACATAATTCTGGGTGCCATTTAGAAACCATAAGTGATAATGACTCCATTCCTTTTTGTGGTTGTAGGGGCTGTTGATTGGAGTACACTAAAACAAACCTGATCTCTCTAGGACATTCAGAAGCCAAGTTATAAGCCCACAAATGTGTAACTGGAATACTTCTTTAAAGTGACACCAGGCCCGGTGATCTTTGGGACATGGTTTTACCCCCTAAAGGAATGTGCGATCATCATGAAACGTTCAGATCACTTACAACTCAATAGATTCTACCGTCTTGTAACGTTTCAGCCTGATTGGACCTTGTTTTCACACAAATGGACCCAGAATGATGTGAAATTGTGCTTTGTGCAACATAATTTTGGGTGCCATTTAAAAACCATAAGTGCTAATGACTTCATTCCTTTTTGTGGTTGTAGGGGCTGTTAATTGGAGTACACTAAAATAAACCTGACCTCTCTAGGTAATTCAGAAGCCAAGTTATAAGCCCACAAAGGTGTAACTGGACTACTTCTTTAAAGTGACACCAGGCCAGGTGACCTTTGGGACATGGTTTGACCCCCTATAAGAATATGCGATCATCATGAAACGTTCAGATCACTTACAACTCAATATATTCTACCTTCTTGTAACGTTTCAGCCTGATTGGACCTTGTTTTCACACCAATGGACCCAGAATGATGTGAAATTGGTCTTCGTGCAACATAATTCTGGGTGCCATTTACAAACCATAGTTGTAGGGGCTGTTGATTGGAGTACACTAAAACAAACCTGACCTCTCTAGGACATTCAGAAGCCAAGTTATAAGCCCACAAAGGTGTAACTGGACCACTTCTTTAAAGTGACACCAGGCCCGGTGACCTTTGGGACATGGTTTGACCCCCTATAAGAATGTGCGATCATCATGAAACGTTCAGATCACTTTCAACTCAATAGATTCTACCTTCTTGTAACGTTTCAGCCTGATTGGACATTGTTTTCACACAAATGAACCCAGAATGATGTGAAATTGTGCTTCGTGCAACATAATTCTGGGTGCCATTTAAAAACCATAAGTGCTAATGACTCCATTCCTTTTTGTGGTAATGGGGGCTGTTAATTGGAGTACTCTAAAACAAACCTGACCTCTCTAGGATATTCAGAAGCCAAGTTATAAGCCCACAAAGGTGTAACTGGACTACTTCTTTAAATTGACATCAGATCCGGTGACCTTTGGGACATGGTTTGACCCCCTTAGGAAAGTGCTATCATCATGAAACCTTCAGATCACTTACAACTCAATAGATTCTACCTTCCTGTAACGTTTCAGCCTGATTGGACCTTGTTTTCACACAAATGGACGCAGAATGATGTGAAATAGTGCTTCGTGTAACATAATTCTGGGTGCCAGTTAAAAACCATAAGTGCTAATGACTCCATTCCTCTTTGTGGTTGTAGGGGCTGTTGATTGGAGTACACTAAAACAAACCTGATCTCTCTAGGACATTCAGAAGCCAAGTTATAAGCCCAGAAATGTGTAACTGGACTACTTCTTTAAATTGACACCAGATCCGGTGACCTTTGGGACATGGTTTGACCCCTTATAGGAATGTGCGATCATCATGAAACATTCAAATCACTTACGACTCAATAGATTCTACATTCTTGTAACGTTTCAGCCTGATTGGACCTTGTTTTCACACAAATGGACCCAGAATGATGTGGAATTGTGCTTCGTGCAACATAATTCTGGGTGCCATTTACAAACCATAAGTGCTAATGACTCCATTCCTTTTTGTGGTAATGGGGGCTGTTAATTGGAGTACTCTAAAACAAACCTGACCTCTCTAGGATATTCAGAAGCCAAGTTATAAGTCCACAAAGGTGTAACTGGACTACTTCTTTAAATTGACACCAGATCCGGTGACCTTTGGGACATGGTTTGACCCCCTATAGGAATGTGCGATCATCATGAAACGTTCAGATCACTTACAACTAAATAGATTCTACCTTCTTGGAACGTTTCAGCCTGATTGGACCTTGTTTTCACACAAATGGACCAAGAATGATGTGAAATTGTGCTTCGTGCAACATAATTCTGGGTGCCATTTACAAACCATAATTGTAGGGGCTGTTGGTTGGAGTACACTAAAACAAACCTGACCTCTCTAGGACATTCAGAAGCCAAGTTATAAGCCCACAAAGGTGTAACTGGACTACTTCTTTAAAGTGACACCAGGCCTGGTGACCTTTGGGACATGGTTTGACCCCCTATAGGAATGTGCGATCATCATGAAACGTTCAGATCACTTACAACTCAACAGATTCTACCTTCTTGTAACGTTTCAGCCTGATTGGACCTTGTTTTCACACAAATGAACCCAGAATGATGTGAAATTGTGCTTTGTGCAACATAATTCTGGGTGCCATTTACAAACCATAAGTGCTAATGACTCCAGTCCTTTTTGGGGTAATGGGGGCTGTTATTTGGAGTACTCTAAAACAAACCTGAGCTCTCTAGGATACTCAGAAGCCAAGTTATAAGCCCACAAAGGTGTAACTGGACTACTTCTTTAAAGTGACACCAGGCCCGGTGAACTTTGGGACATGGTTTGACCCCTTAGGAAAGTGCTATCATCAAGAAACATTCAGATCACTTACAACTCAATAGATTCTACCTTCCTGTAACGTTTCAGCCGGATTGGACCTTGTTTTCACACAAATGAACCCAGAATGATGTGAAATTGTGCTTCGTGCAACATAATTCTGGGTGCCATTTAAAAACCATAAGTGCTAATGACTCCATTCCTCTTTGTGGTTGTAGGGGCTGTTGATTGGAGTACACTAAAACAAACCTGATCTCTCTAGGACATTCAGAAGCCAAGTTATAAGCCCTTAAATGTGTAACTGGACTACTTCTTTAAAGTGACACCAGGCCCGGTGACCTTTGGGACATGGTTTTACCCCTTATAGGAATGTGCGATCATCATGAAACGTTCAGATCACTTACAACTCAATAGATTTTACCTTCTTGTAACGTTTCAGCCTGATTGGACATTGTTTTCACACAAATGAACCCAGAATGATGTGAAATTGTGCTTCGTGCAACATAATTATGGCTGCCATTTAAAAACCATAAGTGCTAATGACTCCTTTCCTTTTTGTGGTAATGGGGGCTGTTATTGGAGTACTCTAAAACAAACCTGACCTCTCTAGGATATTCAGAAGCCAAGTTATAAGCCCACAAAGGTGTAACTGGACTACTTCTTTAAAGTGACAACAGGCCCGGTGACCTTTGGGACATGGTTTGACCCCCTTAGGAAAGTGCTATCATCATGAAACGTTCAGATCACTTACAACTCAATAGATTTTACCTTCTTGTAACGTTTCAGCCTGATTGGACCTTGTTTTCACACAAATGAACCCAGAATGATGTGAAATTGTGCTTCGTGCAACATAATTCTGGCTGCCATTTAAAAACCATAAGTGCTAATGACTCCTTTCCTTTTTGTGGTTGTAGGGGCTGTTGATTGGAGTACACTAAAACAAACCTGATCTCTCTAGGACATTCAGAAGCCAAGTTATAAGCCCTTAAATGTGTAACTGGACTACTTCTTTAAATTGACACCAGGCCCGGTGACCTTTGGGACATGGTTTGACCCCCTATAGGAATGTGCGATCATCATGAAACGTTCAGATCACTTACAACTCAATAGATTCTACCTTCTTGGAACGTTTCAGCCTGATTGGACCTTGTTTTCAAACAAATGGACCAAGAATGATGTGAAATTGTGCTTCGTGCAACATAATTCTGGGTGCCATTTACAAACCATAATTGTAGGGGCTGTTGATTGGAGTACACTAAAACAAACCTGACCCCTCTAGGACATTCAGAAGCCAAGTTATAAGCCCACAAAGGTGTAACTGGACTACTTCTTTAAAGTGACACCAGGCCCGGTGACCTTTGGGACATGGTTTGACCCCCTATAGGAATGTGCGATCATCATGAAACGTTCAGATCACTTACAACTCAACAGATTCTACCTTCTTGTAACGTTTCAGCCTGATTGGACCTTGTTTTCACACAAATGAACCCAGAATGATGTGAAATTGTGCTTTGTGCAACATAATTCTGGGTGCCATTTACAAACCATAAGTGCTAATGACTCCATTCCTTTTTGTGGTTGTAGGGGCTGTTGATTGGAGTACATTAAAACAAACCTGATCTCTCTAGGACATTCAGAAGCCAAGTTATAAGTCCACAAATGTGTAACTGGACTACTTCTTTAAAGTGACACCAGGCCCGGTGACCTTTGGGACATGGTTTGACCCCCATCAGGAATGTGCAATCATCATGAAACGTTCAGATCACTTACAACTCAATAGATTCTACCTTCTTATAACGTTTCAGCCTGATTGGACCTTGTTTTCACAAAAATGAACCCAGAATGATGTGAAATTGTGCTTCGTGCAACATAATTCTGGGTGCCATTTAAAAACCATAAGTGCTAATGACTCCAGTCCTTTTTGGGGTAATGGGGGCTGTTATTTGGAGTACTCTAAAACAAACCTGACCTCTCTAGGATACTCAGAAGCCAAGTTATAAGCCCACAAAGGTGTAACTGGACTACTTCTTTAAAGTGACACCAGGCCCGGTGAACTTTGGGACATGGTTTGACCCCTTAGGAAAGTGCTATCATCAAGAAACATTCAGATCACTTACAACTCAATAGATTCTACCTTCCTGTAACGTTTCAGCCGGATTGGACCTTGTTTTCACACAAATGAACCCAGAATGATGTGAAATTGTGCTTCGTGCAACATAATTCTGGGTCCATTTAAAAACCATAAGTGCTAATGACTCCATTCCTCTTTGTGGTTGTAGGGGCTGTTGATTGGAGTACACTAAAACAAACCTGATCTCTCTAGGACATTCAGAAGCCAAGTTATAAGCCCTTAAATGTGTAACTGGACTACTTCTTTAAAGTGACACCAGGCCCGGTGACCTTTGGGACATGGTTTTACCCCTTATAGGAATGTGCGATCATCATGAAACGTTCAGATCACTTACAACTCAATAGATTTTACCTTCTTGTAACGTTTCAGCCTGATTGGACCTTGTTTTCACACAAATAAACCCAGAATGATGTGAAATTGTGCTTCGTGCAACATAATTCTGGCTGCCATTTAAAAACCATAAGTGCTAATGACTCCGTTCCTTTTTGTGGTTGTAGGGGCTGTTGATTGGAGTATACTAAAACAAACCTGATCTCTCTAGGACATTCAGAAGCCAAGTTATAAGCCCTTAAATGTGTAACTGGACTACTTCTTTAAAGTGACACCAGGCCCGGTGACCTTCGGGACATGGTTTTACCCCTTATAGGAATGTGCGATCATCATGAAACGTTCAGATCACTTACAACTCAATAGATTTTACCTTCTTGTAACGTTTCAGCCTGATTGGACATTGTTTTCACACAAATGAACCCAGAATGATGTGAAATTGTGCTTCGTGCAACATAATTATGGCTGCCATTTAAAAACCATAAGTGCTAATGACTCCTTTCCTTTTTGTGGTAATGGGGGCTGTTAATTGGAGTACTCTAAAACAAACCTGACCTCTCTAGGATATTCAGAAGCCAAGTTATAAGCCCACAAAGGTGTAACTGGACTACTTCTTTAAAGTGACACCAGGCCCGGTGACCTTTGGGACATGGTTTGACCCCCTTAGGAAAGTGCTATCATCATGAAACGTTCAGATCACTTACAACTCAATAGATTCTACCTTCCTGTAACGTTTCTGCCTGATTGGACCTTGTTTTCACACAAATGAACCCAGAATTATGTGAAATTGTGCTTCGTGCAACATAATTCTGGGTGCCATTTAAAAACCATAAGTGCTAATGACTCCATTCCTCTTTGTGGTTGTAGGGGCTGTTGATTGGAGTACACTAAAACAAACCTGATCTCTCTACGACATTCAGAAGCCAAGTTATAAGCCCACAAATGTGTAACTGGACTACTTCTTTAAATTGACACCAGATCCGGTGACCTTTGGGACATGGTTGGACCCCTTAGGAAAGTGCTATCATCATGAAACGTTCAGATCACTTACAACTCAATAGATTCTACCTTCCTGTAACGTTTCAGCCTGATTGGACCTTGTTTTCACACAAATGAATCCAGAATGATGTGAAATTGTGCTTCGTGCAACATAATTCTGGGTGTCATTTAAAAACCATAAGTGCTAATGACTCCATTCCTCTTTGTGGTTGTAGGGGCTGTTGATTGGTGTACACTAAATCAAACCTGATCTCTCTAGGACATTCAGAAGCCAAGTTATAAGCCCACAAATGTGTAACTGGACTACTTCTTTAAATTGACACCAGATCTGGTGACCTTTGGGACATGGTTTGACCCCTTATAGGAATGTGCGATCATCATGAAACATTCAGATAGCTTACAACTCAATAGATTCTACCTTCTTGTAACGTTTCAGCCTGATTGGACCTTGTTTTCACACAAATGGACCCAGAATTATTTGAAATTGTGCTTCGTTCAACATAATTCTGGGTGCCATTTACAAACCATAAGTGCTAATGACTCCATTCCTTTTTGTGGTTGTAGGGGCTGTTGATTGGAGTACACTAAAACAAACCTGATCTCTCTAGGACATTCAGAAGCCAAGTTATAAGCCCACAAAGGTGTAACTGGACTACTTCTTTAAAGTGACACCGGGCCCGGTGACCTTTGGGACATGGTTTGACCCCCTATAAGAATGTGCGATCATCATGAAACGTTCAGATCACTTACAACTCAATAGATTCTACCTTCTTGTAACGTTTCAGCCTGATTGGACCTTGTTTTCACACATATGGACCCAGAATGATGTGAAATTGTGCTTCGTGCAACATAATTCTGGATGCCATTTACAAACCATAATTGTAGGGGCTGTTGATTGGAGTACACTAAAACAAACCTGACCTCTCTAGGACATTCAGAAGCCAAGTTATAAGCCCACAAAGGTGTAACTGGACTACTTCTTTAAAGTGACACCAGGCCCGTTGACCTTTGGGACATGGTTTGACCCCCTATAAGAATGTGCGATCATCATGAAACGTTCAGATCACTTTCAACTCAATAGATTTTACCTTCTTGTAACGTTTCAGCCTGATTGGACATTGTTTTCACACAAATGAACCCAGAATGATGTGAAATTGTGCTTCATGCAACATAATTCTGGGTGCCATTTAAAAACCATAAGTGCTAATGACTCCATTCCTCTTTGTGGTTGTAGGGGCTGTTGATTGGAGTACACTAAAACAAACCTGATCTCTCTAGGATATTCAGAAGCCAAGTTATAAGCCCACAAATGTGTAACTGGACTACTTCTTTAAATTGACACCAGATCCGGTGACCTTTGGGACATGGTTGGACCCCTAAGGAAAGTGCTATCATCATGAAACGTTCAGATCACTTACAACTCAATAGATTCTACCTTCCTGTAACGTTTCAGCCTGATTGGACCTTGTTTTCACACAAATGAACCCAGAATGATGTGAAATTGTGCTTCATGCAACATAATTCTGGGTGCCATTTAAAAACCATAAGTGCTAATGACTCCATTCCTCTTTGTGGTTGTAGGGGCTGTTGATTGGAGTAAACTAAAACAAACCTGATCTCTCTACGACATTCAGAAGCCAAGTTATAAGCCCACAAATGTGTAACTGGACTACTTCTTTAAATTGACACCAGATCCGGTGACCTTTGGGACATGGTTGGACCCCTAAGGAAAGTGCTATCATCATGAAACGTTCAGATCACTTACAACTCAATAGATTCTACCTTCCTGTAACGTTTCAGCCTGATTGGACCTTGTTTTCACACAAATGAACCCAGAATGATGTGAAATTGTGCTTCGTGCAACATAATTCTGGGTGCCATTTAAAAACCATAAGTGCTAATGACTCCATTCCTCTTTGTGGTTGTAGGGGCTGTTGATTGGAGTACACTAAAACAAACCTGATCTCTCTAGGACATTCAGAAGCCAAGTTATAAGCCCACAAATGTGTAACTGGACTACTTCTTTAAATTGACACCAGATCTGGTGACCTTTGGGACATGGTTTGACCCCTTATAGGAATGTGCGATCATCATGAAACATTCAGATAGCTTACAACTCAATAGATTCTACCTTCTTGTAACGTTTCAGCCTGATTGGACCTTGTTTTCACACAAATGGACCCAGAATGATGTGAAATTGTGCTTCGTTCAACATAATTCTGGGTGCCATTTACAAACCATAAGTGCTAATGACTCCATTCCTTTTTGTGGTTGTAGGGGCTGTTGATTGGAGTACACTAAAACAAACCTGATCTCTCTAGGACATTCAGAAGCCAAGTTATAAGCCCTCAAAGGTGTAACTGGACTACTTCTTTAAAGTGACACCAGGCCCGGTGACCTTTGGGACATGGTTTGACCCCCTATAAGAATGTGCGATCATCATGAAACGTTCAGATCACTTACAACTCAATAGATTCTACCTTCTTGTAACGTTTCAGCCTGATTGGACCTTGTTTTCACACATATGGACCCAGAATGATGTGAAATTGTGCTTCGTGCAACATAATTCTGGATGACATTTACAAACCATAATTGTAGGGGCTGTTGATTGGAGTACACTAAAACAAACCTGACCTCTCTAGGACATTCAGAAGCCAAGTTATAAGCCCACAAAGGTGTAACTGGACTACTTCTTTAAAGTGACACCAGGCCCGTTGACCTTTGGGACATTGTTTGACCCCCTATAAGAATGTGCGATCATCATGAAACGTTCAGATCACTTTCAACTCAATAGATTTTACCTTCTTGTAACGTTTCAGCCTGATTGGACATTGTTTTCACACAAATGAACCCAGAATGATGTGAAATTGTGCTTCGTGCAACTAATTCTGGGTGCCATTTAAAAACCATAAGTGCTAATGACTCCTTTCCTTTTTGTGGTAATGGGGGCTGTTAATTGGAGTACTCTAAAACAAACCTGACCTCTCTAGGATATTCAGAAGCCAAGTTATAAGCCCACAAAGGTGTAACTGGACTACTTCTTTAAAGTGACACCAGGCCCGGTGACCTTTGGGACATGGTTTGACCCCCTTAGGAAAGTGCTATCATCATGAAACGTTCAGATCACTTACAACTCAATAGATTCTACCTTCCTGTAACGTTTCAGCCTGATTGGACCTTGTTTTCACACAAATGAACCCAGAATGATGTGAAATTGTGCTTCGTGCAACATAATTCTGGGTGCCATTTAAAAACCATAAGTGCTAATGACTCCATTCCTCTTTGTGGTTGTAGGGGCTGTTGATTGGAGTACACTAAAACAAACCTGATCTCTCTAGGACATTCAGAAGCCAAGTTATAAGCCCACAAATGTGTAACTGGACTACTTCTTTAAATTTACACCAGATCCGGTGACCTTTGGGACATGGTTTGACCCCTTAGGAAAGTGCTATCATCATGAAACGTTCAGATCACTTACAACTCAATAGATTCTACCTTCCTGTAACGTTTCAGCCTGATTGGACCTTGTTTTCACACAAATGAACGAAGAATGATGTGAAATTGTGCTTCGTGCAACATAATTCTGGGTGCCATTTAAAAACCATAAGTGCTAATGACTCCATTCCTCTTTGTGCTTGTAGGGGCTGTTGATTGGAGTACACTAAAACAAACCTGATCTCTCTAGGACATTCAGAAGACAAGTTATAAGCCCACAAATGTGTAACTGGACTACTTCTTTAAATTGACACCAGATCCGGTGACCTTTGGGACATGGTTTGACCCCTTATAGGAATGTGCGATCATCATGAAACATTCAGATCACTTACAACTCAATAGATTCTACCTTCTTGTAACGTTTCAGCCTGATTGGACCTTGTTTTCACACAAATGGACCCAGAATGATGTGAAATTGTGCTTCGTGCAACATAATTCTGGGTGCCATTTAAAAACCATAAGTGCTAATGACTCCATTCCTTTTTGTGGTAATGGGGGCTGTTAATTGGAGTACTCTACAACAAACCTGACCTCTCTAGGATATTCAGAAGCCAAGTTATAAGTCCACAAAGGTGTAACTGGACTACTTCTGTAAATTGACACCAGATCCGGTGACCTTTGGGACATGGTTTGACCCCCTATAGGAATGTGCGATCATCATGAAACCTTCAGATCACTTACAACTCAATAGATTCTACCATCTTGGAACGTTTCAGCCTGATTGGACCTTGTTTTCACACAAATGAACCCAGAATGATGTGAAATTGTGCTTCGTGCAACATAATTCTGGGTGCCATTTACAAACCATTAGTGCTAATGACTCCATTCCTTTTTGTGGTAATGGGGGCTGTTATTTGGAGTACTCTAAAACAAACCTGACCTCTCTAGGATATTCAGAAGCCAAGTTATAAGCCCACAAATGTGTAACTGGATTACTTCTTTAAATTGACACCAGATCCGGTGACCTTTGGGACATGGTTTGACCCCTTAGGAAAGTGCTATCATCATGAAACGTTCAGATCACTTACAACTCAATAGATTCTACCTTCCTGTAACGTTTCAGCCTGACTGGACCTTGTTTTCACACAAATGAACCCAGAATAATGTGAAATTGTGCTTCGTGCAACATAATTCTGGGTGCCATTTAAAAACCATAAGTGCTAATGACTCCATTCCTCTTTGTGGTTGTAGGGGCTGTTGATTGGAGTACACTAAAACAAACCTGATCTCTCTAGGACATTCAGAAGCCAAGTTATAAGCCCACAAATGTGTAACTTGACTACTTCTTTAAATATACACCAGATCCGGTGACCTTTGGGACATGGTTTGACCCCTTATAGGAATGTGCGATCATCATGAAACATTCAGATCACTTACAACTCAATAGATTCTACAGTCTTGTAACGTTTCAGCCTGATTGGACCTTGTTTTCACACAAATGGACCCAGAATGATGTGAAATTGTGCTTCGTGCAATATAATTCTGGGTGCCATTTACAAACCATAAGTGCTAATGACTCCATTCCTTTTTGTGGTTGTAGGGGCTGTTGATTGGAGTACACTAAAACAAACCTGATCTCTCTAAGACATTCAGAAACCAAGTTATAAGCCCACAAATGTGTAACTGGACTACTTCTTTAAAGTGACACCAGGCCTGGTGACCTTTGGGACATGGTTTTACCCCGTATAGGAATGTGCGATCATCATGAAACATTCAGATCACTTACAACTCAATAGATTCTACCTTCTTGTAACGTTTCAGCCTGATTGGACCTTTTTTTCACACAAATGGACCCAGAATGATGTGAAATTGTGCTTCGTGCAACATAATTCTGGGTGCCATTTACAAACCATAAATGCTAATGACTCCATTCCTTTTTGTGGTTGTAGGGGCTGTTGATTGGAGTACACTAAAACAAACCTGATCTCTCTAGGACATTCAGAAGCCAAGTTATAAGCCCACAAAGGTGTAACTGGACTACTTCTATAAAGTGACACCAGGCCCGGTGACCTTTGGGACATGGTTTGACCCCCTATAAGAATGTGCGATCATCATGAAACGTTCAGATCACTTACAACTCAATAGATTCTACCTGCTTGTAACGTTTCAGCCTGATTGGACCTTGTTTTCACACATATGGACCCAGAATGATGTGAAATTGTGCTTCGTGCAACATAATTCTGGGTGCCATTTACAAACCATAATTGTAGGGGCTGTTGATTGGAGTACACTAAAACAAACCTGACCTCTCTAGGACATTCAGAAGCCAAGTTATAAGCCCACAAAGGTGTAACTGGACTACTTCTTTAAAGTGACACCAGGCCCGGTGACCTTTGGGACATTGTTTGACACCCTATAAGAATGTGCGATCATCATGAAACGTTCAGATCACTTTCAACTCAATAGATTTTACCTTCTTGTAACGTTTCAGCCTGATTGGACATTGTTTTCACACAAATGAACCCAGAATGATGTGAAATTGTGCTTCGTGCAACATAATTCTGGGTGCCATTTCAAAACCATAAGTGCTAATGACTCCTTTCCTTTTTGTGGTAATGGGGGCTGTTAATTGGAGTACTCTAAAACAAACCTGACCTCTCTAGGATATTCAGAAGCCAAGTTATAAGCCCACAAAGGTGTAACTGGACTACTTCTTTAAAGTGACACCAGGCCCGGTGACCTTTGGGACATGGTTTGTCCCCCTTAGGAAAGGGCTATCATCATGAAACGTTCAGATCACTTACAACTCAATAGATTCTACCTTCCTGTAACGTTTCAGCCTGATTGGTCCTTGTTTTCACACAAATGAACCCAGAATGATGTGAAATTGTGCTTCGTGCAACATAATTCTGGGTGCCATTTAAAAACCATAAGTGCTAATGACTCCATTCCTCTTTGTGGTTGTAGGGGCTATTGATTGGAGTACACTAAAACAAACCTGATCTCTCTAGGACATTCAGAAGCCAAGTTATAAGCCCACAAATGTGTAACTGGACTACTTCTTTAAATTGACACCAGATCCGGTGACCTTTGGGACATGGTTTGACCCCTTAGGAAAGTGCTATCATCATGAAACGTTCAGATCACTTACAACTCAATAGATTCTACCTTCCTGTAACGTTTCAGCCTGATTGGACCTTTTTTTCACACAAATGAACCTAGAATGATGTGAAATTGTGCTTCGTGCAACATAATTCTGGGTGCCATTTAAAAACCATAAGTGCTAATGACTCAATTCCTCTTTGTGCTTGTAGGGGCTGTTGATTGGAGTACACTAAAACAAACCTGATCTCTATACGACATTCAGAAGCCAAGTTATAAGCCCACAAATGTGTAACTGGACTACTTCTTTAAATTGACACCAGATCCGGTGACCTTTGGGACATGGTTGGACCCCTTAGGAAAGTGCTATCATCATGAAACGTTCAGATCACTTACAACTCAATAGATTCTACCTTCCTGTAACGTTTCAGCCTGATTGGACCTTGTTTTCACACAAATGAACCCAGAATGATGTGAAATTGTGCTTCGTGCAACATAATTCTGGGTGCCATTTAAAAACCATAAGTGCTAATGACTCCATTTTTCTTTGTGGTTGTAGGGGCTGTTGATTGGAGTACACTAAAACAAACCTGATCTCTCTAGGACATTCAGAAGCCAAGTTATAAGCCCACAAATGTGTAACTGGACTACTTCTTTAAATTGACACCAGATCCGTTGACCTTTGGGACATGGTTTGACCCCTTAGGAAAGTGCTATCATCATGAAACGTTCAGATCACTTACAACTCAATAGATTCTACCTTCCTGTAACGTTTCAGCCTGATTGGACCTTGTTTTCACACAAATGAACCCAGAATGATGTGAAATTGTGCTTCGTGCAACATAATTCTGGGTGCCATTTAAAAACCATAAGTGCTAATGACTCCATTCCTCTTTGTGCTTGTAGGGGCTGTTGATTGGAGTACACTAAAACAAACCTGATCTCTCTACGACATTCAGAAGCCAAGTTATAAGCCCACAAATGTGTAACTGGACTACTTCTTTAAATTGACACCAGATCCGGTGACCTTTGGGACATGGTTGGACCCCTTAGGAAAGTGCTATCATCATGAAACGTTCAGATCACTTACAACTCAATAGATTCTACCTTCCTGTAACGTTTCAGCCTGATTGGACCTTGTTTTCACACAAATGAACCCAGAATGATGTGAAATTGTGCTTCGTGCAACATAATTCTGGGTGCCTTTTAAAAACCATAAGTGCTAATGACTCCATTCCTCTTTGTGGTTGTAGGGGCTGTTGATTGGAGTACACTAAAACAAACCTGATCTCTCTAGGACATTCAGAAGCCAAGTTATAAGCCCACAAATGTGTAACTGGACTACTTCTTTAAATTGACACCAGATCTGGTGACCTTTGGGACATGGTTTGACCCCTTATAGGAATGTGCGATCATCATGAAACATTCAGATCACTTACAACTCAATAGATTCTACCTTCTTGTAACGTTTCAGCCTGATTGGACCTTGTTTTCACACAAATGGACCCAGAATGATGTGAAATTGTGCTTCGTGCAACATAATTCTGGGTGCCATTTACAAACCATAAGTGCTAATGACTCCATTCCTTTTTGTGGTTGTAGGGGCTGTTGATTGGAGTACACTAAAACAAACCTGATCTCTCTAGGACATTCAGAAGCCAAGTTATAAGCCCACAAAGGTGTAACTGGACTACTTCTATAAAGTGACACCAGGCCCGGTGACCTTTGGGACATGGTTTGACCCCCTATAAGAATGTGCGATCATCATGAAACGTTCAGATCACTTAAAACTCAATAGATTCTACCTGCTTGTAACGTTTCAGCCTGATTGGACCTTGTTTTCACACATATGGACCAAGAATGATGTGAAATTGTGCTTCGTGCAACATAATTCTGGGTGCCATTTACAAACCATAATTGTAGGGGCTGTTGATTGGAGTACACTAAAACAAACCTGACCTCTCTAGGACATTCAGAAGCCAAGTTATAAGCCCACAAAGGTGTAACTGGACTACTTCTTTAAAGTGACACCAGGCCCGGTGACCTTTGGGACATGGTTTGTCCCCCTTAGGAAAGGGCTATCATCATGAAACGTTCAGATCACTTACAACTCAATAGATTCTACCTTCCTGTAACGTTTCAGCCTGATTGGTCCTTGTTTTCACACAAATGAACCCAGAATGATGTGAAATTGTGCTTCGTGCAACATAATTCTGGGTGCCATTTAAAAACCATAAGTGCTAATGACTCCATTCCTCTTTGTGGTTGTAGGGGCTGTTGATTGGAGTACACTAAAACAAACCTGATCTCTCTAGGACATTCAGAAGCCAAGTTATAAGCCCACAAATGTGTAACTGGACTACTTCTTTAAATTGACACCAGATCCGGTGACCTTTGGGACATGGTTTGACCCCTTAGGAAAGTGCTATCATCATGAAATGTTCAGATCACTTACAACTCAATAGATTCTACCTTCCTGTAACGTTTCAGCCTGATTGGACCTTGTTTTCACACAAATGAACCCAGAATGATGTGAAATTGTGCTTCGTGCAACATAATTCTGGGTGCCATTTAAAAACCATAAGTGCTAATGACTCAATTCCTCTTTGTGCTTGTAGTGGCTGTTGATTGGAGTACACTAAAACAAACCTGATCTCTATACGACATTCAGAAGCCAAGTTATAAGCCCACAAATGTGTAACTGGACTACTTCTTTAAATTGACACCAGATCCGGTGACCTTTGGGACATGGTTGGACCCCTTAGGAAAGTGCTATCATCATGAAACGTTCAGATCACTTACAACTCAATAGATTCTACCTTCCTGTAACGTTGCAGCCTGATTGGACCTTGTTTTCACACAAATGAACCCAGAATGATGTGAAATTGTGCTTCGTGCAACATAATTCTGGGTGCCATTTAAAAACCATAAGTGCTAATGACTCCATTCCTCTTTGTGGTTGTAGGGGCTGTTGATTGGAGTACACTAAAACAAACCTGATCTCTCTAGGACATTCAGAAGCCAAGTTATAAGCCCACAAATGTGTAACTGGACTACTTCTTTAAATTGACACCAGATCCGGTGACCTTTGGGACATGGTTTGACCCCTTAGGAAAGTGCTATCATCATGAAACGTTCAGATCACTTACAACTCAATAGATTCTACCTTCCTGTAACGTTTCAGCCTGATTGGACCTTGTTTTCACACAAATGAACCCAGAATGATGTGAAATTGTGCTTCGTGCAACATAATTCTGGGTGCCATTTAAAAACCATAAGTGCTAATGACTCCATTCCTCTTTGTGCTTGTAGGGGCTGTTGATTGGAGTACACTAAAACAAACCTGATCTCTCTACGACATTCAGAAGCCAAGTTATAAGCCCACAAATGTGTAACTGGACTACTTCTTTAAATTGACACCAGATCCGGTGACCTTTGGGACATGGTTGGACCCCTTAGGAAAGTGCTATCATCATTAAACGTTCAGATCACTTACAACTCAATAGATTCTACCTTCCTGTAACTTTTCAGCCTGATTGGACCTTGTTTTCACACAAATGAACCCAGAATGATGTGAAATTGTGCTTCGTGCAACATAATTCTGGGTGCCATTTAAAAACCATAAGTGCTAATGACTCCATTCCTCTTTGTTGTTGTAGGGGCTGTTGATTGGAGTACACTAAAACAAACCTGATCTCTCTAGGACATTCAGAAGCCAAGTTATAAGCCCACAAATGTGTAACTGGACTACTTCTTTAAATTGACACCAGATCTGGTGACCTTTGGGACATGGTTTGACCCCTTATAGGAATGTGCGATCATCATGAAATATTCAGATAGCTTACAACTCAATAGATTCTACCTTCTTTTAACGTTTCAACCTGATTGGACTTTGTTTTCACACAAATGGACCCAGAATGATGTGAAATTGTGCTTCGTGCAACATAATTCTGGGTGCCATTTACAAACCATAAGTGCTAATGACTCCATTCCTTTTTGTGGTTGTAGGGGCTGTTGATTGGAGTACACTAAAACAAACCTGATCTCTCTAGGACATTCAGAAGCCAAGTTATAAGCCCACAAAGGTGTAACTGGACTACTTCTTTAAAGTGACACCAGGCCCGGTGACCTTTGGGACATGGTTTGACCCCCTATAAGAATGTGCGATCATCATGAAACGTTCAGATCACTTACAACTCAATAGATTCTACCTTCTTGTAACGTTTCAGCCTGATTGGACCTTGTTTTCACACATATGGACCCAGAATGATGTGAAATTCTGCTTCGTGCAACATAATTCTGGGTGCCATTTACAAACCATAATTGTAGGGGCTGTTGATTGGAGTACACTAAAACAAACCTGACCTCTCTAGGACATTCAGAAGCCAAGTTATAAGCCCACAAAGGTGTAACTGGACTACTTCTTTAAAGTGACACCAGGCCCGGTGACCTTTGGGACATTGTTTGACCCCCTATAAGAATGTGCGATCATCATGAAACGTTCAGATCACTTTCAACTCAATAGATTTTACCTTCTTGTAACGTTTCAGCCTGATTGGACCTTGTTTTCACACAAATGGACCCAGAATGATGTGAAATTGTGCTTCGTGCAACATAATTCTGGGTGCCATTTACAAACCATAAGTGCTAATGACTCCATTCCTTTTTGTGGTTGTAGGGGCTGTTGATTGGAGTACACTAAAACAAACCTGATCTCTCTAGGACATTCAGAAGCCAAGTTATAAGCCCACAAAGGTGTAACTGGACTACTTCTTTAAAGTGACACCAGGCCCGGTGACCTTTGGGACGTGGTTTGACCCCCTATAAGAATGTGCGATCATCATGAAACGTTCAGATCACTTACAACTCAATAGATTCTACCTTCTTGTAACGTTTCAGCCTGATTGGACCTTGTTTTCACACATATGGACCCAGAATGATGTGAAATTGTGCTTCGTGCAACATAATTCTGGGTGCCATTTACAAACCATAATTGTAGGGGCTGTTGATTGGAGTACACTAAAACAAACCTGACCTCTCTAGGACATTCAGAAGCCAAGTTATAAGCCCACAAAGGTGTAACTGGACTACTTCTTTAAAGTGACACCAGGCCCGGTGACCTTTGGGACATTGTTTGACCCCCTATAAGAATGTGCGATCATCATGAAACGTTCAGATCACTTTCAACTCAATAGATTTTACCTTCTTGTAACGTTTCAGCCTGATTGGACATTGTTTTCACACAAATGAACCCAGAATGATGTGAAATTGTGCTTCGTGCAACATAATTCTGGGTGCCATTTAAAAACCATAAGTGCTAATGACTCATTTCCTTTTTGTGGTAATGGGGGCTGTTAATTGGAGTACTCTAAAACAAACCTGACCTCTCTAGGATATTCAGAAGCCAAGTTATAAGCCGACAAAGGTGTAACTGGACTACTTCTTTAAAGTGACACCAGGCCCGGTGACCTTTGGGACATGGTTTGACCCCCTTAGGAAAGTGCTATCATCATAAAACGTTCAGATCACTTACAACTCAATAGATTCTACCTTCCTGTAACGTTTCAGCCTGATTGGACCTTGTTTTCACACAAATGAACCCAGAATGATGTGAAATTGTGCTTCGTGCAACATAATTCTGGGTGCCATTTAAAAACCATAAGTGCTAATGACTCCATTCCTCTTTGTGGTTGTAGGGGCTGTTGATTGGAGTACACTAAAACAAACCTGATCTCTCTAGGACATTCAGAAGCCAAGTTATAAGCCCACAAATGTGTAACTGGACTACTTCTTTAAATTGACACCAGATCCTGTGACCTTTGGGACATGGTTTGACCCCTTATAGGAATGTGCGATCATCATGAAACGTTCAGATCACTTACAACTCAATAGATTCTACCCTCTTGTAACGTTTCAGCCTGATTGGACCTTGTTTTCACACAAATGGACCCAGAATGATGTGAAATTGTGCTTCGTGCAACATAATTCTGGGTGCCATTTAAAAACCATAAGTGCTAATGACTCCATTCCTTTTTGTGGTAATGGGGGCTGTTAATTGGAGTACTCTACAACAAACCTGACCTCTCTAGGATATTCAGAAGCCAAGTTATAAGTCCACAAAGGTGTAACTGGACTACTTCTGTAAATTGACACCAGATCCGGTGACCTTTGGGACATGGTTTGACCCCCTATAGGAATGTGCGATCATCAAGAAACGTTCAGATCACTTACAACTCAATAGATCTACCATCTTGGAACGTTTCAGCCTGATTGGACCTTGTTTTCACAAAAATGGACCCAGAATGATGTGAAATTGTGTTTCGTGCAACATAATTCTGGGTGCCATTTACAAACCATAAGTGCTAATGACTCCATTCCTTTTTGTGGTAATGGGGGCTGTTATTTGGAGTACTCTAAAACAATCCTGACCTCTCTAGGATATTCAGAAGCCAAGTTATAAGCCCACAAATGTGTAACTGGATTACTTCTTTAAATTGACACCAGATCCGGTGACCTTTGGGACCTGGTTTGACCCCTTAGGAAAGTGCTATCATCATGAAACGTTCAGATCACTTACAACTCAATATATTCTACCTTCCTGTAACGTTTCAGCCTGATTGGACCTTGTTTTCACACAAATGAACCCAGAATAATGTGAAATTGTGCTTCGTGCAACATAATTCTGGGTGCCATTTAAAAACCATAAGTGCTAATGACTCCATTCCTCTTTGTGGTTGTAGGGGCTGTTGATTGGAGTACACTAAAACAAACCTAATCTCTCTAGGACATTCAGAAGCCAAGTTATAAGCCCACAAATGTGTAACTGGACTACTTCCTTAAATATACACCAGATCCGGTGACCTTTGGGACATGGTTTGACCCCTTATAGGAATGTGCGATCATCATGAAACATTCAGATCACTTACAACTCAATAGATTCTACCTTCTTGTAACGTTTCAGCCTGATTGGACCTTGTTTTCACACAAATGGACCCAGAATGATGTGAAATTGTGCTTCGTGCAACATATTTCTGGGTGCCATTTACAAACCATAAGGGCTAATGACTCCATTCCTTTTTGTGGTTGTAGGGGCTGTTGATTGGAGTACACTAAAACAAACCTGATCTCTCTAGGACATTCAGAAACCAAGTTATAAGCCCACAAATGTGTAACTGGACTACTTCTTTAAAGTGACACCAGGCCTGGTGACCTTTGGGACATGGTTTTACCCCCTATAGGAATGTGCGATCATCATGAAACGTTCAGATCACTTACAACTCAATAGATTCTACCTTCTTGTAACGTTTCAGCCTGATTGGACCTTGTTTTCACACAAATGAACCCAGAATGATGTGAAATTGTGCTTCGTGCAACATAATTCTGGGTGCCTTTTAAAAACCATAAGTGCTAATGACTCCATTCCTCTTTGTGGTTGTAGCGGCTGTTGATTGGAGTACACTAAAACAAACCTGATCTCTCTAGGACATTCAGAAGCCAAGTTATAAGCCCACAAATGTGTAACTGGACTACTTCTTTAAAGTGACACCAGATCTGGTGACCTTTGGGACATGGTTTGACCCCTTATAGGAATGTGCGATCATCATGAAACATTCAGATCACTTACAACTCAATAGATTCTACCTTCTTGTAACATTTCAGCCTGATTGGACCTTGTTTTCACACAAATGGACCCAGAATGATGTGAAATTGTGCTTCGTGCAACATAATTCTGGGTGCCATTTACAAACCATAAGTGCTAATGACTCCATTCCTTTTTGTGGTTGTAGGGGCTGTTGATTGGAGTACACTAAAACAAACCTGATCTCTCTAGGACATTCAGAAGCCAAGTTATAAGCCCACAAAGGTGTAACTGGACTACTTCTATAAAGTGACACCAGGTCCGGTGACCTTTGGGACATGGTTTGACCCCCTATAAGAATGTGCGATCATCATGAAACGTTCAGATCACTTACAACTCAATAGATTCTACCTGCTTGTAACGTTTCAGCCTGATTGGACCTTGTTTTCACACATATGGACCCAGAATGATGTGAAATTGTGCTTCGTGCAACATAATTCTGGGTGCCATTTACAAACCATAATTGTAGGGGCTGTTGATTGGAGTACACTAAAACAAACCTGACCTCTCTAGGACATTCAGAAGCCAAGTTATAAGCCCACAAAGGTGTAACTGGACTACTTCTTTAAAGTGACACCAGGCCCGGTGACCTTTGGGACATTGTTTGACCCCCTATAAGAATGTGCGATCATCATGAAACGTTCAGATCACTTTCAACTCAATAGATTTTACCTTCTTGTAACGTTTCAGCCTGATTGGACATTGTTTTCACACAAATGAACCCAGAATGATGTGAAATTGTGCTTCGTGCAACATAATTCTGGGTGCCATTTAAAAACCATAAGTGCTAATGACTCCTTTCCTTTTTGTGGTAATGGGGGCTGTTAATTGGAGTACTCTAAAACAAACCTGACCTCTCTAGCATATTCAGAAGCCAAGTTATAAGCCCACAAAGGTGTAACTGGACTACTTCTTTAAAGTGACACCAGGCCCGGTGACCTTTGGGACATGGTTTGACCCCCTTAGGAAAGGGCTATCATCATGAAACGTTCAGATCACTTACAACTCAATAGATTCTACCTTCCTGTAACGTTTCAGCCTGATTGGACCTTGTTTTCACACAAATGAACCCAGAATGATGTGAAATTGTGCTTCGTGCAACATAATTCTGGGTGCCATTTAAAAACCATAAGTGCTAATGACTCCATTCCTTTTTGTGGTAATGGGGGCTGTTAATTGGAGTACTCTAAAACAAACCTGACCTCTCTAGGATATTCAGAAGCCAAGTTATAAGTCCACAAAGGTGTAACTGGACTACTTCTGTAAATTGACACCAGATCCGGTGACCTTTGGGACATGGTTTGACCCCCTATAGGAATGTGCGATCATCATGAAACGTTCAGATCACTTACAACTCAATAGATTCTACCTTCTTGGAACGTTTCAGCCTGATTGGACCTTGTTTTCACACAAATGGACCCAGAATGATGTGAAATTGTGCTTCGTGCAACATAATTCTGGGTGCCATTTACAGACCATAAGTGCTAATGACTCCATTCCTCTTTGTGGTTGTAGGGGCTGTTGATTGGAGTACACTAAAACAAACCTGATCTCTCTAGGACATTCAGAAGCCAAGTTATGAGCCCACAAATGTGTAACTGGATTACTTCTTTAAATTGACACCAGATCCAGTGACCTTTGGGACCTGGTTTGACCCCTTAGGAAAGTGCTATCATCATGAAACGTTCAGATCACTTACAACTCAATAGATTCTACCTTCCTGTAACGTTTCAGCCTGATTGGACCTTGTTTTCACACAAATGAACCCAGAATGATGTGAAATTGTGCTTCGTGCAACATAATTCTGGGTGCCATTTAAAAACCATAACTGCTAATGACTCCATTCCTCTTTGTGGTTGTAGGGGCTGTTGATTGGAGTACACTAAAACAAACCTGATCTCTCTAGGACATTCAGAAGCCAAGTTATAAGCCCACAAATGTGTAACTGGACTACTTCTTTAAATATACACCAGATCCGGTGACCTTTGGGACATGGTTTGACCCCTTATAGGAATGTGCGATCATCATGAAACATTCAGATCACTTACAACTCAATAGATTCTACCTTCTAGTAACGTTTCAGCCTGATTGGACCTTGTTTTCACACAAATGGACCCAGAATGATGTGAAATTGTGCTTCGTGCAACATAATTCTGGGTGCCATTTACAAACCATAAGTGCTAATGACTCCATTCCTTTTTGTGGTTGTAGGGGCTGTTGATTGGAGTACACTAAAACAAACCTGATCTCTCTAGGACATTCAGAAACCAAGTTATAAGCCCACAAATGTGTAACTGGACTACTTCTTTAAAGTGACACCAGGCCTGGTGACCTTTGGGACATGGTTTTACCCCCTATAGGAATGTGCGATCATCATTAAACGTTCAGATCACTTACAACTCAATAGATTCTACCTTCTTGTAACGTTTCAGCCTGATTGGACCTTGTTTTCACACAAATGAACCCAGAATGATGTGAAATTGTGCTTCGTGCAACATAATTCTGGGTGCCTTTTAAAAACCATAAGTGCTAATGACTGCATTCCTTTTTGTGGTAATGGGGGCTGTTAATTGGAGTACTCTAAAACAAAC
The DNA here is from genome assembly GCF_043380555.1 of Nothobranchius furzeri. Classification (NCBI taxonomy): domain Eukaryota; kingdom Metazoa; phylum Chordata; class Actinopteri; order Cyprinodontiformes; family Nothobranchiidae; genus Nothobranchius; species Nothobranchius furzeri. The sequence goes on along the minus strand of NC_091744.1, from coordinate 22,166,127 downwards.
CTGACCTCTCTAGGATATTCAGAAGCCAAGTTATAAGTCCACAAAGGTGTAACTGGACTACTTCTTTAAATTGACACCAGATCCGGTGACCTTTGGGACATGGTTTGACCCCCTATAGGAATGTGTGATCATCATGAAACGTTCAGATCACTTACAACTCAATAGATTCTACCTTCCTGTAATGTTTCTGCCTGATTGGACCTTGTTTTCACACAAATTAACCCAGAATGATGTGAAATTGTGCTTCGTGCAACATAATTCTGGGTGCCATTTACAAACCATAAGTGCTAATGACTCCATTCCTTTTTGTGGTTGTAGGGGCTGTTGATTGGAGTACATTAAAACAAACCTGATCTCTCTAGGACATTCAGAAGCCAAGTTATAAGCCCACAAAGGTGTAACTGGACTACTTCTTTAAAGTGACACCAGGCCCGGTGACCTTTGGGACATGGTTTGACCCCCTATAAGAATGTGCGATCATCATGAAACGTTCAGATCACTTACAACTCAATAGATTCTACCTTCCTGTAACGTTTCAGCCTGATTGGACCTTGTTTTCACACAAATGAACCCAGAATGATGTGAAATTGTGCTTCGTGCAACATAATTCTGGGTGCCATTTAAAAACCATAAGTGCTAATGACTCCATTCCTCTTTGTGGTTGTAGGGGCTGTTGATTGGAGTACACTAAAACAAACCTGATCTCTCTAGGACATTCAGAAGCCAAGTTATAAGCCCACAAATGTGTAACTGGACTACTTCTTTAAATACACCAGATCCGGTGACCTTTGGGACATGGTTTGACCCCTTAGGAAAGTGCTATCATCATGAAATGTTCAGATCACTTACAACTCAATAGATTCTACCTTCCTGTAACGTTTCAGCCTGATTGGACCTTGTTTTCACACAAATGAACCCAGAATGATGTGAAATTGTGCTTTGTGCAACATAATTCTGGGTGCCATTTAAAAACCATAAGTGCTAATGACTCCATTCCTCTTTGTGCTTGTAGGGGCTGTTGATTGGAGTACACTAAAACAAACCTGATCTCTCTAGGACATTCAGAAGCCAAGTTATAAGCCCACAAATGTGTAACTGGACTACTTCTTTAAATTGACACCAGATCCGGTGACCTTTGGGACATGGTTTGACCCCTTATAGGAGTGTGCGATCATCATGAAACATTCAGATCACTTACAACTCAATAGATTCTACCTTCTTGTAACGTTTCAGCCTGATTGGACCTTGTTTTCAAACAAATGGACCCAGAATGATGTGAAATTGTGCTTCGTGCAACATAATTCTGGGTGCCATTTAAAAACCATAAGTTCTAATGACTCCATTCCTTTTTGTGGTAATGGGGGCTGTTAATTGGAGTACTCTAAAACAAACCTGACCTCTCTAGGATATTCAGAAGCCAAGTTATAAGTCCACAAAGGTGTAACTGGACTACTTCTGTAAATTGACACCAGATCCGGTGACCTTTGGGACATGGTTTGACCCCCTATAGGAATGTGCGATCATCATGAAACGTTCAGATCACTTACAACTCAATAGATTCTACCTTCTTGGAACGTTTCAGCCTGATTGGACCTTGTTTTCACACAAATGAACCCAGAATGATGTGAAATTGTGCTTCGTGCAACATAATTCTGGGTGCCTTTTAAAAACCATAAGTGCTAATGACTGCATTCCTTTTTGTGGTAATGGGGGCTGTTGATTGGAGTACACTAAAACAAACCTGATCTCTCTAGGACATTCAGAAGCCAAGTTATAAGCCCACAAATGTGTAACTGGATTACTTCTTTAAATTGACACCAGATCCGGTGACCTTTGGGACCTGGTTTGACCCCTTAGGAAAGTGCTATCATCATGAAACGTTCAGATCACTTACAACTCAATAGATTCTACCTTCCTGTAACGTTTCAGCCTGATTGGACCTTGTTTTCACACAAATGAACCCAGAATGATGTGAAATTGTGCTTCGTGCAACATAATTCTGGGTGCCATTTAAAAACCATAAGTGCTAATGACTCCATTCCTCTTTGTGGTTGTAGGGGCTGTTGATTGGAGTACACTAAAACAAACCTGATCTCTCTAGGACATTCAGAAGCCAAGTTATAAGCCCACAAATGTGTAACTGGACTACTTCTTTAAATATACACCAGATCCGGTGACCTTTGGGACATGGTTTGACCCCTTATAGGAATGTGCGATCATCATGAAACATTCAGATCACTTACAACTCAATAGATTCTACCTTCTAGTAACGTTTCAGCCTGATTGGACCTTGTTTTCACACAAATGGACCCAGAATGATGTGAAATTGTGCTTCGTGCAACATAATTCTGGGTGCCATTTACAAACCATAAGTGCTAATGACTCCATTCCTTTTTGTGGTTGTAGGGGCTGTTGATTGGAGTACACTAAAACAAACCTGATCTCTCTAGGACATTCAGAAACCAAGTTATAAGCCCACAAATGTGTAACTGGACTACTTCTTTAAAGTGACACCAGGCCTGGTGACCTTTGGGACATGGTTTTACCCCCTATAGGAATATGCGATCATCATGAAACGTTCAGATCACTTACAACTCAATAGATTCTACCTTCTTGTAACGTTTCAGCCTGATTGGACCTTGTTTTCACACAAATGAACCCAGAATGATGTGAAATTGTGCTTCGTGCAACATAATTCTGGGTGCCTTTTAAAAACCATAAGTGCTAATGACTGCATTCCTTTTTGTGGTAATGGGGGCTGTTAATTGGAGTACTCTAAAACAATCCTGACCTCTCTAGGATATTCAGAAGCCAAGTTATAAGTCCACAAAGGTGTAACTGGACTACTTATTTAAATTGACACCAGATCCGGTGACCTTTGGGACATGGTTTGACCCCCTATAGGAATGTGTGATCATCATGAAACGTTCAGATCACTTACAACTCAATAGATTCTACCTTCCTGTAATGTTTCTGCCTGATTGGACCTTGTTTTCACACAAATTAACCCAGAATGATGTGAAATTGTGCTTCGTGCAACATAATTCTGGGTGCCATTTACAAACCATAAGTGCTAATGACTCCATTCCTTTTTGTGGTTGTAGGGGCTGTTGATTGGAGTACATTAAAACAAACCTGATCTCTCTAGGACATTCAGAAGCCAAGTTATAAGCCCACAAAGGTGTAACTGGACTACTTCTTTAAAGTGACACCAGGCCCGGTGACCTTTGGGACATGGTTTGACCCCCTATAAGAATGTGCGATCATCATGAAACGTTCAGATCACTTACAACTCAATAGATTCTACCTTCTTGTAACGTTTCAGCCTGATTGGACCTTGTTTTCACACAAATGGACCCAGAATGATGTGAAATTGTGCTTCGTGCAACATAATTCTGGTTGCCATTTACAAACCATAATTGTAGGGGCTGTTGATTGGAGTACACTAAAACAAACCTGACCTCTCTAGGACATTCAGAAGCCAAGTTATAAGCCCACAAAGGTGTAACTGGACTACTTCTTTAAAGTGACACCAGGCCCGGTGACCTTTGGGACATTGTTTGACCCCCTATGAGAATGTGCGATCATCATGAAACGTTCAGATCACTTTCAACTCAATAGATTTTACCTTCTTGTAACGTTTCAGCCTGATTGGACATTGTTTTCACACAAATGAACCCAGAATGATGTGAAATTATGCTTCGTGCAACATAATTCTGGGTGCCATTTAAAAACCATAAGTGCTAATGACTCCTTTTCTTTTTTGTGGTAATGGGGGCTGTTAATTGGAGTACTCTAAAACAAACCTGACCTCTCTAGGACATTCCGAAGCCAAGTTATAAGCCCACAAATATGTAACTGGACTACTTCTTTAAATTGACACCAGATCCGGTGACCTTTGGGACATGGTTTGACCCCTTATAGGAATGTGCGATCATCATGAAACATTCAGATCACTTACAACTCAATATATTCTACCTTCTTGTCACGTTTCAGCCTGATTGGACCTTGTTTTCACACAAATGGACCCAGAATGATGTGAAATTGTGCTTCGTGAAACATAATTCTGGCTGCCATTTACAAACCATAAGTGCTAATGACTCCATTCCTTTTTGTGGTTGTAGGGGCTGTTGATTGGAGTACACTAAAACAAACCTGATCTCTCTAGGACATTCAGAAACCAAGTTATAAGCCCACAAATGTGTAACTGGACTACTTCTTTAAAGTGACACCAGGCCTGGTGACCTTTGGGACATGGTTTTACCCCCTATAGGAATGTGCAATCATCATGAAACGTTCAGATCACTTACAACTCAATAGATTCTACCTTCTTGTAACGTTTCAGCCTGATTGGACCTTGTTTTCACACAAATGTACCCAGAATCATGTGAAATTGTGCTTCGTGCAACATAATTCTGGGTGCCATTTACAAACCATAAGTGCTAATGACTCCATTCCTTTTTGTGGTTGTAGGGGCTGTTGATTGGAGTACATTAAAACAAACCTGATCTCTCTAGGACATTCAGAAGCCAAGTTGTAAGCCCACAAAGGTGTAACTGGACTACTTCTTTAAAGTGACACCAGGCCCGGTGACCTTTGGGACATGGTTTGACCCCCTATAAGAATGTGCGGTCATCATGAAACGTTCAGATCACTTACAACTCAATAGATTCTACCTTCTTGTAACGTTTCAGCCTGATTGGACCTTGTTTTCACACAAATGGACCCAGAATGATGTGAAATTGTGCTTCGTGCAACATAATTCTGGTTGCCATTTACAAACCATAATTGTAGGGGCTGTTGATTGGAGTACACTAAAACAAACCTGACCTCTCTAGGACATTCAGAAGCCAAGTTATAAGCCCACAAAGGTGTAACTGGACTACTTCTTTAAAGTGACACCAGGCCCGGTGACCTTTGGGACATTGTTTGACCCCCTATAAGAATGTGCGATCATCATGAAACGTTCAGATCACTTTCAACTCAATAGATTTTACCTTCTTGTAACGTTTCAGCCTGATTGGACATTGTTTTCACACAAATGAACACAGAATGATGTGAAATTATGCTTCGTGCAACATAATTCTGGGTGCCATTTAAAAACCATAAGTGCTAATGACTCCTTTTCTTTTTTGTGGTAATGGGGGCTGTTAATTGGAGTACTCTAAAACAAACCTGACCTCTCTAGGATATTCACAATCCAAGTTACAAGCCCACAAAGGTGTAACTGGACTACTTCTTTAAAGTGACACCAGGCCCGGTGACCTTTGGGACATGGTTTGACCCCCTTAGGAAAGTGCTATCATCATGAAACGTTCAGATCACTTACAACTCAATAGATTCTACCTTCCTGTAACGTTTCAGCCTGATTGGACCTTGTTTTCACACAAATGAACCCAGAATGATGTGAAATTGTGCTTCGTGCAACATAATTCTGGGTGCCATTTAAAAACCATAAGTGCTAATGACTCCATTCCTCTTTGTGGTTGTAGGGGCTGTTGATTGGAGTACACTTAAACAAACCTGATCTCTCTAGGACATTCAGAAGCCAAGTTATAAGCCCACAAATGTGTAACTGGACTACTTCTTTAAATTGACACCAGATCCGGTGACCTTTGGGACATGGTTGGACCCCTTAGGAAAGTGCTATCATCATGAAACGTTCAGATCACTTACAACTCAATAGATTCTACCTTCCTGTAACGTTTCAGCCTGATTTGACCTTGTTTTCACACAAATGAACCCAGAATGATGTGAAATTGTGCTTCGTGCAACATAATTCTGGGTGCCTTTTAAAAACCATAAGTGCTAATGACTCCATTCCTTTTTGTGGTAATGGGGGCTGTTAATTGGAGTACTCTAAAACAAACCTGACCTCTCTAGGATATTCAGAAGCCAAGTTATAAGTCCACAAAGGTGTAACTGGACTACTTCTTTAAATTGACACCAGATCCGGTGACCTTTGGGACATGGTTTGACCCCCTATAGGAATGTGTGATCATCATGAAACGTTCAGATCACTTACAACTCAATAGATTCTACCTTCCTGTAATGTTTCTGCCTGATTGGACCTTGTTTTCACACAAATTTACCCAGAATGTTGTGAAATTGTGCTTCGTGCAACATAATTCTGGGTGCCATTTACAAACCATAAGTGCTAATGACTCCATTCCTTTTTGTGGTTGTAGGGGCTGTTGATTGGAGTACAGTAAAACAAACCTGATCTCTCTAGGACATTCAGAAGCCAAGTTATAAGCCCACAAAGGTGTAACTGGACTACTTCTTTAAAGTGACACCAGGCCCGGTGACCTTTGGGACATGGTTTGACCCCCTATAAGAATGTGCGATCATCATGAAACGTTCAGATCACTTACAACTCAATAGATTCTACCTTCTTGTAACGTTTCAGCCTGATTGGACCTTGTTTTCACACAAATGGACCCAGAATGATGTGAAATTGTGCTTCGTGCAACATAATTCTGGTTGCCATTTACAAACCATAATTGTAGGGGCTGTTGATTGGAGTACACTAAAACAAACCTGACCTCTCTAGGACATTCAGAAGCCAAGTTATAAGCCCACAAAGGTGTAACTGGACTACTTCTTTAAAGTGACACCAGGCCCGGTGACCTTTGGGACATTGTTTGACCCCCTATAAGAATGTGCGATCATCATGAAACGTTCAGATCACTTTCAACTCAATAGATTATACCTTCTTGTAACGTTTCAGCCTGATTGGACATTGTTTTCACACAAATGAACCCAGAATGATGTGAAATTATGCTTCGTGCAACATAATTCTGGGTGCCATTTAAAAACCATAAGTGCTAATGACTCCTTTTCTTTTTTGTGGTAATGGGGGCTGTTAATTGGAGTACTCTAAAACAAACCTGACCTCTCTAGGATATTCAGAATCCAAGTTACAAGCCCACAAAGGTGTAACTGGACTACTTCTTTAAAGTGACACCAGGCCCGGTGACCTTTGGGACATGGTTTGACCCCCTTAGGAAAGTGCTATCATCATGAAACGTTCAGATCACTTACAACTCAATAGATTCTACCTTCCTGTAACGTTTCAGCCTGATTGGACCTTGTTTTCACACAAATGAACCCAGAATGATGTGAAATTGTGCTTCGTGCAACATAATTCTGGGTGCCATTTAAAAACCATAAGTGCTAATGACTCCATTCCTCTTTGTGCTTGTAGGGGCTGTTGATTGGAGTACACTTAAACAAACCTGATCTCTCTAGGACATTCAGAAGCCAAGTTATAAGCCCACAAATGTGTAACTGGACTACTTCTTTAAATTGACACCAGATCCGGTGACCTTTGGGACATGGTTGGACCCCTTAGGAAAGTGCTATCATCATGAAACGTTCAGATCACTTACAACTCAATAGATTCTACCTTCCTGTAACGTTTCAGCCTGATTTGACCTTGTTTTCACACAAATGAACCCAGAATGATGTGAAATTGTGCTTCGTGCAACATAATTCTGGGTGACATTTAAAAACCATAAGTGCTAATGACTCCATTCCTCTTTGTGGTTGTAGGGGCTGTTGATTGGAGTACACTAAAACTAACCTGATCTCTCTAGGACATTCAGAAGCCAAGTTATAAGCCCACAAATGTGTAACTGGACTACTTCTTTAAATTGACACCAGATCCGGTGACCTTTGGGACATGGTTTGACCCCTTATAGGAATGTGCGATCATCATGAAACATTCAAATCACTTACAACTCAAAAGATTCTACCTTCTTGTAACGTTTCAGCCTGATTGGACCTTGTATTCACACAAATGGACCCAGAATGATGTGAAATTGTGCTTCGTGCAACATAATTCTGGGTGCCATTTACAAACCATAAGTGCTAATGACTCCATTCCTTTTTGTGGAGGTAGGGGCTGTTGATTGGAGTACACTAAAACAAACCTGATCTCTCTAGGACATTCAGAAGCCAAGTTATAAGCCATTAAATGTGTAACTGGACTACTTCTTTAAAGTGAACCCAGGCCTGGTGACCTTTGGGACATGGTTTTACCCCTTATAGGAATGTGCGATCATCATGAAACGTTCAGATCACTTACAACTCAGATTCTACCTTCTTGTAACGTTTCAGCCTGATTGGACCTTGTTTTCACAAAAATGAACCCAGAATGATGTGAAATTGTGCTTCGTGCAACATAATTCTGGGTGCCATTCAAAAACCATAAGTGCTAATGACTCCATTCCTTTTTGTGGTAATGGGGGCTGTTAATTGGAGTACTCTAAAACAAACCTGACCTCTCTAGGACATTCAGAAGCCAACTTATAAGCCCATAAATGTGTAACTGGACTACTTCTTTAAAGTGACACCAGGCCCGGTGACCTTTCGGACATGGTTTGACCCCCTAAAGGAATGTGGGATCATCATGAAACGTTCAAATCACTTACAACTCAATAGATTCTACCTTCTTGTAACGTTTCAGCCTGATTGGACCTAGTTTTCATACAAATGAACCCAGAATTATGTGAAATTGTGCTTCGTGCAACATAATTCTGGGTGCCATTTAAAAACCATAAGTGCTAATGACTCCATTCCTTTTTGTGGTAATGGGGCCTGTTATTTGGAGTACTCTAAAACAAACCTGACCTCTCTAGGATATTCAGAAGCCAAGTTATAAGCCCACAAAGGTGTAATTGGACTACTTCTTTAAATTGACACCAGATCCGGTGACCTTTGGGACATGGTTTGACCCCCTTAGGAAAGTGCTATCATCATGAAACGTTCAGATCACTTACAACTCAATAGATTCTACCTTCCTGTAACGTTTCATCCTGATTGGACCTTGTTTTTACACAAATGAACCCAGAATGATGTGAAATTGTGCTTCGTGCAACATAATTCTGGGTGCCATTTAAAAACCATAAGTGCTAATGACTCCATTCCTTTGTGTGGTTGTAGGGGCTGTTGATTGGACTATACTAAAACAAACCTGATCTCTCTAGGACATTCAGAAGCCAAGTTATAAGCCCACAAATATGTACCTGGACTACTTCTTTAAATTGACACCAGATCCGGTGACCTTTGGGACATGGTTTGACCCCCTATAGGAATGTGCGATCATCATGAAACGTTCAGATCACTTACAACTCAATAGATTCTACCTTCCTGTAACGTTTCAGCCTTATTGGACCTTGTTTTCACACAAATGGACCCAGAATGATGTGAAATTGTGCTTCGTGCAACATAATTCTGGGTGCCATTTACAAATCATAAGTGCTAATGACTCCATTCCTTTTTGTGGTTGTAGGGGCTGTTGATCGGAGTACACTAAAACAAACCTGATCTCTCTAGGACATTCAGAAGCCAAGTTATAAGCCCACAAATGTGTAACTGGACTACTTCTTTAAAGTGACACCAGGCCCGGTGACCTTTGGGACATGGTTTTACCCCCTATAGGAATGTGCGATCATCATGAAACGTTCAGATCACTTACAACTCAATAGATTCTACCGTCTTGTAACGTTTCAGCCTGATTGGACCTTGTTTTCACACAAATGGACCCAGAATGATGTGAAATTGTGCTTCGTGCAACATAATTCTGGGTGCCATTTAGAAACCATAATTGTAGGGGCTGTTAATTGGAGTACTCTAAAAAAAACCTGACCTCTCTAGGATATTCAGAAGCCAAGTTATAAGCCCACAAAGGTGTAACTGGACTACTTCTTTAAATTGACACCAGATCCGGTGACCTTTGGGACATGGTTTGACCCCTTATAGGAATGTGCGATCATCATGAAACATTCAGATCACTTACAACTCAATAGATTCTACCTTCTAGTAACGTTTCAGCCTGATTGGACCTTGTTTTCACACAAATGGACCCAGAATGATGTGAAATTGTGCTTCGTGCAACATAATTCTGGGTGCCATTTACAAACCATAAGTGCTAATGACTCCATTCCTTTTTGTGGTTGTAGGGGCTGTTGATTGGAGTACACTAAAACAAACCTGATCTCTCTAGGACATTCAGAAACCAAGTTATAAGCCCACAAATGTGTAACTGGACTACTTCTTTAAAGTGACACCAGGCCTGGTGACCTTTGGGACATGGTTTTACCCCCTATAGGAATATGCGATCATCATGAAACGTTCAGATCACTTACAACTCAATAGATTCTACCTTCTTGTAACGTTTCAGCCTGATTGGACCTTGTTTTCACACAAATGAACCCAGAATGATGTGAAATTGTGCTTCGTGCAACATAATTCTGGGTGCCTTTTAAAAACCATAAGTGCTAATGACTGCATTCCTTTTTGTGGTAATGGGGGCTGTTAATTGGAGTACTCTAAAACAATCCTGACCTCTCTAGGATATTCAGAAGCCAAGTTATAAGTCCACAAAGGTGTAACTGGACTACTTATTTAAATTGACACCAGATCCGGTGACCTTTGGGACATGGTTTGACCCCCTATAGGAATGTGTGATCATCATGAAACGTTCAGATCACTTACAACTCAATAGATTCTACCTTCCTGTAATGTTTCTGCCTGATTGGACCTTGTTTTCACACAAATTAACCCAGAATGATGTGAAATTGTGCTTCGTGCAACATAATTCTGGGTGCCATTTACAAACCATAAGTGCTAATGACTCCATTCCTTTTTGTGGTTGTAGGGGCTGTTGATTGGAGTACATTAAAACAAACCTGATCTCTCTAGGACATTCAGAAGCCAAGTTATAAGCCCACAAAGGTGTAACTGGACTACTTCTTTAAAGTGACACCAGGCCCGGTGACCTTTGGGACATGGTTTGACCCCCTATAAGAATGTGCGATCATCATGAAACGTTCAGATCACTTACAACTCAATAGATTCTACCTTCTTGTAACGTTTCAGCCTGATTGGACCTTGTTTTCACACAAATGGACCCAGAATGATGTGAAATTGTGCTTCGTGCAACATAATTCTGGTTGCCATTTACAAACCATAATTGTAGGGGCTGTTGATTGGAGTACACTAAAACAAACCTGACCTCTCTAGGACATTCAGAAGCCAAGTTATAAGCCCACAAAGGTGTAACTGGACTACTTCTTTAAAGTGACACCAGGCCCGGTGACCTTTGGGACATTGTTTGACCCCCTATGAGAATGTGCGATCATCATGAAACGTTCAGATCACTTTCAACTCAATAGATTTTACCTTCTTGTAACGTTTCAGCCTGATTGGACATTGTTTTCACACAAATGAACCCAGAATGATGTGAAATTATGCTTCGTGCAACATAATTCTGGGTGCCATTTAAAAACCATAAGTGCTAATGACTCCTTTTCTTTTTTGTGGTAATGGGGGCTGTTAATTGGAGTACTCTAAAACAAACCTGACCTCTCTAGGACATTCCGAAGCCAAGTTATAAGCCCACAAATGTGTAACTGGACTACTTCTTTAAATTGACACCAGATCCGGTGACCTTTGGGACATGGTTTGACCCCTTATAGGAATGTGCGATCATCATGAAACATTCAGATCACTTACAACTCAATATATTCTACCTTCTTGTCACGTTTCAGCCTGATTGGACCTTGTTTTCACACAAATGGACCCAGAATGATGTGAAATTGTGCTTCGTGAAACATAATTCTGGCTGCCATTTACAAACCATAAGTGCTAATGACTCCATTCCTTTTTGTGGTTGTAGGGGCTGTTGATTGGAGTACACTAAAACAAACCTGATCTCTCTAGGACATTCAGAAACCAAGTTATAAGCCCACAAATGTGTAACTGGACTACTTCTTTAAAGTGACACCAGGCCTGGTGACCTTTGGGACATGGTTTTACCCCCTATAGGAATGTGCAATCATCATGAAACGTTCAGATCACTTACAACTCAATAGATTCTACCTTCTTGTAACGTTTCAGCCTGATTGGACCTTGTTTTAACACAAATGTACCCAGAATCATGTGAAATTGTGCTTCGTGCAACATAATTCTGGGTGCCATTTACAAACCATAAGTGCTAATGACTCCATTCCTTTTTGTGGTTGTAGGGGCTGTTGATTGGAGTACATTAAAACAAACCTGATCTCTCTAGGACATTCAGAAGCCAAGTTGTAAGCCCACAAAGGTGTAACTGGACTACTTCTTTAAAGTGACACCAGGCCCGGTGACCTTTGGGACATGGTTTGACCCCCTATAAGAATGTGCGGTCATCATGAAACGTTCAGATCACTTACAACTCAATAGATTCTACCTTCTTGTAACGTTTCAGCCTGATTGGACCTTGTTTTCACACAAATGGACCCAGAATGATGTGAAATTGTGCTTCGTGCAACATAATTCTGGTTGCCATTTACAAACCATAATTGTAGGGGCTGTTGATTGGAGTACACTAAAACAAACCTGACCTCTCTAGGACATTCAGAAGCCAAGTTATAAGCCCACAAAGGTGTAACTGGACTACTTCTTTAAAGTGACACCAGGCCCGGTGACCTTTGGGACATTGTTTGACCCCCTATAAGAATGTGCGATCATCATGAAACGTTCAGATCACTTTCAACTCAATAGATTTTACCTTCTTGTAACGTTTCAGCCTGATTGGACATTGTTTTCACACAAATGAACACAGAATGATGTGAAATTATGCTTCGTGCAACATAATTCTGGGTGCCATTTAAAAACCATAAGTGCTAATGACTCCTTTTCTTTTTTGTGGTAATGGGGGCTGTTAATTGGAGTACTCTAAAACAAACCTGACCTCTCTAGGATATTCACAATCCAAGTTACAAGCCCACAAAGGTGTAACTGGACTACTTCTTTAAAGTGACACCAGGCCCGGTGACCTTTGGGACATGGTTTGACCCCCTTAGGAAAGTGCTATCATCATGAAACGTTCAGATCACTTACAACTCAATAGATTCTACCTTCCTGTAACGTTTCAGCCTGATTGGACCTTGTTTTCACACAAATGAACCCAGAATGATGTGAAATTGTGCTTCGTGCAACATAATTCTGGGTGCCATTTAAAAACCATAAGTGCTAATGACTCCATTCCTCTTTGTGGTTGTAGGGGCTGTTGATTGGAGTACACTTAAACAAACCTGATCTCTCTAGGACATTCAGAAGCCAAGTTATAAGCCCACAAATGTGTAACTGGACTACTTCTTTAAATTGACACCAGATCCGGTGAACTTTGGGACATGGTTGGACCCCTTAGGAAAGTGCTATCATCATGAAACGTTCAGATCACTTACAACTCAATAGATTCTACCTTCCTGTAACGTTTCAGCCTGATTTGACCTTGTTTTCACACAAATGAACCCAGAATGATGTGAAATTGTGCTTCGTGCAACATAATTCTGGGTGCCTTTTAAAAACCATAAGTGCTAATGACTCCATTCCTTTTTGTGGTAATGGGGGCTGTTAATTGGAGTACTCTAAAACAAACCTGACCTCTCTAGGATATTCAGAAGCCAAGTTATAAGTCCACAAAGGTGTAACTGGACTACTTCTTTAAATTGACACCAGATCCGGTGACCTTTGGGACATGGTTTGACCCCCTATAGGAATGTGTGATCATCATGAAACGTTCAGATCACTTACAACTCAATAGATTCTACCTTCCTGTAATGTTTCTGCCTGATTGGACCTTGTTTTCACACAAATTTACCCAGAATGATGTGAAATTGTGCTTCGTGCAACATAATTCTGGGTGCCATTTACAAACCATAAGTGCTAATGACTCCATTCCTTTTTGTGGTTGTAGGGGCTGTTGATTGGAGTACAGTAAAACAAACCTGATCTCTCTAGGACATTCAGAAGCCAAGTTATAAGCCCACAAAGGTGTAACTGGACTACTTCTTTAAAGTGACACCAGGCCCGGTGACCTTTGGGACATGGTTTGACCCCCTATAAGAATGTGCGATCATCATGAAACGTTCAGATCACTTACAACTCAATAGATTCTACCTTCTTGTAACGTTTCAGCCTGATTGGACCTTGTTTTCACACAAATGGACCCAGAATGATGTGAAATTGTGCTTCGTGCAACATAATTCTGGTTGCCATTTACAAACCATAATTGTAGGGGCTGTTGATTGGAGTACACTAAAACAAACCTGACCTCTCTAGGACATTCAGAAGCCAAGTTATAAGCCCACAAAGGTGTAACTGGACTACTTCTTTAAAGTGACACCAGGCCCGGTGACCTTTGGGACATTGTTTGACCCCCTATAAGAATGTGCGATCATCATGAAACGTTCAGATCACTTTCAACTCAATAGATTTTACCTTCTTGTAACGTTTCAGCCTGATTGGACATTGTTTTCACACAAATGAACCCAGAATGATGTGAAATTATGCTTCGTGCAACATAATTCTGGGTGCCATTTAAAAACCATAAGTGCTAATGACTCCTTTTCTTTTTTGTGGTAATGGGGGCTGTTAATTGGAGTACTCTAAAACAAACCTGACCTCTCTAGGATATTCAGAATCCAAGTTACAAGCCCACAAAGGTGTAACTGGACTACTTCTTTAAAGTGACACCAGGCCCGGTGACCTTTGGGACATGGTTTGACCCCCTTAGGAAAGTGCTATCATCATGAAACGTTCAGATCACTTACAACTCAATAGATTCTACCTTCCTGTAACGTTTCAGCCTGATTGGACCTTGTTTTCACACAAATGAACCCAGAATGATGTGAAATTGTGCTTCGTGCAACATAATTCTGGGTGCCATTTAAAAACCATAAGTGCTAATGACTCCATTCCTCTTTGTGCTTGTAGGGGCTGTTGATTGGAGTACACTTAAACAAACCTGATCTCTCTAGGACATTCAGAAGCCAAGTTATAAGCCCACAAATGTGTAACTGGACTACTTCTTTAAATTGACACCAGATCCGGTGACCTTTGGGACATGGTTGGACCCCTTAGGAAAGTGCTATCATCATGAAACGTTCAGATCACTTACAACTCAATAGATTCTACCTTCCTGTAACGTTTCAGCCTGATTTGACCTTGTTTTCACACAAATGAACCCAGAATGATGTGAAATTGTGCTTCGTGCAACATAATTCTGGGTGACATTTAAAAACCATAAGTGCTAATGACTCCATTCCTCTTTGTGGTTGTAGGGGCTGTTGATTGGAGTACACTAAAACTAACCTGATCTCTCTAGGACATTCAGAAGCCAAGTTATAAGCCCACAAATGTGTAACTGGACTACTTCTTTAAATTGACACCAGATCCGGTGACCTTTGGGACATGGTTTGACCCCTTATAGGAATGTGCGATCATCATGAAACATTCAGATCACTTACAACTCAAAAGATTCTACCTTCTTGTAACGTTTCAGCCTGATTGGACCTTGTATTCACACAAATGGACCCAGAATGATGTGAAATTGTGCTTCGTGCAACATAATTCGGGGTGCCATTTACAAACCATAAGTGCTAATGACTCCATTCCTTTTTGTGGAGGTAGGGGCTGTTGATTGGAGTACACTAAAACAAACCTGATCTCTCTAGGACATTCAGAAGCCAAGTTATAAGCCATTAAATGTGTAACTGGACTACTTCTTTAAAGTGAACCCAGGCCTGGTGACCTTTGGGACATGGTTTTACCCCTTATAGGAATGTGCGATCATCATGAAACGTTCAGATCACTTACAACTCAGATTCTACCTTCTTGTAACGTTTCAGCCTGATTGGACCTTGTTTTCACAAAAATGAACCCAGAATGATGTGAAATTGTGCTTCGTGCAACATAATTCTGGGTGCCATTCAAAAACCATAAGTGCTAATGACTCCATTCCTTTTTGTGGTAATGGGGGCTGTTAATTGGAGTACTCTAAAACAAACCTGACCTCTCTAGGACATTCAGAAGCCAACTTATAAGCCCATAAATGTGTAACTGGACTACTTCTTTAAAGTGACACCAGGCCCGGTGACCTTTCGGACATGGTTTGACCCCCTAAAGGAATGTGCGATCATCATGAAACGTTCAAATCACTTACAACTCAATAGATTCTACCTTCTTGTAACGTTTCAGCCTGATTGGACCTAGTTTTCATACAAATGAACCCAGAATTATGTGAAATTGTGCTTCGTGCAACATAATTCTGGGTGCCATTTAAAAACCATAAGTGCTAATGACTCCATTCCTTTTTGTGGTAATGGGGCCTGTTATTTGGAGTACTCTAAAACAAACCTGACCTCTCTAGGATATTCAGAAGCCAAGTTATAAGCCCACAAAGGTGTAATTGGACTACTTCTTTAAATTGACACCAGATCCGGTGACCTTTGGGACATGGTTTGACCCCCTTAGGAAAGTGCTATCATCATGAAACGTTCAGATCACTTACAACTCAATAGATTCTACCTTCCTGTAACGTTTCATCCTGATTGGACCTTGTTTTTACACAAATGAACCCAGAATGATGTGAAATTGTGCTTCGTGCAACATAATTCTGGGTGCCATTTAAAAACCATAAGTGCTAATGACTCCTTTTCTTTTTTGTGGTAATGGGGGCTGTTAATTGGAGTACTCTAAAACAAACCTGACCTCTCTAGGACATTCCGAAGCCAAGTTATAAGCCCACAAATGTGTAACTGGACTACTTCTTTAAATTGACACCAGATCCGGTGACCTTTGGGACATGGTTTGACCCCTTATAGGAATGTGCGATCATCATGAAACATTCAGATCACTTACAACTCAATATATTCTACCTTCTTGTCACGTTTCAGCCTGATTGGACCTTGTTTTCACACAAATGGACCCAGAATGATGTGAAATTGTGCTTCGTGAAACATAATTCTGGCTGCCATTTACAAACCATAAGTGCTAATGACTCCATTCCTTTTTGTGGTTGTAGGGGCTGTTGATTGGAGTACACTAAAACAAACCTGATCTCTCTAGGACATTCAGAAACCAAGTTATAAGCCCACAAATGTGTAACTGGACTACTTCTTTAAAGTGACACCAGGCCTGGTGACCTTTGGGACATGGTTTTACCCCCTATAGGAATGTGCAATCATCATGAAACGTTCAGATCACTTACAACTCAATAGATTCTACCTTCTTGTAACGTTTCAGCCTGATTGGACCTTGTTTTAACACAAATGTACCCAGAATCATGTGAAATTGTGCTTCGTGCAACATAATTCTGGGTGCCATTTACAAACCATAAGTGCTAATGACTCCATTCCTTTTTGTGGTTGTAGGGGCTGTTGATTGGAGTACATTAAAACAAACCTGATCTCTCTAGGACATTCAGAAGCCAAGTTGTAAGCCCACAAAGGTGTAACTGGACTACTTCTTTAAAGTGACACCAGGCCCGGTGACCTTTGGGACATGGTTTGACCCCCTATAAGAATGTGCGGTCATCATGAAACGTTCAGATCACTTACAACTCAATAGATTCTACCTTCTTGTAACGTTTCAGCCTGATTGGACCTTGTTTTCACACAAATGGACCCAGAATGATGTGAAATTGTGCTTCGTGCAACATAATTCTGGTTGCCATTTACAAACCATAATTGTAGGGGCTGTTGATTGGAGTACACTAAAACAAACCTGACCTCTCTAGGACATTCAGAAGCCAAGTTATAAGCCCACAAAGGTGTAACTGGACTACTTCTTTAAAGTGACACCAGGCCCGGTGACCTTTGGGACATTGTTTGACCCCCTATAAGATGTGCGATCATCATGAAACGTTCAGATCACTTTCAACTCAATAGATTTTACCTTCTTGTAACGTTTCAGCCTGATTGGACATTGTTTTCACACAAATGAACACAGAATGATGTGAAATTATGCTTCGTGCAACATAATTCTGGGTGCCATTTAAAAACCATAAGTGCTAATGACTCCTTTTCTTTTTTGTGGTAATGGGGGCTGTTAATTGGAGTACTCTAAAACAAACCTGACCTCTCTAGGATATTCACAATCCAAGTTACAAGCCCACAAAGGTGTAACTGGACTACTTCTTTAAAGTGACACCAGGCCCGGTGACCTTTGGGACATGGTTTGACCCCCTTAGGAAAGTGCTATCATCATGAAACGTTCAGATCACTTACAACTCAATAGATTCTACCTTCCTGTAACGTTTCAGCCTGATTGGACCTTGTTTTCACACAAATGAACCCAGAATGATGTGAAATTGTGCTTCGTGCAACATAATTCTGGGTGCCATTTAAAAACCATAAGTGCTAATGACTCCATTCCTCTTTGTGGTTGTAGGGGCTGTTGATTGGAGTACACTTAAACAAACCTGATCTCTCTAGGACATTCAGAAGCCAAGTTATAAGCCCACAAATGTGTAACTGGACTACTTCTTTAAATTGACACCAGATCCGGTGACCTTTGGGACATGGTTGGACCCCTTAGGAAAGTGCTATCATCATGAAACGTTCAGATCACTTACAACTCAATAGATTCTACCTTCCTGTAACGTTTCAGCCTGATTTGACCTTGTTTTCACACAAATGAACCCAGAATGATGTGAAATTGTGCTTCGTGCAACATAATTCTGGGTGCCTTTTAAAAACCATAAGTGCTAATGACTCCATTCCTTTTTGTGGTAATGGGGGCTGTTAATTGGAGTACTCTAAAACAAACCTGACCTCTCTAGGATATTCAGAAGCCAAGTTATAAGTCCACAAAGGTGTAACTGGACTACTTCTTTAAATTGACACCAGATCCGGTGACCTTTGGGACATGGTTTGACCCCCTATAGGAATGTGTGATCATCATGAAACGTTCAGATCACTTACAACTCAATAGATTCTACCTTCCTGTAATGTTTCTGCCTGATTGGACCTTGTTTTCACACAAATTTACCCAGAATGATGTGAAATTGTGCTTCGTGCAACATAATTCTGGGTGCCATTTACAAACCATAAGTGCTAATGACTCCATTCCTTTTTGTGGTTGTAGGGGCTGTTGATTGGAGTACAGTAAAACAAACCTGATCTCTCTAGGACATTCAGAAGCCAAGTTATAAGCCCACAAAGGTGTAACTGGACTACTTCTTTAAAGTGACACCAGGCCCGGTGACCTTTGGGACATGGTTTGACCCCCTATAAGAATGTGCGATCATCATGAAACGTTCAGATCACTTACAACTCAATAGATTCTACCTTCTTGTAACGTTTCAGCCTGATTGGACCTTGTTTTCACACAAATGGACCCAGAATGATGTGAAATTGTGCTTCGTGCAACATAATTCTGGTTGCCATTTACAAACCATAATTGTAGGGGCTGTTGATTGGAGTACACTAAAACAAACCTGACCTCTCTAGGACATTCAGAAGCCAAGTTATAAGCCCACAAAGGTGTAACTGGACTACTTCTTTAAAGTGACACCAGGCCCGGTGACCTTTGGGACATTGTTTGACCCCCTATAAGAATGTGCGATCATCATGAAACGTTCAGATCACTTTCAACTCAATAGATTTTACCTTCTTGTAACGTTTCAGCCTGATTGGACATTGTTTTCACACAAATGAACCCAGAATGATGTGAAATTATGCTTCGTGCAACATAATTCTGGGTGCCATTTAAAAACCATAAGTGCTAATGACTCCTTTTCTTTTTTGTGGTAATGGGGGCTGTTAATTGGAGTACTCTAAAACAAACCTGACCTCTCTAGGATATTCACAATCCAAGTTACAAGCCCACAAAGGTGTAACTGGACTACTTCTTTAAAGTGACACCAGGCCCGGTGACCTTTGGGACATGGTTTGACCCCCTTAGGAAAGTGCTATCATCATGAAACGTTCAGATCACTTACAACTCAATAGATTCTACCTTCCTGTAACGTTTCAGCCTGATTGGACCTTGTTTTCACACAAATGAACCCAGAATGATGTGAAATTGTGCTTCGTGCAACATAATTCTGGGTGCCATTTAAAAACCATAAGTGCTAATGACTCCATTCCTCTTTGTGGTTGTAGGGGCTGTTGATTGGAGTACACTTAAACAAACCTGATCTCTCTAGGACATTCAGAAGCCAAGTTATAAGCCCACAAATGTGTAACTGGACTACTTCTTTAAATTGACACCAGATCCGGTGACCTTTGGGACATGGTTGGACCCCTTAGGAAAGTGCTATCATCATGAAACGTTCAGATCACTTACAACTCAATAGATTCTACCTTCCTGTAACGTTTCAGCCTGATTTGACCTTGTTTTCACACAAATGAACCCAGAATGATGTGAAATTGTGCTTCGTGCAACATAATTCTGGGTGCCTTTTAAAAACCATAAGTGCTAATGACTCCATTCCTTTTTGTGGTAATGGGGGCTGTTAATTGGAGTACTCTAAAACAAACCTGACCTCTCTAGGATATTCAGAAGCCAAGTTATAAGTCCACAAAGGTGTAACTGGACTACTTCTTTAAATTGACACCAGATCCGGTGACCTTTGGGACATGGTTTGACCCCCTATAGGAATGTGTGATCATCATGAAACGTTCAGATCACTTACAACTCAATAGATTCTACCTTCCTGTAATGTTTCTGCCTGATTGGACCTTGTTTTCACACAAATTTACCCAGAATGATGTGAAATTGTGCTTCGTGCAACATAATTCTGGGTGCCATTTACAAACCATAAGTGCTAATGACTCCATTCCTTTTTGTGGTTGTAGGGGCTGTTGATTGGAGTACAGTAAAACAAACCTGATCTCTCTAGGACATTCAGAAGCCAAGTTATAAGCCCACAAAGGTGTAACTGGACTACTTCTTTAAAGTGACACCAGGCCCGGTGACCTTTGGGACATGGTTTGACCCCCTATAAGAATGTGCGATCATCATGAAACGTTCAGATCACTTACAACTCAATAGATTCTACCTTCTTGTAACGTTTCAGCCTGATTGGACCTTGTTTTCACACAAATGGACCCAGAATGATGTGAAATTGTGCTTCGTGCAACATAATTCTGGTTGCCATTTACAAACCATAATTGTAGGGGCTGTTGATTGGAGTACACTAAAACAAACCTGACCTCTCTAGGACATTCAGAAGCCAAGTTATAAGCCCACAAAGGTGTAACTGGACTACTTCTTTAAAGTGACACCAGGCCCGGTGACCTTTGGGACATTGTTTGACCCCCTATAAGAATGTGCGATCATCATGAAACGTTCAGATCACTTTCAACTCAATAGATTTTACCTTCTTGTAACGTTTCAGCCTGATTGGACATTGTTTTCACACAAATGAACCCAGAATGATGTGAAATTATGCTTCGTGCAACATAATTCTGGGTGCCATTTAAAAACCATAAGTGCTAATGACTCCTTTTCTTTTTTGTGGTAATGGGGGCTGTTAATTGGAGTACTCTAAAACAAACCTGACCTCTCTAGGATATTCAGAATCCAAGTTACAAGCCCACAAAGGTGTAACTGGACTACTTCTTTAAAGTGACACCAGGCCCGGTGACCTTTGGGACATGGTTTGACCCCCTTAGGAAAGTGCTATCATCATGAAACGTTCAGATCACTTACAACTCAATAGATTCTACCTTCCTGTAACGTTTCAGCCTGATTGGACCTTGTTTTCACACAAATGAACCCAGAATGATGTGAAATTGTGCTTCGTGCAACATAATTCTGGGTGCCATTTAAAAACCATAAGTGCTAATGACTCCATTCCTCTTTGTGCTTGTAGGGGCTGTTGATTGGAGTACACTTAAACAAACCTGATCTCTCTAGGACATTCAGAAGCCAAGTTATAAGCCCACAAATGTGTAACTGGACTACTTCTTTAAATTGACACCAGATCCGGTGACCTTTGGGACATGGTTGGACCCCTTAGGAAAGTGCTATCATCATGAAACGTTCAGATCACTTACAACTCAATAGATTCTACCTTCCTGTAACGTTTCAGCCTGATTTGACCTTGTTTTCACACAAATGAACCCAGAATGATGTGAAATTGTGCTTCGTGCAACATAATTCTGGGTGACATTTAAAAACCATAAGTGCTAATGACTCCATTCCTCTTTGTGGTTGTAGGGGCTGTTGATTGGAGTACACTAAAACTAACCTGATCTCTCTAGGACATTCAGAAGCCAAGTTATAAGCCCACAAATGTGTAACTGGACTACTTCTTTAAATTGACACCAGATCCGGTGACCTTTGGGACATGGTTTGACCCCTTATAGGAATGTGCGATCATCATGAAACATTCAGATCACTTACAACTCAAAAGATTCTACCTTCTTGTAACGTTTCAGCCTGATTGGACCTTGTATTCACACAAATGGACCCAGAATGATGTGAAATTGTGCTTCGTGCAACATAATTCGGGGTGCCATTTACAAACCATAAGTGCTAATGACTCCATTCCTTTTTGTGGAGGTAGGGGCTGTTGATTGGAGTACACTAAAACAAACCTGATCTCTCTAGGACATTCAGAAGCCAAGTTATAAGCCATTAAATGTGTAACTGGACTACTTCTTTAAAGTGAACCCAGGCCTGGTGACCTTTGGGACATGGTTTTACCCCTTATAGGAATGTGCGATCATCATGAAACGTTCAGATCACTTACAACTCAGATTCTACCTTCTTGTAACGTTTCAGCCTGATTGGACCTTGTTTTCACAAAAATGAACCCAGAATGATGTGAAATTGTGCTTCGTGCAACATAATTCTGGGTGCCATTCAAAAACCATAAGTGCTAATGACTCCATTCCTTTTTGTGGTAATGGGGGCTGTTAATTGGAGTACTCTAAAACAAACCTGACCTCTCTAGGACATTCAGAAGCCAACTTATAAGCCCATAAATGTGTAACTGGACTACTTCTTTAAAGTGACACCAGGCCCGGTGACCTTTCGGACATGGTTTGACCCCCTAAAGGAATGTGCGATCATCATGAAACGTTCAAATCACTTACAACTCAATAGATTCTACCTTCTTGTAACGTTTCAGCCTGATTGGACCTAGTTTTCATACAAATGAACCCAGAATTATGTGAAATTGTGCTTCGTGCAACATAATTCTGGGTGCCATTTAAAAACCATAAGTGCTAATGACTCCATTCCTTTTTGTGGTAATGGGGCCTGTTATTTGGAGTACTCTAAAACAAACCTGACCTCTCTAGGATATTCAGAAGCCAAGTTATAAGCCCACAAAGGTGTAATTGGACTACTTCTTTAAATTGACACCAGATCCGGTGACCTTTGGGACATGGTTTGACCCCCTTAGGAAAGTGCTATCATCATGAAACGTTCAGATCACTTACAACTCAATAGATTCTACCTTCCTGTAACGTTTCATCCTGATTGGACCTTGTTTTTACACAAATGAACCCAGAATGATGTGAAATTGTGCTTCGTGCAACATAATTCTGGGTGCCATTTAAAAACCATAAGTGCTAATGACTCCATTCCTTTGTGTGGTTGTAGGGGCTGTTGATTGGACTATACTAAAACAAACCTGATCTCTCTAGGACATTCAGAAGCCAAGTTATAAGCCCACAAATATGTACCTGGACTACTTCTTTAAATTGACACCAGATCCGGTGACCTTTGGGACATGGTTTGACCCCCTATAGGAATGTGCGATCATCATGAAACGTTCAGATCACTTACAACTCAATAGATTCTACCTTCCTGTAACGTTTCAGCCTTATTGGACCTTGTTTTCACACAAATGGACCCAGAATGATGTGAAATTGTGCTTCGTGCAACATAATTCTGGGTGCCATTTACAAATCATAAGTGCTAATGACTCCATTCCTTTTTGTGGTTGTAGGGGCTGTTGATTGGAGTACACTAAAACAAACCTGATCTCTCTAGGACATTCAGAAGCCAAGTTATAAGCCCACAAATGTGTAACTGGACTACTTCTTTAAAGTGACACCAGGCCCGGTGACCTTTGGGACATGGTTTTACCCCCTATAGGAATGTGCGATCATCATGAAACGTTCAGATCACTTACAACTCAATAGATTCTACCTTCCTGTAACGTTTCTGCCTGATTGGACCTTGTTTTCACACAAATGAACCCAGAATGATGTGAAATAGTGCTTCGTGCAACATAATTCTGGGTGCCATTTAAAAACCATAAGTGCTAATGACTCCATTCCTCTTTGTGGTTGTAGGGGCTGTTGATTGGAGTACACTAAAACAAACCTGATCTATCTAGGACATTCAGAAGCCAAGTTATAAGCCCACAAATGTGTAACTGGACTACTTCTTTAAAGTGACACCAGGCCTGGTGACCTTTGGGACATGGTTTTACCCCCTATAGGAATGTGTGATCATCATGAAACGTTCAGATCACTTACAACTCAATAGATTCTACCTTCCTGTAACGTTTCAGCCTGATTGGACCTTGTTTTCACACAAATGAACCCAGAATGACGTGAAATTGTGCTTCGTGCAACATAATTCTGGGTGCCATTTAAAAACCATAAGTGCTAATGACTCCATTCCTCTTTGTGGTTGTAGGGGCTGTTGATTGGAGTACACTAAAACTAACCTGATCTCTCTAGGACATTCAGAAGCCAAGTTATAAGCCCACAAATGTGTAACTGGACTACTTCTTTAAATTGACACCAGATCCGGTGACCTTTTGGACATGGTTTGACCCCTTATAGGAATGTGCGATCATCATGAAACATTCAGATCACTTACAACTCAATAGATTCTACCTTCTTGTAACGTTTCAGCCTGATTGGACCTTGTATTCACACAAATGGACCCAGAATGATGTGAAATTGTGCTTCGTGCAACATAATTCTGGGTGCCATTTACAAACCATAAGTGCTAATGACTCCATTCCTTTTTGTGGTTGTAGGAACTGTTGATTGGAGTACACTAAAACAAACCTGATCTCTCTAGGACATTCAGAAGCCAAGTTTTAAGCCCTTAAATGTGTAACTGGACTACTTCTTTAAAGTGAACCCAGGCCTGGTGACCTTTGGGACATGGTTTTACCCCTTATAGGAATGTGCGATCATCATGAAACGTTCAGATCACTTACAACTCAGATTTTACCTTCTTGTAACGTTTCAGCCTGATTGGACCTTGTTTTCACACAAATGAACCCAGAATGATGTGAAATTGTGCTTCGTGCAACATAATTCTGGGTGCCATTCAAAAACCATAAGTGCTAATGACTCCATTCCTTTTTGTGGTAATGGGGGCTGTTAATTGGAGTACTCTAAAACAAACCTGACCTCTCTAGGACATTCAGAAGCCAACTTATAAGCCCATAAATGTGTAACTGGACTACTTCTTTAAAGTGACACCAGGCCCGGTGACCTTTCGGACATGGTTTGACCCCCTAAAGGAATGTGCGATCATCATGAAACGTTCAAATCACTTACAACTCAATAGATTCTACCTTCTTGTAACGTTTCAGCCTGATTGGACCTAGTTTTCATACAAATGAACCCAGAATTATGTGAAATTGTGCTTCGTGCAACATAATTCTGGGTGCCATTTAAAAACCATAAGTGCTAATGACTCCATTCCTTTGTGTGGTTGTAGGGGCTGTTGATTGGAGTATACTAAAACAAACCTGATCTCTCTAGGACATTCAGAAGCCAAGTTATAAGACCACAAATGTGTAACTGGACTACTTCTTTAAAGTGACACCAGGCCTGGTGACCTTTGGGACATGGTTTTAACCCCTATAGGAATGTGCGATCATCATGAAACGTTCAGATCACTTACAACTCAATAGATTCTACCTTCCTGTAACGTTTCAGCCTGATTGGACCTTGTTTTCACACAAATGAACCCAGAATGACGTGAAATTGTGCTTCGTGCAACATAATTCTGGGTGCCATTTAAAAACCATAAGTGCTAATGACTCCATTCCTCTTTGTGGTTGTAGGGGCTGTTTATTGGAGTACACTAAAACTAACCTGATCTCTCTAGGACATTCAGAAGCCAAGTTATAAGCCCACAAATGTGTAACTGGACTACTTCTTTAAATTGACACCAGATCCGGTGACCTTTTGGACATGGTTTGACCCCTTATAGGAATGTGCGATCATCATGAAACATTCAGATCACTTACAACTCAATAGATTCTACCTTCTTGTAACGTTTCAGCCTGATTGGACCTTGTATTCACACAAATGGACCCAGAATGATGTGAAATTGTGCTTCGTGCAACATAATTCTGGGTGCCATTTACAAACCATAAGTGCTAATGACTTCATTCCTTTTTGTGGTTGTAGGAACTGTTGATTGGAGTACACTAAAACAAACCTGATCTCTCTAGGACATTCAGAAGCCAAGTTTTAAGCCCTTAAATGTGTAACTGGACTACTTCTTTAAAGTGAACCCAGGCCTGGTGACCTTTGGGACATGGTTTTACCCCTTATAGGAATGTGCGATCATCATGAAACGTTCAGATCACTTACAACTCAGATTTTACCTTCTTGTAACGTTTCAGCCTGATTGGACCTTGTTTTCACACAAATGAACCCAGAATGATGTGAAATTGTGCTTCGTGCAACATAATTCTGGGTGCCATTCAAAAACCGTAAGTGCTAATGACTCCATTCCTTTTTGTGGTAATGGGGGCTGTTAATTGGAGTACTCTAAAACAAACCTGACCTCTCTAGGACATTCAGAAGCCAACTTATAAGCCCATAATTGTGTAACTGGACTACTTCTTTAAAGTGACACCAGGCCCGGTGACCTTTCGGACATGGTTTGACCCCCTAAAGGAATGTGCGATCATCATGAAACGTTCAAATCACTTACAACTCAATAGATTCTACCTTCTTGTAACGTTTCAGCCTGATTGGACCTAGTTTTCATACAAATGAACCCAGAATTATGTGAAATTGTGCTTCGTGCAACATAATTCTAGATGCCATTTAAAAACCATAAGTGCTAATGACTCCATTCCTTTTTGTGGTAATGGGGCCTGTTATTTGGAGTACTCTAAAACAAACCTGACCTCTCTAGGATATTCAGAAGCCAAGTTATAAGCCCACAAAGGTGTAACTGGACTACTTCTTTAAATTTACACCAGATCCGGTGACCTTTGGGACATGGTTTGACCCCCTTAGGAAAGTGCTATCATCATGAAACGTTCAGATCACTTACAACTCAATAGATTCTACCTTCCTGTAACGTTTCTGCCTGATTGGACCTTGTTTTCACACAAATGAACCCAGAATGATGTGAAATTGTGCTTCGTGCAACATAATTCTGGGTGTCATTTAAAAACCATAAGTGCTAATGACTCCATTCCTCTTTGTGGTTGTAGGGGCTGTTGATTGGAGTACACTAAAACAAACCTGATCTATCTAGGACATTCAGAAGCCAAGTTATAAGCCCACAAATGTGTAACTGGACTACTTCTTTAAAGTGACACCAGGCCTGGTGACCTTTGGGACATGGTTTTACCCCCTATAGGAATGTGCGATCATCATGAAACGTTCAGATCACTTACAACTCAATAGATTCTACCTTCTTGTAACGTTTCAGCCTGATTGGACCTTGTTTTCACACAAATGGACCCAGAATGATGTGAAATTGTGCTTCGTGCAACATAATTCTGGGTGCCATTTACAAACCATAATTGTAGGGGCTGTTGATTGGAGTACACTATAACTAACCTGACCTCTCTAGGACATTCAGAAGCCAAGTTATAAGCCCACAAAGGTGTAACTGGACTACTTCTTTAAAGTGACACCAGGCCCGGTGACCTTTGGGACATGGTTTGACCCCCTATAAGAATGTGCGATCATCATGAAACGTTCAGATCAATTTCAACTCAATAGATTCTACCTTCTTGTAACGTTTCACTATGATTGGACATTGTTTTCACACAAATGAACCCAGAATGATGTGAAATTGTGTTTCGTGCAACATAATTCTGGGTGCCATTTAAAAACCATAAGTGCTAATGACTCCATTCCTTTTTGTGGTAATGGGGGCTGTTAATTGGAGTACTCTAAAACAAACCTGACCTCTCTAGGAAATTCAGAAGCCAAGTTATAAGCCCACAAAGGTGTAACTGGACTACTTCTTTAAAGTGACACCAGGCCCGGTGACCTTTGGGACATGGTTTGACCCCCTATAGGAAAGTGCTATCATCATGAAATGTTCAGATCACTTACAACTCAATAGATTCTACCTTCCTGTAACGTTTCTGCCTGATTGGACCTTGTTTTCACACAAATAAACCCAGAATGATGTGAAATTGTGCTTCGTGCAACATAATTCTGGGTGCCATTTAAAAAACATAAGTGCTAATGACTCCATTCCTTTTTGTGGTAATGGGGGCTGTTAATTGGAGTACTCTAAAACAAACCTGACCTCTCTAGGATATTCAGAAGCCAAGTTATAAGCCCACAAAGGTGTAACTGGACTACTTCTTTAAATTGACACCAGATCCGGTGACCTTTGGGACATGGTTTGACCCCCTTAGGAAAGTGCTATCATCATGAAACGTTCAGATTCCTTACAACTCAATAGATTCTACCGTCTTGTAACGTTTCAGCCTGATTGGACCTTGTTTTCACACAAATGGACCCAGAATGATGTGAAATTGTGCTTCGTGCAACATAATTCTGGGTGCCATTTACAAACCATAATTGTAGGGGCTGTTATTTGGAGTACTCTAAAACAAACCTGACCTCTCTAGGATATTCAGAAGCCAAGTTATAAGCCCACAAAGGTGTAACTGGACTACTTCTTTAAATTGACACCAGATCCGGTGACCTTTGGGACATGGTTTGACCCCCTTAGGAAAGTGCTATCATCATGAAACGTTCAGATCACTTACAACTCAATAGATTCTACCTTCCTGTAACGTTTCTGCCTGATTGGACCTTGTTTTCACGCAAATGAACCCAGAATGATGTGAAATTGTGCTTCGTGCAACATAATTCTGGGTGCCATTTAAAAACATAAGTGCTAATGACTCCATTCCTTTTTGTGGTAATGGGGGCTGTTAATTGGAGTACTCTAAAACAAACCTGACCTCTCTAGGATATTCAGAAGCCAAGTTATAAGCCCACAAAGGTGTAACTGGACTACTTCTTTAAATTGACACCAGATCCGGTGACCTTTGGGACATGGTATGACCCCCTTAGGAAAGTGCTATCATCATGAAACGTTCAGATCACTTACAACTCAATAGATTCTACCGTCTTGTAACGTTTCAGCCTGATTGGACCTTGTTTTCACACAAATGGACCCAGAATAATGTGAAATTGTGCTTCGTGCAACATAATTCTGGGTGCCATTTACAAACCATAATTGTAGGGGCTGTTATTTGGAGTACTCTAAAACAAACCTGACCTCTCTAGGATATTCAGAAGCCAAGTTATAAGCCCACAAAGGTGTAACTGGACTACTTCTTTAAATTGACACCAGATCCGGTGACCTTTGGGACATGGTTTGACCCCCTTAGGAAAGTGCTATCATCATGAAACGTTCAGATCACTTACAACTCAATAGATTCTACCTTCCTGTAATGTTTCTGCCTGATTGGACCTTGTTTTCACACAAATGAACCCAGAATGATGTGAAATTGTGCTTCGTGCAACATAATTCTGGGTGCCATTTAAAAACCATAAGTGCTAATGACTCCATTCCTCTTTGTGGTTGTAGGGGCTGTTGATTGGAGTACACTAAAACAGACCTGATCTATCTAGGACATTCAGAAGCCAAGTTATAAGCCCACAAATGTGTAACTGGACTACTTCTTTAAAGTGACACCAGGCCTGGTGACCTTTGGGACATGGTTTTACCCCCTATAGGAATGTGCGATCATCATGAAACGTTCAGATCACTTATAACTCAATAGATTCTACCTTCTTGTAACGTTTCAGCCTGATTGGACCTTGTTTTCACACAAATGGACCCAGAATGATGTGAAATTGTGCTTCGTGCAACATAATTCTGGGTGCCATTTACAAACCATAATTGTAGGGGCTGTTGATTGGAGTACACTAAAACTAACCTGACCTCTCTAGGACATTCAGAAGCCAAGTTATAAGCCCACAAAGGTGTAACTGGACTACTTCTTTAAAGTGACACCAGGCCCGGTGACCTTTGGGACATGGTTTGACCCCCTATAAGAATGTGCGATCATCATGAAACGTTCAGATCAATTTCAACTCAATAGATTCTACCTTCTTGTAACGTTTCAGCCTGATTGGACATTGTTTTCACACAAATGAACCCAGAATGATGTGAAATTGTGTTTTGTGCAACATAATTCTGGGTGCCATTTAAAAACCATAAGTGCTAATGACTCCATTCCTTTTTGTGGTAATGGGGGCTGTTAATTGGAGTACTCTAAAACAAACCTGACCTCTCTAGGATATTCAGAAGCCAAAGTATAAGCCCACAAAGGTGTAACTGGACTACTTCTTTAAAGTGACACCAGGCCCGGTGACCTTTGGGACATGGTTTGACCCCCTTAGGAAAGTGCTATCATCATGAAGCGTTCAGATCACTTACAACTCAATAGATTCTACCTTCCTGTAACGTTTCTGCCTGATTGGGCCTTGTTTTCACGCAAATGAACCCAGAATGATGTGAAATTGTGCTTCGTGCAACATAATTCTGGGTGCCATTTAAAAAACATAAGTGCTAATGACTCCATTCCTTTTTGTGGTAATGGGGGCTGTTAATTGGAGTACTCTAAAACAAACCTGACCTCTCTAGGATATTCAGAAGTCAAGTTATAAGCCCACAAAGGTGTAACTGGACTACTTCTTTAAATTGACACCAGATCCGGTGACCTTTGGGACATGGTTTGACCCCCTTAGGAAAGTGCTATCATCATGAAACGTTCAGATCACTTACAACTCAATAGATTCTACCTTCCTGTAACGTTTCTGCCTGATTGGACCTTGTTTTCACAAAATGAACCCAGAATGATGTGAAATTGTGCTTCGTGCAACATAATTCTGGGTGCCATTTAAAAACCATAAGTGCTAATGACTCCATTCCTTTTTGTGGTTGTAGGGGCTGTTGATTGGAGTACACTAAACCAAACCTGATCTCTCTAGGACATTCAGAAGCCAAGTTATAAGCCCACAAATGTGTAACTGGACTACTTGTTTAAATTGACACCAGATCCGGTGACCTTTGGGACATGGTTGGACCCCTTAGGAAAGTGCTATCATCATGAAACGTTCAGACCACTTACAACTCAATAGATTCTACCTTCCTGTAACGTTTCAGCCTGATTGGACCTTGTTTTCACACAAATGAACCCAGAATTATGTGAAATTGTGCTTCGTGCAACATAATTCTGGGTGCCATTTAAAAACCATAAGTGCTAATGACTCCATTCCTCTTTGTGGTTGTAGGGGCTGTTGATTGGAGTACACTAAAACTAACCTGATCTCTCTAGGACATTCAGAAGCCAAGTTATAAGCCCACAAATGTGTAACTGGACTACTTCTTTAAATTGACACCAGATCCGGTGACCTTTTGGACATGGTTTGACCCCTTATAGGAATGTGCGATCATCATGAAACATTCAGATCACTTACAACTCAATAGATTCTACCTTCTTGTAACGTTTCAGAATGATTGGACCTTGTATTCACACAAATGGACCCAGAATGATGTGAAATTGTGCTTCGTGCAACATAATTCTGGGTGCCATTTAAAAACCATAAGTGCTAATGACTCCATTCCTTTTTGTGGTTGTAGGGGCTGTTGATTGGAGTACACTAAAACAAACCTGATCTCTCTAGGACATTCAGAAGCCAAGTTATAAGCCCACAAATGTGTAACTGGAATACTTCTTTAAAGTGACACCAGGCCCGGTGACCTTTTGGACATGGTTTTACCCCCTATAGGAATGTGTGATCATCTTGAAACGTTCAGATCACTTACAACTCAATAGATTCTACCGTCTTGTAACGTTTCAGCCTGATTGGACCTTGTTTTCACACAAATGGACCCAGAATGATGTGAAATTGTGCTTCGTGCAACATAATTCTGGGTGCCATTTACAAACCATAATTGTAGGGGCTGTTAATTGGAGTACTCTAAAAAAAACCTGACCTCTCTAGGATATTCAGAAGCCAAGTTATAAGCCCACAAAGGTGTAACTGGACTACTTCTTAAAATTGACACCAGATCCGGTGACCTTTGGGACATGGTTTGACCCCCTTAGGAAAGTGCTATCATCATGAAACGTTCAGATCACTTACAACTCAATAGATTCTACCTTCCTGTAACGTTTCAGCCTGATTGGACCTTGTTTTCACACAAATGAACCCAGAATGATGTGAAATTGTGCTTCGTGCAACATAATTCTGGGTGCCATTTAAAAACCATAAGTGCTAATGACTCCATTCCTCTTTGTGGTTGTAGGGGCTGTTGATTGGAGTACACTAAAACAAACCTGGTCTATCTAGGACATTCAGAAGCCAAGTTATAAGCCCACAAATGTGTAACTGGACTACTTCTTTAAAGTGACACCAGGCCTGGTGACCTTTGGGACATGGTTTTACCCCCTATAGGAATGTGCGATCATCATGAAACGTTCAGATCGCTTACAACTCAATAGATTCTACCTTCTTGTAATGTTTCAGCCTGACTGGACCTTGTTTTCACACAAATGGACCCAGAATGATGTGAAATTGTGCTTCGTGCAACATAATTCTGGGTGCCATTTACAAACCATAATTGTAGGGGCTGTTGATTGGAGTACACTAAAACTAACCTGACCTCTCTAGGACATTCAGAAGCCAAGTTATAAGCCCACAAAGGTGTAACTGGACTACTTCTTTAAAGTGACACCAGGCCCGGTGACCTTTGGGACATGGTTTGACCCCCTATAAGAATGTGCGATCATCATGAAACGTTCAGATCAATTTCAACTCAATAGATTCTACCTTCTTGTAACGTTTCACTATGATTGGACATTGTTTTCACACAAATGAACCCAGAATGATGTGAAATTGTGTTTCGTGCAACATAATTCTGGGTGCCATTTAAAAACCATAAGTGCTAATGACTCCATTCCTTTTTGTGGTAATGGGGGCTGTTAATTGGAGTACTCTAAAACAAACCTGACCTCTCTAGGATATTCAGAAGCCAAGTTATAAGCCCACAAAGGTGTAACTGGACTACTTCTTTAAAGTGACACCAGGCCCGGTGACCTTTGGGACATGGTTTGACCCCCTTAGGAAAGTGCTATCATCATGAAACGTTCAGATCACTTACAACTCAATAGATTCTACCTTCCTGTAACGTTTCTGCCTGATTGGACCTTGTTTTCACGCAAATGAACCCAGAATGATGTGAAATTGTGCTTCGTGCAACATAATTCTGGGTGCCATTTAAAAAACATAAGTGCTAATGACTCCATTCCTTTTTGTGGTAATGGGGGCTGTTAATTGGAGTACTCTAAAACAAACCTGACCTCTCTAGGATATTCAGAAGCCAAGTTATAAGCCCACAAAGGTGTAACTGGACTACTTCTTTAAATTGACACCAGATCCGGTGACCTTTGGGACATGGTTTGACCCCCTTAGGAAAGTGCTATCATCATGAAACGTTCAGATCACTTACAACTCAATAGATTCTACAGTCTTGTAACGTTTCAGCCTGATTGGACTTTGTTTTCACACAAATGGACCCAGAATGATGTGAAATTGTGCTTCGTGCAACATAATTCTGGGTGCCATTTACAAACCATAATTGTAGGGGCTGTTATTTGGAGTACTCTAAAACAAACCTGACCTCTCTAGGATATTCAGAAGCCAAGTTATAAGCCCACAAAGGTGTAACTGGACTACTTCTTTAAATTGACACCAGATCCGGTGACATTTGGGACATGGTTTGACCCCCTTAGGAAAGTGCTATCATCATGAAACGTTCAGATCACTTACAACTCAATAGATTCTACCTTCCTGTAACGTTTCTGCCTGATTGGACCTTGTTTTCACACAAATGAACCCAGAATGATGTGAAATTGTGCTTCGTGCAACATAATTTTGGGTGCCATTTAAAAACCATAAGTGCTAATGACTCCATTCCTCTTTGTGGTTGTAGGGGCTGTTGATTGGAGTACACTAAAACAAACCTGATCCATCTAGGACATTCAGAAGCCAAGTTATAAGCCCACAAATGTGTAACTGGACTACTTCTTTAAAGTGACACCAGGCCTGGTGACCTTTGGGACATGGTTTTACCCCCTATAGGAATGTGCGATCATCATGAAACGTTCAGATCACTTACAACTCAATAGATTCTACCTTCTTGTAACGTTTCAGCCTGATTGGACCTTGTTTTCACACAAATGGACCCAGAATGATGTGAAATTGTGCTTCGTGCAACATAATTCTGGGTGCCATTTACAAACCATAATTGTAGGGGCTGTTGATTGGAGTACACTAAAACTAACCTGACCTCTCTAGGACATTCAGAAGCCAAGTTATAAGCCCACAAAGGTGTAACTGGACTACTTCTTTAAAGTGACACCAGGCCCGGTGACCTTTGGGAAATGGTTTGACCCCCTATAAGAATGTGCGATCATCATGAAACGTTCAGATCAATTTCAACTCAATAGATTCTACCTTCTTGTAAGGTTTCAGCCTGATTGGACATTGTTTTCACACAAATGAACCCAGAATGATGTGAAATTGTGTTTCGTGCAACATAATTCTGGGTGCCATTTAAAAACCATAAGTGCTAATGACTCCACTCCTTTTTGTGGTAATGGGGGCTGTTAATTGGAGTACTCTAAAACAAACCTGACCTCTCTAGGATATTCAGAAGCCAAGTTATAAGCCCACAAAGGTGTAACTGGACTACTTCTTTAAAGTGACACCAGGCCCGGTGACCTTTGGGACATGGTTTGACCCCCTTAGGAAAGTGCTATCATCATGAAACGTTCAGATCACTTACAACTCAATAGATTCTACCTTCCTGTAACGTTTCTGCCTGATTGGGCCTTGTTTTCACGCAAATGAACCCAGAATGATGTGAAATTGTGCTTCGTGCAACATAATTCTGGGTGCCATTTAAAAAACATAAGTGCTAATGACTCCATTCCTTTTTGTGGTAATGGGGGCTGTTAATTGGAGAACTCTAAAACAAACCTGACCTCTCTAGGATATTCAGAAGCCAAGTTATGAGCCCACAAAGGTGTAACTGGACTACTTCTTTAAATTGACACCAGATCCGGTGACCTTTGGGACATGGTTTGACCCCCTTAGGATAGTGCTATCATCATGAAACGTTCAGATCACTTACAACTCAATAGATTCTACCTTCCTGTAACGTTTCTGCCTGACTGGACCTTGTTTTCACACAAATGAACCCAGAATGATGTGAAATTGTGCTTCGTGCAACATAATTCTGGGTGCCATTTAAAAACCATAAGTGCTAATGACTCCATTCCTTTTTGTGGTTGTAGGGGCTGTTGATTGGAGTACACTAAAACAAACCTGATCTCTCTAGGACATTCAGAAGCCAAGTTATAAGCCCACAAATGTGTAACTGGACTACTTGTTTAAATTGACAACAGATCCGGTGACCTTTGGGACATGGTTGGACCCCTTAGGAAAGTGCTATCATCATGAAACGTTCAGATCACTTACAACTCAATAGATTCTACCTTCCTGTAACGTTTCAGCCTGATTGGACCTTGTTTTCACACAAATGAACCCAGAATGATGTGAAATTGTGCTTCGTGCAACATAATTCTGGGTGCCATTTAAAAACCATAAGTGCTAATGACTCCATTCCTCTTTGTGGTTGTAGGGGCTGTTGATTGGAGTACACTAAAACAAACATGATCTATCTAGGACATTCAGAAGCCAAGTTATAAGCCCACAAATGTGTAACTGGACTACTTCTTTAAATTGACACCAGATCCGGTGACCTTTGGGACATGGTTTGACCCCTTATAGGAATGTGCGATCATCAGGAAACATTCAGCTCACTTACAACTCAATAGATTCTACCTTCTTGTAACGTTTCTGCCTGTTTGGATCTTGTTTTCACACAAATGGACCCAGAATGATGTGAAATTGTGCTTCGTGCAACATAATTCTGGGTGCCATTTACAAACCATAAGTGCTAATGACTCCATTCCTTTTTGTGGTTGTAGGGGCTGTTGATTGGAGTACACTAAAACAAACCTGATCTCTCTAGGACATTCAGAAGCCAAGTTATAAGCCCACAAATGTGTAACTGGACTACTTCTTTAAAGTGACACCAGGCCTGGTGACCTTTGGGACATGGTTTTACCCCCGATAGGAATGTGCGATCATCATGAAACGTTCAGATAACTTACAATTCAATAGATTCTACCTTCTTGTAACGTTTCAGTCTGATTGGACCTTGTTTTCACACAAATGGACCCAGAATGATGTGAAATTGTGCTTCGTGCAACATAATTCTGGGTGGCATTTACAAACCATAATTGTAGGGGCTGTTGATTGGAGTACACTAAAACTAACCTGACCTCTCTAGGACATTCAGAAGCCAAGTTATAAGCCCACAAAGGTGTAACTGGACTACTTCTTTAAAGTGACACCAGGCCCGGTGACCTTTGGGACATGGTTTGACCACCTATAAGAATGTGCGATCATCATGAAACGTTCAGATCACTTACAACTCAACAGATTCTACCTTCTTGTAACGTTTCAGCCTGATTGGACCTTGTTTTCACACAAATGGACCCAGAATGATGTGAAATTGTGCTTTGTGCAACATAATTCTGGGTGCCATTTACAAACCATAAGTGCTAATGACTCTATTCCTTTTTGTGGTTGTAGGGGATGTTGATTGGAGTACACTAAAACAAACCTGATCTCTCTAGGACATTCAGAAGCCAAGTTATAAGCCCACAAATGTGTAACTGGACTACTTCTTTAAAGTGACACCAGGCCTGGTGACCTTTGGGACATGGTTTTACCCCCTATAGGAATGTGCGATCATCATGAAACGTTCAGATCACTTACAACTCAATAGATTCTACCTTCTTGTAACATTTCAGCCTGATTGGACCTTGTTTTCACACAAATGGACCCAGAATGATGTGAAATTGTGCTTCGTGCAACATAATTCTGGGTGCCATTTAAAAACCATAAGTGCTAATGACTCCATTCCTTTTTGTGGTAATGGGGGCTGTTAATTGGAGTACTCTAAAACAAACCTGACCTCTCTAGGACATTCAGAAGCCAACTTATAAGCCCATAAATGTGTAACTGGACTACTTCTTTAAAGTGACACCAGGCCCGGTGACCTTTCGGACATGGTTTGACCCCCTAAAGGAATGTGCGATCATCATGAAACGTTCAGATCACTTACAACTCAATAGATTCTACCTTCTTGTAACGTTTCAGCCTGATTGGACCTTGTTTTCACACAAATGGACCCAGAATGATGTGAAATTGTGCTTCTTGCAACATAATTCTTGGTGCCATTTACAAACCATAAGTGCTAATGACTCCATTCCTTTTTGTGGTTGTAGGGGCAGTTGATTGGAGTACACTAAAACAAACCTGATCTCTCTAGGACATTCAGAAGCCAAGTTATAAGCCCACAAATGTGTAACTGGAATACTTCTTTAAAGTGACACCAGGCCCGGTGACCTTTGGGACATGGTTTTACCCCCTATAGGAATGTGCGATCATCATGAAACGTTCAGATCACTTACAACTCAATAGATTCTACCGTCTTGTAACGTTTCAGCCTAAATGGACCCAGAATGATGTGAAATTGTGCTTCATGCAACATAATTCTGGGTGCCATTTACAAACCATAATTCTAGGGGCTGTTAATAGGAGTACTCTAAAACAAACCTGACCTCTCTAGGATATTCAGAAGCCAAGTTATAAGCCCACAAAGGTGTAACTGGACTACTTCTTTAAATTGACACCAGATCCGGTGACCTTTGGGACATGGTTTGACCCCCTTAGGAAAGTGCTATCATCATGAAACGTTCAGATCACTTACAACTCATTAGATTCTACCTTCCTGTAACGTTTCAGCCTGATTGGACATTGTTTTCACACAAATGAACCCAGAATTATGTGAAATTGTGCTTCGTGCAACATAATTCTGGGTGCCATTTAAAAAACATAAGTGCTAATGACTCCATTCCTTTTTGTGGTAATGGGGGCTGTTAATTGGAGTACTCTAAAACAAACCTGACCTCTCTAGGATATTCAGAAGCCAAGTTATAAGGCCACAAAGGCTTAACTGGACTACTTCTTTAAAGTGACAACAGGCCCGGTGACCTTTGGGACATGGTTTGACCCCCTTAGGAAAGTGCGATCATCATGAAACGTTCAGATCACTTACAACTCAATAGATTCTACCTTCCTGTAACATTTCTGCCTGATTGGACCTCTTTTTCACGCAAATGAACCCAGAATGATGTGAAATTGTGCTTCGTGCAACATAATTCTGGGTGCCATTTAAAAAACATAAGTGCTAATGACTCCATTCATTTTTGTGGTAATGGGGGCTGTTAATTGGAGTACTCTAAAACAAACCTGACCTCTCTAGGATATTCAGAAGCCAAGTTATAAGCCCACAAAGGTGTAACTGGACTACTTCTTTAAATTGACACCAGTTCCGGTGACCTTTGGGACATGGTTTGACCCCCTTAGGAAAGTGCTATCATCATGAAACGTTCAGATCACTTACAACTCAATAGATTCTACCTTCCTGTAACGTTTCTGCCTGATTGGACCTTGTTTTCACACAAATGAACCCAGAATGATGTGAAATTGTGCTTCGTGCAACATAATTCTGGGTGCCATTTACAAACCATAAGTGCTAACGACTCCATTCCTTTTTGTGGTTGTAGGGGCTGTTGATTGGAGTACACTAAAACAAACCTGATCCCTCTAGTACATTCAGAAGCCAAGTTATAAGCCCACAAATGTGTAACTGGACTACTTCTTTAAATTGACACCAGATCCGGTGACCTTTGGGACATGGTTTGACCCCTTAGGAAAGTGATATCATCATGAAACGTTCAGATCACTTACAACTCAATAGATACTACCTTCCTGTAACGTTTCAGCCTGATTGGACCGTGTTTTCACACAAATGATTCCAGAATGATGTGAAATTGTGCTTCGTGCAACATAATTCTGGGTACCATTTAAAAACCATAAGTGCTAATGACTCCATTCCTCTTTGTGCTTGTAGGGGCTGTTGATTGGAGTACACTAAAACAAACCTGATCTCTCTAGGACATTCAGAAGCCAAGTTATAAGCCCACAAATGTGTAACTGGACTACTTCTTTAAATTTACACCAGATCCGGTGACCTTTGGGACATGGTTTGACCCCTTATAGGAATGTGCGATCATCATGAAACATTCAGATCACTTACAACTCAATAGATTCTACCTTCTTGTAGCGTTTCAGCCTGATTGGACCTTGTTTTCACACAAATGGACCCAGAATGATGTGAAATTGTGCTTCGTGCAACATAATTCTGGGTGCCATTTAAAAACCATAAGTGCTAATGACTCCATTCCTTTTTGTGGTTGTAGGGGCTGTTGATTGGAGTACACTAAAACAAACCTGATCTCTCTAGGACATTCAGAAGCCAAGTTATAAGCCCAC
The DNA here is from genome assembly GCF_043380555.1 of Nothobranchius furzeri. Lineage (NCBI taxonomy): Eukaryota > Metazoa > Chordata > Actinopteri > Cyprinodontiformes > Nothobranchiidae > Nothobranchius > Nothobranchius furzeri. The sequence goes on along the minus strand of NC_091744.1, from coordinate 22,126,591 downwards.
AAATGTGTAACTGGACTACTTGTTTAAATTGACAACAGATCCGGTGACCTTTGGGACATGGTTGGACCCCTTAGGAAAGTGCTATCATCATGAAACGTTCAGATCACTTACAACTCAATAGATTCTACCTTCCTGTAACGTTTCAGCCTGATTGGACCTTGTTTTCACACAAATGAACCCAGAATGATGTGAAATTGTGCTTCGTGCAACATAATTCTGGGTGCCATTTAAAAACCATAAGTGCTAATGACTCCATTCCTCTTTGTGGTTGTAGGGGCTGTTGATTGGAGTACACTAAAACAAACATGATCTATCTAGGACATTCAGAAGCCAAGTTATAAGCCCACAAATGTGTAACTGGACTACTTCTTTAAATTGACACCAGATCCGGTGACCTTTGGGACATGGTTTGACCCCTTATAGGAATGTGCGATCATCAGGAAACATTCAGCTCACTTACAACTCAATAGATTCTACCTTCTTGTAACGTTTCTGCCTGTTTGGATCTTGTTTTCACACAAATAGACCCAGAATGATGTGAAATTGTGCTTCGTGCAACATAATTCTGGGTGCCATTTACAAACCATAAGTGCTAATGACTCCATTCCTTTTTGTGGTTGTAGGGGCTGTTGATTGGAGTACACTAAAACAAACCTGATCTCTCTAGGACATTCAGAAGCCAAGTTATAAGCCCACAAATGTGTAACTGGACTACTTCTTTAAAGTGACACCAGGCCTGGTGACCTTTGGGACATGGTTTTACCCCCGATAGGAATGTGCGATCATCATGAAACGTTCAGATAACTTACAATTCAATAGATTCTACCTTCTTGTAACGTTTCAGTCTGATTGGACCTTGTTTTCACACAAATGGACCCAGAATGATGTGAAATTGTGCTTCGTGCAACATAATTCTGGGTGGCATTTACAAACCATAATTGTAGGGGCTGTTGATTGGAGTACACTAAAACTAACCTGACCTCTCTAGGACATTCAGAAGCCAAGTTATAAGCCCACAAAGGTGTAACTGGACTACTTCTTTAAAGTGACACCAGGCCCGGTGACCTTTGGGACATGGTTTGACCACCTATAAGAATGTGCGATCATCATGAAACGTTCAGATCACTTACAACTCAACAGATTCTACCTTCTTGTAACGTTTCAGCCTGATTGGACCTTGTTTTCACACAAATGGACCCAGAATGATGTGAAATTGTGCTTTGTGCAACATAATTCTGGGTGCCATTTACAAACCATAAGTGCTAATGACTCTATTCCTTTTTGTGGTTGTAGGGGATGTTGATTGGAGTACACTAAAACAAACCTGATCTCTCTAGGACATTCAGAAGCCAAGTTATAAGCCCACAAATGTGTAACTGGACTACTTCTTTAAAGTGACACCAGGCCTGGTGACCTTTGGGACATGGTTTTACCCCCTATAGGAATGTGCGATCATCATGAAACGTTCAGATCACTTACAACTCAATAGATTCTACCTTCTTGTAACATTTCAGCCTGATTGGACCTTGTTTTCACACAAATGGACCCAGAATGATGTGAAATTGTGCTTCGTGCAACATAATTCTGGGTGCCATTTAAAAACCATAAGTGCTAATGACTCCATTCCTTTTTGTGGTAATGGGGGCTGTTAATTGGAGTACTCTAAAACAAACCTGACCTCTCTAGGACATTCAGAAGCCAACTTATAAGCCCATAAATGTGTAACTGGACTACTTCTTTAAAGTGACACCAGGCCCGGTGACCTTTCGGACATGGTTTGACCCCCTAAAGGAATGTGCGATCATCATGAAACGTTCAGATCACTTACAACTCAATAGATTCTACCTTCTTGTAACGTTTCAGCCTGATTGGACCTTGTTTTCACACAAATGGACCCAGAATGATGTGAAATTGTGCTTCTTGCAACATAATTCTTGGTGCCATTTACAAACCATAAGTGCTAATGACTCCATTCCTTTTTGTGGTTGTAGGGGCAGTTGATTGGAGTACACTAAAACAAACCTGATCTCTCTAGGACATTCAGAAGCCAAGTTATAAGCCCACAAATGTGTAACTGGAATACTTCTTTAAAGTGACACCAGGCCCGGTGACCTTTGGGACATGGTTTTACCCCCTATAGGAATGTGCGATCATCATGAAACGTTCAGATCACTTACAACTCAATAGATTCTACCATCTTGTAACGTTTCAGCCTAAATGGACCCAGAATGATGTGAAATTGTGCTTCGTGCAACATAATTCTGGGTGCCATTTACAAACCATAATTCTAGGGGCTGTTAATAGGAGTACTCTAAAACAAACCTGACCTCTCTAGGATATTCAGAAGCCAAGTTATAAGCCCACAAAGGTGTAACTGGACTACTTCTTTAAATTGACACCAGATCCGGTGACCTTTGGGACATGGTTTGACCCCCTTAGGAAAGTGCTATCATCATGAAACGTTCAGATCACTTACAACTCATTAGATTCTACCTTCCTGTAACGTTTCAGCCTGATTGGACATTGTTTTCACACAAATGAACCCAGAATTATGTGAAATTGTGCTTCGTGCAACATAATTCTGGGTGCCATTTAAAAAACATAAGTGCTAATGACTCCATTCCTTTTTGTGGTAATGGGGGCTGTTAATTGGAGTACTCTAAAACAAACCTGACCTCTCTAGGATATTCAGAAGCCAAGTTATAAGGCCACAAAGGCTTAACTGGACTACTTCTTTAAAGTGACAACAGGCCCGGTGACCTTTGGGACATGGTTTGACCCCCTTAGGAAAGTGCGATCATCATGAAACGTTCAGATCACTTACAACTCAATAGATTCTACCTTCCTGTAACGTTTCTGCCTGATTGGACCTCTTTTTCACGCAAATGAACCCAGAATGATGTGAAATTGTGCTTCGTGCAACATAATTCTGGGTGCCATTTAAAAAACATAAGTGCTAACGACTCCATTCCTTTTTGTGGTTGTAGGGGCTGTTGATTGGAGTACACTAAAACAAACCTGATCCCTCTAGTACATTCAGAAGCCAAGTTATAAGCCCACAAATGTGTAACTGGACTACTTCTTTAAATTGACACCAGATCCGGTGACCTTTGGGACATGGTTTGACCCCTTAGGAAAGTGCTATCATCATGAAACGTTCAGATCACTTACAACTCAATAGATACTACCTTCCTGTAACGTTTCAGCCTGATTGGACCTTGTTTTCACACAAATGATTCCAGAATGATGTGAAATTGTGCTTCGTGCAACATAATTCTGGGTACCATTTAAAAACCATAAGTGCTAATGACTCCATTCCTCTTTGTGCTTGTAGGGGCTGTTGATTGGAGTACACTAAAACAAACCTGATCTCTCTAGGATATTCAGAAGCCAAGTTATAAGCCCACAAAGGTGTAACTGGACTACTTCTTTAAATTGACACCAGATCCGGTGACCTTTGGGACATGGTTTGACCCCCTTAGGAAAGTGCTATCATCATGAAACGTTCAGATCACTTACAACTCATTAGATTCTACCTTCCTGTAACGTTTCAGCCTGATTGGACATTGTTTTCACACAAATGAACCCAGAATTATGTGAAATTGTGCTTCGTGCAACATAATTCTGGGTGCCATTTAAAAAACATAAGTGCTAATGACTCCATTCCTTTTTGTGGTAATGGGGGCTGTTAATTGGAGTACTCTAAAACAAACCTGACCTCTCTAGGATATTCAGAAGCCAAGTTATAAGGCCACAAAGGCTTAACTGGACTACTTCTTTAAAGTGACAACAGGCCCGGTGACCTTTGGGACATGGTTTGACCCCCTTAGGAAAGTGCGATCATCATGAAACGTTCAGATCACTTACAACTCAATAGATTCTACCTTCCTGTAACGTTTCTGCCTGATTGGACCTCTTTTTCACGCAAATGAACCCAGAATGATGTGAAATTGTGCTTCGTGCAACATAATTCTGGGTGCCATTTAAAAAACATAAGTGCTAACGACTCCATTCCTTTTTGTGGTTGTAGGGGCTGTTGATTGGAGTACACTAAAACAAACCTGATCCCTCTAGTACATTCAGAAGCCAAGTTATAAGCCCACAAATGTGTAACTGGACTACTTCTTTAAATTGACACCAGATCCGGTGACCTTTGGGACATGGTTTGACCCCTTAGGAAAGTGCTATCATCATGAAACGTTCAGATCACTTACAACTCAATAGATACTACCTTCCTGTAACGTTTCAGCCTGATTGGACCTTGTTTTCACACAAATGATTCCAGAATGATGTGAAATTGTGCTTCGTGCAACATAATTCTGGGTACCATTTAAAAACCATAAGTGCTAATGACTCCATTCCTCTTTGTGCTTGTAGGGGCTGTTGATTGGAGTACACTAAAACAAACCTGATCTCTCTAGGACATTCAGAAGCCAAGTTATAAGCCCACAAATGTGTAACTGGACTACTTCTTTAAATTTACACCAGATCCGGTGACCTTTGGGACATGGTTTGACCCCTTATAGGAATGTGCGATCATCATGAAACATTCAGATCACTTACAACTCAATAGATTCTACCTTCTTGTAACGTTTCAGCCTGATTGGACCTTGTTTTCACACAAATGGACCCAGAATGATGTGAAATTGTGCTTCGTGCAACATAAATCTGGGTGCCATTTAAAAACCATAAGTGCTAATGACTCCATTCCTTTTTGTGGTAATGGGGGCTGTTAATTGGAGTACTCTAAAACAAACCTGACCTCTCTAGGATATTCAGAAGCCAAGTTATAAGTCCACAAAGGTGTAACTGGACTACTTCTTTAAATTGACACCAGATCCGTTGATCTTTGGGACATGGTTTGACCCCCTATAGGAATGTGCGATCATCATGAAACGTTCAGATCACTTACAACTCAATAGATTCTACCTTCTTGGAACGTTTCAGCCTGATTGGACATTGTTTTCACACAAATGGACACAGAATGATGTGAAATTGTGCTTCGTGCAACATAATTCTGGGTGCCATTTACAAACCATAAGTGCTAATGACTCCATTCCTTTTTGTGGTAATGGGGGCTGTTATTTGGAGTACTCTAAAACAAACATGACCTCTCTAGGATATTCAGAAGCCAAGTTATAAGCCCACAAAGGTGTAACTGGACTACTTCTTTAAATTGACACCAGGCCCGGTGACCTTTGGGACATGGTTTGACCCCTTAGGAAGTGCTATCATCAAGAAACGTTCAGATCACTTACAACTCAATAGATTCTACCTTCCTGTAACGTTTCAGCCTGATTGGACCTTGTTTTCACACAAATGAACCCAGAATGATGTGAAATTGTGCTTCGTGCAACATAATTCTGGGTGCCATTTAAAAACCATAAGTGCTAATGACTCAATTCCTCTTTGTGGTTGTAGGGGCTATTGATTGGAGTACACTAAAACAAACCTGATCTCTCTAGGACATTCAGAAGCCAAGTTATAAGCCCACAAATGTGTAACTGGATTACTTCTTTAAATTGACACCAGATCCGGTGACCTTTGGGACCTGGTTTGACCCCTTAGGAAAGTGCTATCATCATGAAACGTTCAGATCACTTACAACTCAATAGATTCTACCTTCCTGTAACGTTTCAGCCTGATTGGACCTTGTTTTCACACAAATGAACCCAGAATGATGTGAAATTGTGCTTCGTGCAACATAATTCTGGGTGCCATTTAAAAACCATAAGTGCTAATGACTCCATTCCTCTTTGTGGTTGTAGGGGATGTTGATTGGCGTACAGTAAAACAAACCTGATCTCTCTAGGACATTCAGAAGCCAAGTTATAAGCCCACAAATGTGTAACTGGACTACTTCTTTAAATTGACACCAGATCCGGTGACCTTTGGGACATGGTTTGACCCCTAATAGGAATGTGCGATCATCATGAAACATTCAGATCACTTACAACTCAATAGATTCTACCTTCTTGTAACATTTCAGCCTGATTGGACCTTGTTTTCACACAAATGGACCCAGAATGATGTGAAATTGTGCTTCGTGCAACATAATTCTGGGTGCCATTTACAAACCATAAGTGCTATTGACTCCATTCCTTTTTGTGGTTGTAGGGGCTGTTGATTGGAGTACACTAAAACAAACCTGATCTCTCTAGGACATTCAGAAACCAAGTTATACGCCCACAAATGTGTAACTGGACTACTTCTTTAAAGTGACACCAGGCCTGGTGACCTTTCGGACATGGTTTTACCCCCTATAGGAATGTGCGATCATCATGAAACGTTCAGATCACTTACAACTCAATAGATTCTACCTTCTTGTAACGTTTCAGCCTGATTGGACCTTGTTTTCACACAAATGAACCCAGAATGATGTGAAATTGTGCTTCGTGCAACATAATTCTGGGTGCCATTTAAAAACCATAAGTGCTAATAACTCAATTCCTTTTTGTGGTAATGGGGGCTGTTAATTGGAGTACTCAAAAACAAACCTGACCTCTCTAGGATATTCAGAAGCCAAGTTATAAGCCCACAAAGGTGTAACTGGACTACTTCCTTAAAGTGACACCAGGCCCGGTGACCTTTGGGACATGGTTTGACCCCCTTAGGAAAGTGCTATCATCATGAAACGTTCAGATCACTTACAACTCAATAGATTTTACCGTCCTGTAATGTTTCTGCCTGATTGGACCTTGTTTTCACACAAATTAACCCAGAATGATGTGAAATTGTGCTTCGTGCAACATAATTCTGGGTGCCATTTACAAACCATAAGTGCTAATGACTCCATTCCTTTTTGTGGTTGTACGGGCTGTTGATTGGAGTACACTAAAACAAACCTGATCTCTCTAGGACATTCAGAAGCCAAGTTATAAGCCCACAAATGTGTAACTGGACTACTTCTTTAAAGTGACACCAGGCCTGGTGACCTTTGGGACATGGTTTTACCCCCTATAGGAATGTGCGATCATCATGAAACGTTCAGATCACTTACAACTCAATAGATTCTACCTTCTTGGAACGTTTCAGCCTGATTGGACCTTATTTTCACACAAATGGACCCAGAATGATGTGAAATTGTGCTTCGTGCAACATAATTCTGGGTGCCATTTAAAAACCATAAGTGCTAATGACTCAATTCCTCTTTGTGGTTGTAGGGGCTGTTGATTGGAGTACACTAAAACAAACCTGATCTCTCTAGGACATTCAGAAGCCAAGTTATAAGCCCACAAATGTGTAACTGGATTACTTCTTTAAATTGACACCAGATCCGGTGACCTTTGGGACCTGGTTTGACCCCTTAGGAAAGTGCTATCATCATGAAACGTTCAGATCACTTACAACTCAATAGATTCTACCTTCCTGTAACGTTTCAGCCTGATTGGACGTTGTTTTCACACAAATGAACCCAGAATGATGTGAAATTGTGCTTCGTGCAACATAATTCTGGGTGCCATTTAAAAACCATAAGTGCTAATGACTCCATTCCTCTTTGTGGTTGTAGGGGCTGTTGATTGGAGTACACTAAAACAAACCTGATCTCTCTAGGACATTCAGAAGCCAAGTTATAAGCCCACAAATGTGTAACTGGACTACTTCTTTAAATTGACACCAGATCCGGTGACCTTTGGGACATGGTTTGACCCCTTATAGGAATGTGCGATCATCATGAAACATTCAGATCACTTACAACTCAATAGATTCTACCTTCTTGTAACGTTTCAGCCTGATTGGACCTTGTTTTCACACAAATGGACCCAGAATGATGTGAAATTGTGCTTCGTGCAACATAATTCTGGGTGCCATTTACAAACCATAAGTGCTATTGACTCCATTCCTTTTTGTGGTTGTAGGGGCTGTTGATTGGAGTACACTAAAACAAACCTGATCTCTCTAGGACATTCAGAAACCAAGTTATAAGCCCACAAATGTGTAACTGGACTACTTCTTTAAAGTGACACCAGGCCTGGTGACCTTTGGGACATGGTTTTACCCCCTATAGGAATGTGTGATCATCAGGAAACGTTCAGATCACTTACAACTCAATAGATTCTACCTTCTTGTAACGTTTCAGCCTGATTGGACCTTGTTTTCACACAAATGAACCCAGAATGATGTGAAATTGTGCTTCGTGCAACATAATTCTGGGTGCCATTTAAAAACCATAAGTGCTAATAACTCGATTCCTTTTTGTGGTAATGGGGGCTGTTAATTGGAGTACTCTAAAACAAACCTGACCTCTCTAGGATATTCAGAAGCCAAGTTATAAGTCCACAAAGGTGTAACTGGACTACTTCTTTAAATTGACACCAGATCTGGTGACCTTTGGGACATGGTTTGACCCCCTATAGGAATGTGTGATCATCATGAAACGTTCAGATCACTTACAACTCAATAGATTCTACCTTCCTGTAATGTTTCTGCCTGATTGGACCTTGTTTTCACACAAATTAACCCAGAATGATGTGAAATTGTGCTTCGTGCAACATAATTCTGGGTGCCATTTACAAACCATAAGTGCTAATGACTCCATTCCTTTTTGTGGTTGTAGGGGCTGTTGATTGGAGTACATTAAAACAAACCTGATCTATCTAGGACATTCAGAAGCCAAGTTATAAGCCCACAAAGGTGTAACTGGACTACTTCTTTAAAGTGACACCAGGCCCGGTGACCTTTGGGACATGGTTTGACCCCCAATAGGAATGTGCAATCATCATGAAACGTTCAGATCACTTACAACTCAATAGATTCTACCTTCTTATAACGTTTCAGCCTGATTGGACCTTGTTTTCACAAAAATGAACCCAGAATGATGTGAAATTGTGCTTCTTGCAACATAATTCTGGGTGCCATTTAAAAACCATAAGTGCTAATAACTCCATTCGTTTTTGTGGTTGTAGGGGCTGTTGATTGGAGTACACTAAAACAAACCTGATCTCTCTAGGACATTCAGAAGCCAAGTTATAAGCCCACAAATGTGTAACTGGACTACTTCTTTAAAGTGACACCAGGCCTGGTGACCTTTGGGACATGGTTTTACCCCCTATAGGAATGTGCGATCATCATGAAACGTTCAGATCACTTACAACTCAATAGATTCTACCTTCTTGGAACGTTTCAGCCTGATTGGACCTTATTTTCACACAAATGGACCCAGAATGATGTGAAATTGTGCTTCGTGCAACATAATTCTGGGTGCCATTTACAAACCATAAGTGCTAATGACTCCATTCCTTTTTGTGGTAATGGGGGCTGTTATTTGGAGTACTCTAAAGCAAACCTGACCTCTCTAGGATATTCAGAAGCCAAGTTATAAGCCCACAAAGGTGTAACTGGACTACTACTTTAAATTGACACCAGGCCCAAAGACCTTTGGGACATGGTTTGACCCCTTAGGAAAGTGCTATCATCAAGAAACGTTCAGATCACTTACAACTCAATAGATTCTACCTTCCTGTAACGTTTCAGCCTGATTGGACCTTGTTTTCACACAAATGAACCCAGAATGATGTGAAATTGTGCTTCGTGCAACATAATTCTGGGTGCCATTTAAAAACCATAAGTGCTAATGACTCCATTCCTCTTTGTGGTTGTAGGGGCTGTTGATTGGAGTACACTAAATCAAACCTGATCTCTCTAGGACATTCAGAAGCCAAGTTATAAGGCCACAAATGTGTAACTGGACTACTTCTTTAAATTGACACCAGATCCGGTGACCTTTGGGACATGGTTTGACCCCCTTAGGAAAGTGCTATCATCATGAAACGTTCAGATCACTTACAACTCAATAGATTCTACCTTTCTGTAACGTTTCAGCCTGATTGGACCTATTTTTCACACAAATGGACCCAGAATGATTTGAAATTGTGCTTCGTGCAACATAATTCTGGGTGCCATTTACAAACCATAATTGTAGGGGCTGTTGATTGGAGTACACTAAAACAAACCTGACCACTCTAGGACATTCAGAAGCCAAGTTATAAGCCCACAAAGGTGTAACTGGACTACTTCTTTAAAGTGACACCAGGCCCGGTGACCTTGGGGACATGGTTTGACCCCCAATAGGAATGTGCAATCATCATGAAACGTTCAGATCACTTACAACTCAATAGATTTTACCTTCTTATAATGTTTCAGCCTGATTGGACCTTGTTTTCACAAAAATGAACCCAGAATGAAGTGAAATTGTGATTCGTGCAACATAATTCTGGGTGCCATTTAAAAACCATAAGTGCTAATGACTCCATTCCTTTTTGTGGTTGTAGGGGCTGTTGATTGGAGTACACTAAAACAAACCTGATCTCTCTAGAACATTCAGAAGCCAAGTTATAAGCCTACAAATGTGTAACTGGAATACTTCTTTAAAGTGACACCAGGCCCGGTGACCTTTGGGACATGGTTTGACCCCCTATAAGAAAGTGCTATCATCATGAAACGTTCAGATCACTTACAACTCAATAGGTTCTACCTTTCTGTAACGTTTCAGCCTGATTGGACCTATTTTTCACACAAATGGACCCAGAATGATGTGAAATTGTGCTTCGTGCAACATAATTCTGGGTGCCATTTACAAACCATAATTGTAGGGGCTGTTGATTGGAGTACACTAAAACAAACCTGACCACTCTAGGACATTCAGAAGCCAAGTTATAAGCCCACAAAGGTGTAACTGTACTACTTCTTTAAAGTGACACCAGGCCCGGTGACCTTGGGGACATGGTTTGACCCCCTATAGGAATGTGCGATCATCATGAAACGTTCAGATCACTTACAACTCAACAGATTCTACCTTCTTGTAACGTTTCAGCCTGATTGGACCTTGTTTTCACACAAATGAACCCAGAATGATGTGAAATTGTGCTTTGTGCAACATAATTCTGGGTGCCATTTACAAACCATAAGTGCTAATGACTCCATTCCTTTTTGTGGTTGTAGGGGCTGTTGTTTGGAGTACACTAAAACAAACCTGATCTTTCTAGGACTTTCAGAAGCCAAGTTATAAGCTCACAAAGGTGTAACTGGACTACTTCTTTAAAGTGACACCAGGCCCGGTGACCTTTGGGACATGGTTTGACCCCCAATAGGAATGTGCAATCATCATGAAACGTTCAGATCACTTACAACTCAATAGATTTTACCTTCTTATAATGTTTCAGCCTGATTGGACCTTGTTTTCACAAAAATGAACCCAGAATGAAGTGAAATTGTGATTCGTGCAACATAATTCTGGGTGCCATTTAAAAACCATAAGTGCTAATGACTCCATTCCTTTTTGTGGTTGTAGGGGCTGTTGATTGGAGTACACTAAAACAAACCTGATCTCTCTAGAACATTCAGAAGCCAAGTTATAAGCCCACAAATGTGTAACTGGACTACTTCTTTAAAGTGACACCAGGCCTGGTGACCTTTGGGACATGGTTTTACCCCCTATAGGAATGTGCGATCATCATGAAACGTTCAGATCACTTACATCTCAATAGATTCTACCTTCTTGTAACGTTTCAGCCTGATTGGACCTTGTTTTCACACAAATGAACCCAGAATGATGTGAAATTGTGCTTCGTGCAACATAATTCTGGGTGCCATTTAAAAACCATAAGTGCTAATAATTCGATTCCTTTTTGTGGTAATGGGGGCTGTTAATTGGAGTACTCTAAAACAAACCTGACCTCTCTAGGATATTCAGAAGCCGAGTTATAAGTCCACAAAGGTGTAACTGGACTACTTCTTTAAATTGACACCAGATCCGGTGACCATTGGGACATGGTTTGACCCCCTATAGGAATGTGTGATCATCATGAAACGTTCAGATCACTTACAACTCAATAGATTCTACCTTCCTGTGATGTTTCTGCCTGATTGGACCTTGTTTTCACACAAATTAACCCAGAATGATGTGAAATTGTGCTTCGTGCAACATAATTCTGGGTGCCATTTAAAAACCATAAGTGCTAATGACTCAATTCCTCTTTGGGGATGTAGGGGCTGTTGATTGGAGTACACTAAAACAAACCTGATCTCTCTAGGACATTCAGAAGCCAAGTTATAAGCCCACAAATGTGTAACTGGATTACTTCTTTAAATTTACACCAGATCCGGTGACCTTTGGGACCTGGTTTGACCGCTTAGGAAAGTGCTATCATCATGAAACGTTCAGATCACTTACAACTCAATAGATTCTACCTTCCTGTAACGTTTCAGCCTGATTGGACCTTGTTTTCACACAAATGAACCCAGAATGATGTGAAATTGTGCTTCGTGCAACATAATTCTGGGTGCCATTTAACAACCATAAGTGCTAATGACTCCATTCCTCTTTGTGGTTGTAGGGGCTGTTGATTGTAGTACACTAAAACAAACCTGATCTCTCTAGGACATTCAGAAGCCAAGTTATAAGCCCACAAATGTGTAACTGGACTACTTCTTTAAATTGACACCAGATCCGGTGACCTTTGGGACATGGTTTGACCCCTTATAGGAATGTGCGATCATCATGAAACATTCAGATCACTTACAACTCAATAGATTCTACCTTCTTGTAACGTTTCAGCCTGATTGGACCTTGTTTTCACACAAATGGACCCAGAATGATGTGAAATTGTGCTTCGTGCAACATAATTCTGGGTGCCATTTACAAACCATAAGTGCTATTGACTCCATTCCTTTTTGTGGTTGTAGGGGCTGTTGATTGGAGTACACTAAAACAAACCTGATCTCTCTAGGACATTCAGAAACCAAGTTATAAGCCCACAAATGTGTAACTGGACTACTTCTTTATAGTGACACCAGGCCTGGTGACCTTTGGGACATGGTTTTACCCCCTATAGGAATGTGCGATCATCATGAAACGTTCAGATCACTTACAACTCAATAGATTCTACCTTCTTGTAACGTTTCAGCCTGATTGGACCTTGTTTTCACACAAATGAACCCAGAATGATGTGAAATTGTGCTTCGTGCAACATAATTCTGGGTGCCATTTAAAAACCATAAGTGCTAATAATTCGATTCCTTTTTGTGGTAATGGGGGCTGTTAATTGGAGTACTCTAAAACAAACCTGACCTCTCTAGGATATTCAGAAGCCAAGTTATAAGCCCACAAAGGTGTAACTGGACTACTTCTTTAAAGTGACACCAGGCCCGGTGACCTTTGGGACATGGTTTGACCCCCAATAGGAATGTTCAATCATCATGAAACGTTCAGATTACTTACAACTCAATAGATTCTACCTTCTTATAACGTTTCAGCCTGATTGGACCTTGTTTTCAAAAAAATGAACCCAGAATGATGTGAAATTGTGCTTCTTGCAACATAATTCTGGGTGCCATTTAAAAACCATAAGTGCTAATGACTCCATTCCTTTTTGTGGTTGTAGGGGCTGTTGATTGGAGTACACTAAGACAAACCTGATCTCTCTAGGACATTCAGAAGCCAAGTTATAAGCCCACAAATGTGTAACTGGACTACTTCTTTAAAGTGACACCAGGCCTGGTGACCTTTGGGACATGGTTTTACCCCCTATAGGAATGTGCGATCATCATGAAACGTTCAAATCACTTACAACTCAATAGATTCTACCTTCTTGGAACGTTTCAGCCTGATTGGACCTTATTTTCACACAAATGGACCCAGAATGATGTGAAATTGTGCTTCGTGCAACATAATTCTGGGTGCCATTTACAAACCATGAGTGCTAATGACTCCATTCCTTTTTGTGGTAATGGGGGCTGTTATTTGGAGTACTCTAAAACAAACCTGACCTCTCTAGGATATTCAGAAGCCAAGTTATAAGCCCACAAAGGTGTAACTGGACTACTACTTTAAATGGACACCAGGCCCGGTGAACTTTGGGACATGGTTTGACCCCTTAGGAAAGTGCTATCATCAAGAAACGTTCAGATCACTTACAACTCAATAGATTCTACCTTCCTGTAACGTTTCAGCCTGATTGGACCTTGTTTTCACACAAATGAACCCAGAATGATGTGAAATTGTGCTTCGTGCAACATAATTCTGGGTGCCATTTAAAAACCATAAGTGCTAATGACTCCATTCCTCTTTGTGGTTGTAGGGGCTGTTGATTGGAGTACACTAAATCAAACCTGATCTCTCTAGGACATTCAGAAGCCAAGTTATAAGGCCACAAATGTGTAACTGGACTACTACTTTAAATTGACACCAGATCCGGTGACCTTTGGGACATGGTTTGACCCCCTTAGGAAAGTGCTATCATCATGAAACGTTCAGATCACTTACAACTCAATAGATTCTACCTTTCTGTAACGTTTCAGCCTGATTGGACCTATTTTTCACACAAATGGACCCAGAATGATGTGAAATTGTGCTTCGTGCAACATCATTCTGGGTGCCATTTACAAACCATAATTGTAGGGGCTGTTAATTGGAGTACACTAAAACAAACCTGACCACTCTAGGACATTCAGAAGCCAAGTTATAAGCCCACAAAGGTGTAACTGGACTACTTCTTTAAAGTGACACCAGGCCCGGTGACCTTGGGGACATGGTTTGACCCCCTATAGGAATGTGCGATCATCATGAAACGTTCAGATCACTTACAACTCAACAGATTCTACCATCTTGTAACGTTTCAGCCTGATTGGACCTTGTTTTCACACAAATGAACCCAGAATGAAGTGAAATTGTGATTCGTGCAACATAATTCTGGGTGCCATTTAAAAACCATAAGTGCTAATGACTCCATTCCTTTTTGTGGTTGTAGGGGCTGTTGATTGGAGTACACTAAAATAAACCTGACCTCTCTAGGTAATTCAGAAGTCAAGTTATAAGCCCACAAAGGTGTAACTGGACTACTTCTTTAAAGTGACACCAGGCCAGGTGACCTTTGGGACATGGTTTGACCCCCTATAAGAATGTGCGATCATCATGAAACGTTCAGATCACTTACAACTCAATATATTCTACCTTCTTGTAACGTTTCAGCCTGATTGGACCTTGTTTTCACACAAATGGACCCAGAAAGATGTGAAATTGTGCTTCGTGCAACATAATTCTGGGTGCCATTTACAAACCATAGTTGTAGGGGCTGTTGATTGGAGTACACTAAAACAAACCTGACCTCTCTAGGACATTCAGAAGCCAAGTTATAAGCCCACAAAGGTGTAACTGAACTACTTCTTTAAAGTGACACCAGGCCCAGGTACCTTTGGGACATGGTTTGACCCCCTATAAGAATGTGCGATCATCATGAAACGTTCAGATCACTTTCAGCTCAATAGATTCTACCTTCTTGTAACGTTTCAGCCTGATTGGACATTGTTTTCACACAAATGAACCCAGAATGATGTGAAATTGTGCTTCGTGCAACATACTTCTGGGTGCCATTTAAAAACCATAAGTGCTAATGACTCCATTCCTTTTTGTGGTATGGGGGGCTGTTAATTGGAGTACTCTAAAACAAACCTTACCTCTCTAGGATATTCAGAAGCCAAGTTATAAGCCCACAAAGGTGTAACTGGACTACTTCCTTAAAGTGACACCAGGCCCGGTGACCTTTGGGACATGGTTTGACCCCCTTAGGAAAGTGCTATCATCATGAAACGTTCAGATCACTTACAACTCAATAGATTCTACCGTCCTGTAACGTTTCTGCCTGATTGGACCTTGTTTTCACACAAATGAACCCAGAATAATGTGAAATTGTGCTTCGTGCAACATAATTCTGAGTGCCATTTAAAAACCATAAGTGCTAATGACTCCATTCCTTTGTGTGGTTGTAGGGGCTGTTGATTGGAGTATACTAAAACAAACCTGATCTCTCTTGGACATTCAGAAGCCAAGTTATAAGCCCACAAATGTGTAACTGAACTACTTCTTTAAATTGACACCAGATCCGGTGACCTTTGGGACATGGTTTGACCCCCTTAGGAAACTGCTATCATCATGAAACGTTCAGATCACTTACAACTCAATAGATTCTACCTTCCTGTAACGTTTCAGCCTGATTGGACCTTATTTTCACACAAATGGACCCAGAATGATGTGAAATTGTGCTTCGTGCAACATAATTCTGGGTGCCATTTACAAACCATAAGTGCTAATGACTCCATTCCTTTTTGTGGTTGTAGGGGCTGTTCATTGGAGTACATTAAAACAAACCTGATCTCTTTAGGACATTCAGAAGCCAAGTTATAAGGCCACAAATGTGTAACTGGACTACTTCTTTAAAGTGACACCAGGCCCGGTGACCTTTGGGACATGGTTTTACACCCCTATAGGAATGTGCGATCATCATGAAACGTTCAGATCACTTACAACTCAATAGATTCTACTGTCTTGTAACGTTTCAGCCTGATTGGACCTTGTTTTCACACAAATGGACCCAGAATGATGTGAAATTGTGCTTCGTGCAACATAATTCTGGGTGCCATTTAAAAACCATAAGTGCTAATGACTCCATTCCTTTTTGGGGTAATGGGGGCTGTTAATTGGAGTACTCTAAAACAAACCTGACCTCTCTAGGTAATTCAGAAGCCAAGTTATAAGCCCACAAAGGTGTAACTGGACTACTTCTTTAAAGTGAAACCAGGCCCGGTGACCTTTGGGACATGGTTTGACCCCCTATAAGAATGTGCGATCATCATGAAACGTTCAGATCACTTACAACTCAATAGATTCTACCTTCTTGTAACGTTTCAGCCTGATTGGACCTTGTTTTCACACAAATGGACCCAGAATGATGTGAAATTGTGCTTCGTGCAACATAATTCTGGGTGCCATTTACAAACCATAATTGTAGGGGCTGTTAATTGGAGTACTCTAAAACAAACCTGACCTCTCTAGGATATTCAGAAGCCAAGTTATAAGCCCACAAAGGTGTAACTGGACTACTTCTTTAAAGTGACACCAGGCCCGATGACATTTGGGACATGGTTTGACCCCCTTAGGAAAGTGCTATCATCATGAAACGTTCAGATCACTTACAACACAATAGATTCTACCTTCCTGTAATGTTTCAGCCTGATTGGACCTTGTTTTCACACAAATTAACCCAGAATGATGTGAAATTGTTCTTCGTGCAACATAATTCTGGGTGCCATTTACAAACCATAAGTGCTAATGACTCCATTCCTTTTTGTGGTTGTAGGGGCTGTTGATTGGAGTACATTAAAACAAACCTGATCTCTCTAGGACATTCAGAAGCCAAGTTATAAGCCCACAAAGGTGTAACTGGACTACTTCTTTAAAGTGACACCAGGCCCGGTGACCTTTGGGACATGGTTTGACCCCCAATAGGAATGTGCAATCATCATGAAATGTTCAGATCACTTACAACTCAATAGATTCTACCTTCTTATAACGTTTCAGCCTGATTGGACCTTGTTTTCACACAAATGAACCCAGAATGATGTGAAATTGTGGTTCGTGCAACATAATTCTGGGTGCCATTTAAAAACCATAAGTGCTAATGACTCCAGTCCTTTTTGGGGTAATGGGGGCTGTTAATTGGAGTACTCTAAAACAAACCTGACCTCTCTAGGATATTCAGAAGCCAAGTTATAAGCCCACAAAGGTGTAACTGGACTACTTCTTTAAAGTGACACCAGGCCCGGTGACCTTTGGGACACGGTTTGACCCCCTTAGGAAAGTGCTATCATCATGAAACGTTCAGATCACTTACAACTCAATAGATTCTACCTTCCTGTAACGTTTCTGCCTGATTGGACCTTGTTTTCACGCAAATGAACCCAGAATGATGTGAAATTGTGCTTCGTGCAACATAATTCTGGGTGCCATTTAAAAAACATAAGTGCTAATGACTCCATTCCTTTTTGTGGTAATGGGGGCTGTTAATTGGAGTACTCTAAAACAAACCTGACCTCTCTAGGATATTCAGAAGCCAAGTTATAAGCCCACAAAGGTGTAACTGGACTACTTCTTTAAATTGACATAAGATCCGGTGACCTTTGGGACATGGTTTGACCCCCTTAGGAAAGTGCTATCATCATGAAACGTTCAGATCACTTACAACTCAATAGATTCTACCTTCCTGTAACGTTTCAGCCTGATTGGACCTTGTTTTCACGCAAATGAACCCAGAATGATGTGAAATTGTGCTTCGTGCAACATAATTCTGGGTGCCATTTAAAAACCATAAGTGCTAATGACTCCATTCCTTTTTGTGGTTGTAGGGGCTGTTGATTGGAGTACACTAAAACAAACCTGATCCCTCTAGGACATTCAGAAGCCAAGTTATAAGCCCACAAATGTGTAACTGGACTACTTCTTTAAATTGACACCAGATCCGGTGACCTTTGGGACATGGTTTGACCCCTTAGGAAAGTCCTATCATCATGAACCGTTCAGATCACTTACAACTCAATAGATTCTACCTTCCTGTAACGTTTCAGCCTGATTGGACCTTGTTTTCACACAAATGAACCCAGAATGATGTGAAATTGTGCTTCGTGTAACATAATTCTGGGTGCCATTTAAAAACCATAAGTGCTAATGACTCCATTCCTCTTTGTGGTTGTAGGGGCTGTTGATTGGAGTACACTAAAACAAACCTGATCTCTCTAGGAAATTCAGAAGCCAAGTTATAAGCCCACAAATGTGTAACTGGACTACTTCTTTAAATTGACACCAGATCCGGTGACCTTTGGGACATGGTTTGACCCCTTATAGGAATGTGCGATCATCATGAAACATTCAGATCACTTACGACTCAATAGATTCTACATTCTTGTAACGTTTCAGCCTGATTGGACCTTGTTTTCACACAAATGGACCCAGAATGATGTGGAATTGTGCTTCGTGCAACATAATTCTGGGTGCCATTTACAAACCATAAGTGCTAATGACTCCAATCCTTTTTGTGGTAATGGGGGCTGTTAATTGGAGTACTCTAAAACAAACCTGATCTCTCTAGGATATTCAGAAGCCAAGTTATAAGTCCACAAAGGTGTAACTGGACTACTTCTTTAAATTGACACCAGATCCGGTGACCTTTGGGACATGGTTTGACCCCCTATAGGAATGTGCGATCATCATGAAACGTTCAGATCACTTACAACTCAATAGATTCTACCTTCTTGGAACGTTTCAGCCTGATTGGACCTTGTTTTCACACAAATGGACCAAGAATGATGTGAAATTGTGCTTCGTGCAACATAATTCTGGGTGCCATTTACAAACCATAATTGTAGGGGCTGTTGATTGGAGTACACTAAAACAAACCTGACCTCTCTAGGACATTCAGAAGCCAAGTTATAAGCCCACAAAGGTGTAACTGGACTACTTCTTTAAAGTGACACCAGGCCCGGTGACCTTTGGGACATGGTTTGACCCCCTATAGGAATGTGCGATCATCATGAAACATTCAGATCACTTACAACTCAACAGATTCTACCTTCTTGTAACGTTTCAGCCTGATTGGACCTTGTTTTCACACAAATGAACCCAGAATGATGTGAAATTGTGCATGTGCAACATAATTCTGGGTGCCATTTACAAACCATAAGTGCAAATGACTCCATTCCTTTTTGTGGTTGTAGGGGCTGTTGATTGGAGTACATTAAAACAAACCTGATCTCTCTAGGACATTCAGAAGCCAAGTTATAAGCCCACAAAGGTGTAACTGGACTACTTCTTTAAAGTGACACCAGGCCCAGTGACCTTTGGGACATGGTTTGACCCCCAATAGGAATGTGCAATCATCATGAAACGTTCAGATCACTTACAACTCAATAGATTCTACCTTCTTATAACGTTTCAGCCTGATTGGACCTTCTTTTCACAAAATTGAACCCAGAATGATGTGAAATTATGCTTCGTGCAACATAATTCTGGGTGCCATTTAAAAACCATAAGTGATAATGACTCCAGTCCTTTTTGGGGTAATGGGGGCTCTTATTTGGAGTACTCTAAAACAAACCTGACCTCTCTAGGATATTCAGAAGCCAAGTTATAAGCCCACAAAGGTGTAACTGGACTACTTCTTTAAAGTGACACCAGGCCCTGGTGAACTTTGGGACATGGTTTGACCCCTTAGGAAAGTGCTATCATCAAGAAACATTCAGATCACTTACAACTCAATAGATTCTACCTTCCTGTAACGTTTCAGCCTGATTGGACCTTGTTTTCACACAAATGAACCCAGAATGATGTGAAATTGTGCTTCGTGCAACATAATTCTGGGTGCCATTTAAAAACCATAAGTGCTAATGACTCCATTCCTCTTTGTGGTTGTAGGGGCTGTTGATTGGAGTACACTAAAACAAACCTGATCTCTCTAGGACATTCAGAAGCCAAGTTTTAAGCCCACAAATGTGTAACTGGACTACTTCTTTAAATTGACACCAGATCCGGTGACCTTTGGGACATGGTTTGACCGCCGTAGGAAAGTGCTATCATCATGAAACGTTCAGATCACTTACAACTCAATAGATTCTACCTTCCTGTAACGTTTCAGCCTTATTGGACCTTGTTTTCACACAAATGGACCCAGAATGATGTGAAATTGTGCTTCGTGCAACATAATTCTGGGTGCCATTTACAAACCATAAGTGCAAAAGACTCCATTCCTTTTTGTGGTTGTAGGGGCTGTTGATTGGAGTACACTAAAACAAACCTGATCTCTCTTGGGCATTCAGAAGCCAAGTTATAAGCCCACAAATGTTTAACTGGACTACTTCTTTAAAGTGACACCAGGCCCGGTGACCTTTGGGACATGGTTTTACCCCCTATAGGAATTTTGTGATCATCATGAAACGTTCAGATCAATTACAACTCAATAGATTCTACCTTCTTGTAACGTTTCAGCCTGATTGGACCTTGTTTTCACAAAAATGAACCCAGAATGATGTGAAATTGTGTTTCGTGCAACATAATTCTGGGTGCCATTTAAAAACCATAAGTGCTAATGACTCCAGTCCTTTTTGGGGTAATGGGGGCTGTTATTTGGAGTACTCTAAAACAAACCTGACCTCTCTAGCATATTCAGAAGCCAAGTTATAATCCCACAAAGGTGTAACTGGACTACTTCTTTAAAGTGACACCAGGCCCGGTGAACTTTGGGACATAGTTTGACCCCCTTAGGAAAGTGCTATCATCATGAAACGTTCAGATCACTTACAACTCAATAGATTCTACCTTCCTGTAACGTTTCAGCTTGATTGGACCTTGTTTTCACACAAATGAACCCAGAATGATGTGAAATTGTGCTTCGTGCAACATAATTCTGGGTGCCATTTAAAAACCATAAGTGCTAATGACTCCATTCCTTTTTGTGGTAATGGGGGCTGTTAATTGGATTACTCTAAAACAAACCTGACCTCTCTAGGATATTCAGAAGCCAAGTTATAAGCCCACAAATGTGTAACTGGACTACTTCAGGCCCGGTGACCTTTGGGACATGGTTTGACCCCCTATAGGAATGTGTGATCATCATGAAACGTTCAGATCAATTACAACTCAATAGATTCTACCTTCTTGTAACGTTTCAGCCTGATTGGACCTTGTTTTCACACAAATGAACCCAGAATGATGTGAAATTGTGCTTCGTGCAACATAATTCTGGGTGCCATTTAAAAACCATAAGTGCTAATGACTCCATTCCTTTTTGTGGTTGTAGGGGCTGTTGATTGGAGTACACTAAAACAAACCTGATCTCTCTAGGACATTCAGAAGCCAAGTTATAAGCCCACAAATGTGTAACTGGACTACTTCTTTAAATTGACACCAGATCCAGTGACCTTTGGGACATGGTTTGACCCCCTTAGGAAAGTGCTATCATCATGAAACGTTCAGATCACTTACAACTCAATAGATTCTACCTTCCTGTAACGTTTCAGCTTGATTGGACCTTGTTTTCACACAAATGAACCCAGAATGATGTGAAATTGTGCTTCGTGCAACATAATTCTGGGTGCCATTTAAAAACCATAAGTGCTAATGACTCCATCCTTTTTGTGGTTGTAGGGGCTGTTGATTGGAGTACACTAAAACAAACCTGATCTCTCTAGGACATTCAGAAGCCAAGTTATAAGCCCACAAATGTTTAACTGGACTACTTCTTTAAATTGACACCAGATCCGGTGACCTTTGGGACATGGTTTGACCCCCTTAGGAAAGTGCTATCATCATGAAACGTTCAGAGCACTTACAACTCAATAGATTCTACCTTCCTGTAACGTTTCTGCCTGATTGGACCTTGTTTTAACACAAATGAACCCAGAATGATGTGAAATTGTGCTTCGTGCAACATAATTCTGGGTGCCATTTAAAAACCATAAGTGCTAATGACTCCATTCCTTTTTGGGGTAATGGGGGCTGTTAATTGGATTACTGTAAAACAAACCTGACCTCTCTAGGATATTCAGAAGCCAAGTTATAAGCCCACAAAGGTGTAACTGGACTACTTCTTTAAAGTGACACCAGGCCCGGTGACCTTTGGGACATGGTTTGACCCCCTATAGGAATGTGCGATCATCATGAAACGTTCAGATCACTTACAACTCAATAGATTCTACCTTCTTGTAACGTTTCAGCCTAATTGGACCTTGTTTTCACACAAATGAACCCAGAATGATGTGAAATTGTGCTTCGTGCAACATAATTCTGGGTGCCATTTAAAAACCATAAGTGCTAATGACTCCATTCCTTTTCGTGGTTGTAGGGGCTGTTGATTGGAGTACACTAAATTAAACCTGATCTCTCTAGGACATTCAGAAGCCAAGTTATAAGCCCACAAATGTGTAACTGGACTACTACTTTAAATTGACACCAGATCCGGTGACCTTTGGGACATGGTTTGACCCCCTTAGGAAAGTGCTACCATCATGAAACGTTCAGATCACTTACAACTCTATAGATTCTACCTTCCTGTAACGTTTCTGCCTGATTGGACCTTGTTTTCACACAAATGAACCCAGAATGATGTGAAATTGTGCTTCGTGCAACACAATTCTGGGTGCCATTTAAAAACCATAAGTGCTAATGACTCCATTCCTTTTTGGGGTAATGGGGGCTGTTAATTGGATTACTCTAAAACAAACCTGACCTCTCTAGGATATTCAGATCCAAGTTATAAGCCCACAAATGTGTAACTGGACTACTTCAGGCCCGGTGACCTTTGGGACATGGTTTGACCCCCTATAGGAATGTGCGATCATCATGAAACGTTCAGATCACTTACAACTCAACAGATTCTACCTTCTTGTAACGTTTCAGCCTGATTGGACCTTGTTTTCACACAAATGAACCCAGAATGATGTGAAATTGTGCTTTGTGCAACATAATTCTGGGTGCCATTTACAAACCATAAGTGCTAATGACTCCATTCCTTTTTGTGGTTGTAGGGGCTGTTGATTGGAGTACATTACAACAAACCTGATCTCTCTAGGACATTCAGAAGCCAAGTTATAAGCCCACAAAGGTGTAACTGGACTACTTCTTTAAAGTGACACCAGGCCCGGTGACCTTTGGGACATGGTTTGACCCCCAATAGGAATGTGCAATCATCATGAAACGTTCAGATCACTTACAACTCAATAGATTCTACCTTCTTATAACGTTTCAGCCTGATTGGACCTTGTTTTCACAAAAATGAACCCAGAATGATGTGAAATTGTGTTTCGTGCAACATAATTCTGGGTGCCATTTAAAAACCATAAGTGCTAATGACTCCAGTCCTTTTTGGGGTAATGGGGGCTGTTATTTGGAGTACTCTAAAACAAACCTGACCTCTCTAGCATATTCAGAAGCCAAGTTATAATCCCACAAAGGTGTAACTGGACTACTTCTTTAAAGTGACACCAGGCCCGGTGAACTTTGGGACATGGATTGACCCCCTTAGGAAAGTGCTATCATCATGAAACGTTCAGATCACTTACAACTCAATAGATTCTACCTTCCTGTAACGTTTCAGCTTGATTGGACCTTGTTTTCACACAAATGAACCCAGAATGATGTGAAATTGTGCTTCGTGCAACATAATTCTGGGTGCCATTTAAAAACCATAAGTGCTAATGACTCCATCCTTTTTGTGGTTGTAGGGGCTGTTGATTGGAGTACACTAAAACAAACCTGATCTCTCTAGGACATTCAGAAGCCAAGTTATAAGCCCACAAATGTTTAACTGGACTACTTCTTTAAATTGACACCAGATCCGGTGACCTTTGGGACATGGTTTGACCCCCTTAGGAAAGTGCTATCATCATGAAACGTTCATATCACTTACAACTCAATAGATTCTACCTTCCTGTAACGTTTCTGCCTGATTGGACCTTGTTTTAACACAAATGAACCCAGAATGATGTGAAATTGTGCTTCGTGCAACATAATTCTGGGTGCCATTTAAAAACCATAAGTGCTAATGACTCCATTCCTTTTTGGGGTAATGGGGGCTGTTAATTGGATTACTCTAAAACAAACCTGACCTCTCTAGGATATTCAGAAGCCAAGTTATAAGCCCACAAATGTGTAACTGGACTACTTCTTTAAAGTGACACCAGGCCCGGTGACCTTTGGGACATGGTTTGACCCCCTATAGGAATGTGCGATCATCATGAAACGTTCAGATCACTTACAACTCAATAGATTCTACCTTCTTGTAACGTTTCAGCCTAATTGGACCTTGTTTTCACACAAATGAACCCAGAATGATGTGAAATTGTGCTTCGTGCAACATAATTCTGGGTGCCATTTAAAAACCATAAGTGCTAATGACTCCATTCCTTTTCGTGGTTGTAGGGGCTGTTGATTGGAGTACACTAAATTAAACCTGATCTCTCTAGGACATTCAGAATCCAAGTTATAAGCCCACAAATGTGTAACTGGACTACTACTTTAAATTGACACCAGATCCGGTGATCTTTGGGACATGGTTTGACCCCCTTAGGAAAGTGCTACCATCATGAAACGTTCAGATCACTTACAACTCAATAGATTCTACCTTCCTGTAACGTTTCTGCCTTATTGGACCTTGTTTTCACACAAATGAACCCAGAATGATGTGAAATTGTGCTTCGTGCAACATAATTCTGGGTGCCATTTAAAAACCATAAGTGCTAATGACTCCATTCCTTTTTGGGGTAATGGGGGCTGTTAATTGGATTACTCTAAAACAAACCTGACCTCTCTAGGATATTCAGAAGCCAAGTTATAAGCCCACAAATGTGTAACTGGACTACTTCAGGCCCGGTGACCTTTGGGACATGGTTTGACCCCCTATTGGAATGTGCGATCATCAAGAAACGTTCAGATCACTTACAACTCAACAGATTCTACCTTCTTGTAACGTTTCAGCCTGATTGGACCTTGTTTTCACACAAATGAACCCAGAATGATGTGAAATTGTGCTTTGTGCAACATAATTCTGGGTGCCATTTACAAACCATAAGTGCTAATGACTCCATTCCTTTTTGTGGTTGTAGGGGCTGTTGATTGGAGTACATTAAAACAAACCTGATCTCTCTAGGACATTCAGAAGCCAAGTTATAAGCCCACAAAGGTGTAACTGGACTACTTCTTTAAAGTGACACCAGGCCCGGTGACCTTTGGGACATGGTTTGACCCCCAATAGGAATGTGCAATCATCATGAAACGTTCAGATCACTTACAACTCAATAGATTCTACCTTCTTATAACGTTTCAGCCTGATTGGACCTTGTTTTCACAAAAATGAACCCAGAATGATGTGAAATTGTGCTTCGTGCAACATAATTCTGGGTGCCATTTAAAAACCATAAGTGCTAATGACTCCAGTCCTTTTTGGGGTAATGGGGGCTGTTATTTGGAGTACTCTAAAACAAACCTGACCTCTCTAGCATATTCAGAAGCCAAGTTATAATCCCACAAAGGTGTAACTTGACTACTTCTTTAAAGTGACACCAGGCCCGGTGAACTTTGGGACATGATTTGACCCCTTAGGAAAGTGCTATCATCAAGAAACATTCAGATCACTTACAACTCAATAGATTCTACCTTCCTGTAACGTTTCAGCCTGATTGGACCTTGTTTTCACACAAATGAACCCAGAATGATGTGAAATTGTGCTTCGTGCAACATAATTCTGGGTGCCATTTAAAAACCATAAGTGCTAATGACTCCATTCCTCTTTGTGGTTGTAGGGGCTGTTGATTGGAGTACACTCAAACAAACCTGATCTCTCTAGGACATTCAGA
Organism: Nothobranchius furzeri; assembly: GCF_043380555.1. Lineage (NCBI taxonomy): Eukaryota > Metazoa > Chordata > Actinopteri > Cyprinodontiformes > Nothobranchiidae > Nothobranchius > Nothobranchius furzeri. Next base: position 22,100,419 of record NC_091744.1, on the reverse strand, counting down.
AGCCAAGTTTTAAGCCCACAAATGTGTAACTGGACTACTTCTTTAAATTGACACCAGATCCGGTGACCTTTGGGACATGGTTTGACCCCCTTAGGAAAGTGCTATCATCATGAAACGTTCAGATCACTTACAACTCAATAGATTCTACGTTCCTGTAACGTTTCAGCCTTATTGGACCTTGTTTTCACACAAATGGACCCAGAATGATGTGAAATTGTGCTTCGTGCAACATAATTCTGGGTGCCATTTACAAACCATAAGTGCTAAAGACTCCAATCCTTTTTGTGGTTGTAGGGGCTGTTGATTGGAGTACACTAAAACAAACCTGATCTCTCTTGGGCATTCAGAAGCCAAGTTACAAGCCCACAAATGTGTAACTGGACTACTTCTTTAAATTGACACCAGATCCGTTGACCTTTGGGACATGGTTTGACCCCCTATAGGAATGAGTGATCATCATAAAACGTTCAGATCACTTACAACTCAATAGATTCTACCTTCTTGTAACGATTCAGCCTGATTGGACCTTGTTTTCACACAAATGGACCCAGAATGATGTGAAATTGTGCTTCGTGCAACATAATTCTGGGTGGCATTTACAAACCATAAGTGCTAATGACTCCATTCCTTTTTGTGGTTGTAGGGGCTGTTGATTGGAGTACATTAAAACAAACCTGATCTCTCTAGGACATTCAGAAGCCAAGTTATAAGCCCACAAATGTGTAACTGGACTACTTCTTTAAAGTGACACCAGGCCCGGTGACCTTTGGGACATGGTTTTACCCCCTATAGGAATGTGTGATCATCATGAAACGTTCAGATCAATTACAACTCAGTAGATTCTACCTTCTTGTAACGTTTCAGCCTGATTGGACCTTGTTTTCACACAAATGAACCCAGAATGATGTGAAATTGTGCTTCGTGCAACATAATTCTGGGTGCCATTTAAAAACCATAAGTGCTAATGACTCCATTCCTTTTTGTGGTTGTAGGGGCTGTTGATTGGAGTACACTAAAACTAACCTGATCTCTCTAGGACATTCAGAAGCCAAGTTATAAGCCCACAAATGTGTAACTGGACTACTTCTTTAAATTGACACCAGATCCAGTGACCTTTGGGACATGGTTTGACCCCCTTAGGAAAGTGCTATCATCATGAAACGTTCAGATCACTTACAACTCAATAGATTCTACCTTCCTGTAACGTTTCAGCTTGATTGGACCTTGTTTTCACACAAATGAACCCAGAATGATGTGAAATTGTGCTTCGTGCAACATAATTCTGGGTGCCATTTAAAAACCATAAGTGCTAATGACTCCATCCTTTTTGTGGTTGTAGGGGCTGTTGATTGGAGTACACTAAAACAAACCTGATCTCTCTAGGACATTCAGAAGCCAAGTTATAAGCCCACAAAGTTGTAACTGGACTACTTCTTTAAAGTGACACCAGGCCTGGTGACCTTTGGGACATGGTTTGACCCCCTATAGGAATGTGCGATCATCATGAAACGTTCAAATCACTTTCAACTCAATAGATTCTACCATCTTGTAACGTTTCAGCCTGATTGTACCTTGTTTTCACACAAATGGACCCAGAATGATGTGAAATTGTGCTTCGTGCAACATAATTCTGGGTGCCATTTACAAACCATAAGTGCTAATGACTCCATTCCTTTTTGTGGTTGTGGGGGCTGTTAATTGGAGTACACTAAAACAAACCTGATCTCTCTAGGACATTCAGAAGCCAAGTTATAAGCCCACAAAGGTGTAACTGGACTACTTCTTTAAAGTGACACCAGGCCCGGTGACCTTTGGGACATGGTTTGACCCCCTATAGGAATGTGCGATCATCATGAAACGTTCAGATCACTTACAACTCAATAGATTCTACCTTCTTGTAACGTTTCAGCCTGATTGGACCTTGTTTTCACACAAAGGAACACAGAATGATGTGAAATTGTGCTTCGTGCAACATAATTCTGGGTGCCATTTAAAAACCAGAAGTGCTAATGACTCCATTCATTTTTGTGGTTGTAGGGGCTGTTGATTGGAGTACATAAAACCAAACCTGATCTCTCTAGGACATTCAGAAGCCAAGTTATAAGTCCACAAAGGTGTAACTGGACTACTTCTTTAAAGTGACACCAGGCCCGGTGACCTTTGGGACATGGTTTGACCCCCTTAGGAAAGTGCTATCATCCTGAAACGTTCAGATCACTTACAACTCAATAGATTCTACCTTCCTGTAACCTTTCTTCCTTATTGAACCTTGTTTTCACACAAATGAACCCAGAATGATGTGAAATTGTGCTTCGTGCAACATAATTCTGGGTGCCATTTAAAAATCATAAGTGCTAATGACTCCATTCCTTTTTGGAGTAATGGGGGCTGTTAATTGGATTACTCTAAAACAAACCTGACCTCTCTAGGATATTCAGAAGCCAAGTTATAAGCCCACAAATGTGTAACTGGACTACTTCTTTAAAGTGTCACCAGGCCCGGTGACCTTTGGGACATGGTTTGACCCCGTATAGGAATGTGCGATCATCACGAAACGTTCAGATCACTTACAACTCAATAGATTCTAGCTTCCTGTAACGTTTCTGCCTGATTGGACCTTGTTTTCACACAAATGGACCCAGAATGATGTGAAATTGTGCTTCGTGCAACATAATTCTGGGTGCCATTTACAAAGCATAAGTGCTAATGACTCCATTCCTTTTTGTGGTTGTAGGGGCTGTTAATTGGAGTACTCTAAAACAAACCTGACCTATCTAGGATATTCAGAAGCCAAGTTATAAGCCCACAAATGTGTAACTGGACTACTTTTTTAAAGTAACACCAGGCCCGGTGACCTTTGGGACATGGTTTGACCCCCTATAGGAATGTGCGATCATCATGAAACGTTCAGATCACTTACAACTCAATAGATTCTACCTTCTTGTAACGTTTCAGCCTAATTAGGCCCGAGCAGTGAAGCTGCGAAGGCCTATTGTATCTGCTCCGTTTATTAGGCCCGAGCAGTGAAGCTGCGAAGGCCTATTGTATCTGCTCCGTTTCTTATTTTTAGGCTCGAGCAGTGAAGCTGCGAAGGCCTATTGTATCTGCTCCGTTTATTATTAGGCCCGAGCAGCAAAGCGCTGCGAAGGCCTCTTGTTTTTGCTCTGTTTATTAGGCCCAAGCAGCGAAAGCGCTGCGAAGGCCTCTTGTTTTTCCTCCGTTTATTATTAGGCCCGAGCAGTGAAGCTGCGAAGGCCTATTGTATCTGCTCCGTTTATTATTAGGCCCGAGCAGTGAAGCTGCGAAGGCCTATTGTATCTGCTCCGTTTCTTTTTTTTTTTTTTTTTTTCTTTTTTTTTCTTCCGCGTCTTTGGGTGGCCTTTAGGGGGTCTTAGCATATCCAAAAACTCACCAAATTCTGGCCCAATATAGAAAGTGCGTGAAATTTACGTATTTCACTGGCAACGTGAAAGTTGGTAAAAAAATGTTTCGACAGCGCCCCCTGGAAAATTAAAAATACCCCTCCGCTTTGACCTTTTTTCATAGTAGAGTGATGAAATTTGGTACACTTATAGAACTCATCAATACGCACAGAAAAGCCTCTTGCATCCATGGTCAATATCAAACAGGAAGTCGGCCATTTTGGACTAAAGTGGCCATTTTGACCCCGTTTTGGTCATTTCTAGGGTCTATATTTGGTTGAACAGTTTGGTCATTTTTCGCACGATCGTCTCAAAAATAGTGTGCTATCGAACAGAAGCGATGGACGATTAAAATGAGACAATAAAATTGACTTTTCGTAAATACTGAAGGGGCGGGACCAGGCCTCAAAGTTCGAGCACTCGCCAAAAAAATTCAAATTGCTATAATTTCATAAATGAAAGAATTACAGTTAAAGAAATGTTCTATGGATAATCGGCATCGCCCTCCGAAGACAAATGAATGGTCGATTGGTGATGTCCCATAAGCCCCGCCCCCTCAGGACTTAAAAGGTCAAGTTTTACTGGGAAATTTTCCAAAATTCGCCCTTTCAAATAATCATCCCAGATTTGTAGCAGGTAACTGAAGACAAGTTGGGGTTGCTTGGCGTCACTTTATGGGAGTTTTCTGCAGAAGGCGGGGCTGTGGCGGTGCAGCGAAGTCAGGCGTACCGCTTAGGCCTTACGTTTGCCTCCCATTTCGTCATTTCTAGAGATATCGCCACGACACTTCTTGGGAGTGATCCTAGTCCGGCCCCAAAAAGAATCTGATGTGAACATCCGGTGGGCGTGGCCTATTTTCTGAAATAGTGCCCCCTAGGACCATTAAAACTGTCAGCCCCAAGCCATGCTTTGACTGAGGAGTACAAAATTTGGTACACTAATGTGGTGTCTCAGGACCTACAAAAAAGTCTCTTGGAGCCAAGTGCAAAGTCGCACAGGAAGTCGGCCATTTTGGTCCAAGTACTCGATTTAGTGGTATTCGCACAAGTTGTTTGGAGAAGGATGCACCATCACCCTTTTCACCAATCACCTTCAAACATCTGCTATACACTCTTAAGACATAGAGGAAAAAATTCAACCGTCGGATTTTAAATAAGTATAAAGGTGTGGGCGTGGCTAAGCCTCAAACTTTGACCTGTCGCCACACCACTCTTTTTTTCACAACTCCCTATTGGACTCCTTTTAACCAATCACCAGCAATCTCTGGCAAATAGCAGCAGACAAGTTGAGGTCACTTGGTCTATAGTACTGGCAGGTTTAGAATAAAGGCGGGGCTTTGGGAGCATGGCGAAATTCGCCATCACGCCATGGAAATACGTTTGTCTCTCATTTCTTCAATCATTGTGACATCGCCACACAATTTCTGATGAGTGATCTTACTCTCACCCCTAATAGAATTGGACAGTTGAAGTTTGTGGGCGTGGCCTATTTTCTGAAATAGCGCCCCCTAGGACCATTAAAACTATCAGCCCCAAGCAATGCTTTGACTGAGGATCACGAAATTTGGCACACTAATGTAGTGTCTCAGGACCTACAAAAAAGTCTCTTGGAGCCAAGTACAATGTCGCACAGGAGGTCGGCCATTTTGGTCAGAGTACTCGATTTAGTGGTTTTCGCACACGTTATTAGGAGAATGATGTCTTGTCGTCCTTTCCACCGATCACCTTCAAACTCCTGCTATATACTCTTAAGACATAGAGGAAAAAATTCAACCGTCGGATTTTAAATAAGTATAAAGGTGTGGGCGTGGCTAAGCCTCAAACTTTGACCAGTCGCCATTACGTTACTTGACTTAATAACTCCCATGTGCATGATCAGATCAATTTCAAACTTTGTCTGTGTGATCACTGACCACATCTGAAGACAGTGACAATGTGGACAGCTGACATCACCTAAGCCCCGCCCCCTGACTACAGGAAGTCTATTTTTTTATGGTGAAAAGCCCATAATTGTCCCCTCTAATTTAGTCAACATGACACTAAGGTCATACACTGTCTTCATAATGTTGTAATGACCATTCAGATCTGCTAGCTTTTCAGAAAGGGAGGGGCTTTGATGCCATGGCGAATTCTGGCGTGACGCCGTGACCTTACGTTTGACTGTAACTTCCACAAACAGCCTCCGATTTGCCCGAGACTGAACATCACATCACCAGTGTGGTAAAGATAGAGTATCTCCTAGTGGTGAGACGTGTAATGCTGGGCTCAGAGGGGATGCTGAGTCAGGGTGAGGTGTGGACGAGGAGGCCGTTCACGGTTTCTCGTGTCGGGGTGGTTGACGTTTCTGTTCTGGCAGACGTGCCCTGGTGCCCCCGGCTGCCGACCAGGACGGAGCGGCGCGGAGCTGGGTTTGGAGAGCGTTGGGGATGGAGCGGAGGGGGTGCGGACGGAGGGCGAGCAGCTTCGCTGCAAGGGCCGAACGACGCTGCTTGCAGCTTTAATTAGGCCCGAGCAGCAAAGCGCTGCGAAGGCCTCTTGTTTTTGCTCTGTTTATTATTAGGCCCGAGCAGCAAAGCGCTGCGAAGGCCTCTTGTTTTTGCTCTGTTTATTATTATGCCCGAGCAGCGAAAGCGCTGCGAAGGCCTCTTGTTTTTGCTCTGTTTATTATTATTTTTCTTTATTTATTATTCCGGTGCCGCTTTGAATGGCTTTTTGGGGACCTTAACATACCCCAAAACTCACAATATTTTGCACACTTGTCAAGCCTGGTGAAAAATTTAATATTTTAAAGGTCCCAAAAAAATCGCAAAGAAAATGGCTGAACAGCGCCTCCTACAAAATGAAAAAAAAAACCCTCTCCATAAAGCTTAGTTTACCGTACAGTTTTGAAATTTGGTACACTTATAGTACTCAACAGTCCGCACAGAAAAGTCTCTTGCAAGCATGGTCAATATCAAACAGGAAGTTGGCCATTTTGGGTTGAAATGGCGATTTTTTGCCGTTTTTGCCGTTTTTAGGGTCCGTTTCTGATTGGATTGCTCGATCATTTTTTGCACAATCCTCTTAAAAATTGTATAAAATTGCTCAGAAGAGATGGGCGAACAAAATGAGACAATAAAATTGACTTTTCGTAAATGCTGAATGGGCGGGGCCAGGCCTCGAAGTTTGACTACTCGCCAAAAAAAATTAAATTGCTATAACTTCATAAATGAATGGAATAGAGTTACCAAACTTTCTGTGGTCATTCGTCATCCACTCACAAAGTAAATTGAATGGTCGGATGATGACATCACACAAGCCCCGCCCCCTCAGGACCAAAAAGATCAAGTTTTACTGTGAAAGGTCCCAAATTGCCCCATTTCACTTAATCACCACAAATTTGTAGCTGGTAACTCAAGACAAGTGGGGGTTGCTTGGCGTCACTTTATGGGAGTTTTCGGCAGAGGGCGGGGCTGTGGCGGCGCGGCGAATTCAGGCGTACCGTCGTGGCCTTACGTTTGCCTCCCATTTCGTCATTTCCAAAGATATCGTCACGAAACTTCTTGTGAGTGATCCTAGTCCGGCCCCCCAAAAGATCTGATGTGAACATCTGGTGGGCGTGGCCTATTTTCTGAAATAGCACCCCCTAGGATCATTAAAACTGTCAGCCCCAAGCCATGCTTTGACTGAGGATTACGAAATTTGGTACACTAATGTGGTGTCTCAGGACCTACAAAAAAGTCTCTTGGAGCCAAGTGTAAAGTCGCACAGGAAGTCGGCCATTTTGGTCCAAGTGCGCGATTTAGTGGTTTTCACACACGTTGTTTGGAGAGTGATACTCCGTCGCCCTTTTCACCAATCACTTTCAAACTTCTGCTATATAGTCTTAAGACATAGAGGAAAAAATTCAACCGTCGGATTTTAAATAAGTATAAAGGTGTGGGCGTGGCTAAGCCTCAAACTTTGACCTTTCGCCACGCCACTCTTTTTTTCACAGCTCCCTATTGGACTCCTTTTACCCAATCACCAGGAATCTCTGGTAAATAGCAGCAGGCAAGTTGAGGTCACTTGGTCTCCAGTACTGGAAGGTTTTGAAAAAAGGCGGGGCTTTGGGAGCATGGCGAAATTCGCCATCACGCCATGGAAATACGTTTGCCTCTCATTTCTTCATTTATCGTGATATCACCTCGACCATTGTTGTGAGTGATCCTAGTCTGACCCCCAATAGAAAAGGTCAGCTTAAGTTTGTGGGCGTGGCCTATTTTCTGTATTAGCGCCCCCTAGGACCATTAAAACTGTCAGCCCCAAGCCATGCTTTGACTGAGGATTACAAAATTTGGTACACTAATGTGGTGTCTCAGGACCTACAAAAAAGTCTCTTGGAGCCAAGTGCAAAGTCGCACAGGAAGTCGGCCATTTTGGTCCAAGTGCGCGATTTAGTGGTTTTCACACACGTTGTTTGGAGAGTGATGCTCCGTCGCCCTTTTCACCAATCGCCTTCGAGCTTCTGCTATATACTCTTAAGACATAGAGGAAAAAATTCAACCGTCGGATTTTAAATAAGTATAAAGGTGTGGGCGTGGCTAAGCCTCAAACTTTGACCTTTCGCCACGCCACTCTTTTTTTCACAGCTCCCTATTGGACTCCTTTTACCCAATCACCTGGAATCTCTGGTAAATAGCAGCTGACAAGTTGAGGTCACTTGGTCTACAGTACTGGCAGGTTTTGAAAAAAGGTGGGGCTTTGGGAGCATGGCGAAATTCTCCATCACGCCATGGCAATACGTTTGCCTCTCATTTCTTCAATTATCGTGACATCGCCACAAAATGTCTGGTGAGTGATCCTAGTCTGACCCCCAATAGAAATGGGCATCTGAGATTTGTGGGCGTGGCCTATATTCTGAAATAGCGCCCCCTAGGACCATTAAAACTGTCAGCCCCAAGACAAGGTTTGACTGAGGATTACGAAAATTGGTACACTCATGTAGGGTCTCTGGACCTACAAAAATGTATCTTGGAGCCAAGCGCTATTTCGCACAGGAGGTCGGCCATTTTGGTCCAAGTACTCGATTTAGTGGTTTTCGCACACGTTGTTTGGACATTGATGGCCCGTTGCCCTTTACACCGATCACCTTCAAACTTATGCTATGTACTTTTAAGTCAAAGGGGAAAAAAATTCAACCGTCGGATTTTAAATAAGTATAAAGGTGTGGGCGTGGCTAAGCCTCAAACTTTGACCTTTCGCCATGACATTACTTGACTTAATAACTCCCATGTGCATGATCAGATCTAATTCAAACTTTGTCTGTGTGATCACTGACCACATCTCAAGACAACGACAATGTGGACAGCTGACATCACCTAAGCCCCGCCCCCTGACAACAGGAAGTCTATTGTTTTATGGTGAAATGCCCATATTTGTCCCCTCTAATTTAGTGAAAATGACACTCAGGTCATACAGTGTCTTCATGATGTTTTAAAGACCATTCAGATCTGATAGCTTTCCAGAAAGGGAGGGTCTTTGATGCCATGGTGAATGCTGGCGTGACGCCATGACCTTACATTTGACTGTAACTTCCACAAACGGCCTCCGATTTGCCCGAAACTGAATATGGCAATGAACAATCATGCCCTTTAGCCAATGAGGCACAAACGGTTGGTGAATGTTATATAATGTCACCAAAGCTGACCTCAATGGGACTTTTCTGTAGTTGGTCACAGCGCCACCTAGATAACGTTATCCTTCGATAACTTTAAAAAACATGGTCAGAATAGCATTAAAGTTGGTCACTGTCATCACACCACCAGTGTGGTAAAGATAGAGGATTCCCTAGTGGTGAGACATAAAATATAATGGTGGGCTCAAAGGGGATGCTGAGTCAGGGTGAGTTGCGGACAAGGTGGCCGTTAGCAGTTTCTGGTGTTGGGGTGGTCGACGTTTTTGTTCTGCGGACGTGCCCTGGTGCCCCGGGCTGCCGGCCAGGCAGGAGCGGTGCGGAGCTGCGAGGGCCGAACGACGCTGCTTGCAGCTTTAATTAGGCCCGAGCAGCGAAAGCGCTGCGAAGGCCTCTTGTTTTTGCTCTGTTTATTATTTTTTATTATTCCGTGTCCGCTTTGAACGGCTTTTTGGGGACCTTAACATACCCCAAAACTCACAATATTTTGCATACTTGTCAGGCCTGGTGAAAAATTTGATATTTTAAAGGTCCCAAAAAAATCGCACAGAAAATGGCTGAACAGCGCCCCCTACAAAGTGAAAAAAACCCCTCTCCATAAAGCTTAGTTTATCGTACAGTTATGAAATTTGGTACAAGTGTAGTACTCAGCAGTCCGCACAGAAAAGTCTCTTGCAAGCATGGTCAATATCAAACAGGAAGTCGGCCATTTTGGGTTTAAATGGCGATTTTTTGGCGTTTTGGCCGTTTTTAGGGTACATCTCTGATTGGATTGCTCAATCAATTTTCGCACGATTGTCTCAAAACTGGTGTAAAATTGCTCAGAAGAGATGGGCCAACAAAATGAGACAATAAAATTGACTTTTCGTAAATACTGAAGGGGCGGGGCCAGGCCTCGAAGTTTGACTACTCGCCAAAAAAATTTAAATTGCTATAACTTCATATCTGTATGGAATAGAGTTACCAAACTTTGTGTGGTCATTTGTCATCCACCCACAAAGTAAATTGAATGGTCGGATGATGACATCACAGAAGCCCCGCCCCCTCAGGACCAAAAAGGTCAAGTTTTACTTTGAAAGGTCCCAAATGGCCCCATTTCACTCAATCACCACAAATTTGTAGCTGGTAACTCAAGACAAGTGGGGGTTGCTTTGCGTCACTTTATGGGAGTTTTCGGCAGAGGGCGGGGCTGTGGCGGCGCGGCGAAGTCAGGCGTACCGCCGAGGCCTTACGTTTGCCTCCCATTTCGTCATTTCTAAAGATATCGCCACGAAACTTATTGTGAGTGATCCTAGTCCGCCCCCCCAAAAGATCTGATGTGAACATCCGGTGGGCGTGGCCTATTTTCTGAAATAGCGCCCCCTAGGACCATTAAAACTGTCAGCCCCAAGCCATGCTTTGACTGAGGATTACGAAATTTGGTACACTAATGTGGTCTCTCAGGACCTACAAAAAAGTCTCTTGAAGCCAAGTGCAAAGTCGCACAGGAAGTCGGCCATTTTGGTCCAAGTGCGCGATTTAGTGGTTTTCACACACGTTGTTTGGAGAGTGATGCTCCGTCGCCCTTTTCACCAATCGCCTTCAAACTTCTCCTATATGCTCTTAAGACATAGAGGAAAAAATTCAACCGTCGGATTTTAAATAAGTAAAAAGGTGTGGGCGTGGCTAAGCCTCAAACTTTGACCTTTCACCACACCACTCTTTTTTTCACAGCTCCCTATTGGACGCCTTTTACCCAATCACCAGGAATCTCTGGTAAATAGCAGCAGACAAGTTGAGGTCACTTGGTCTCCAGTACTGGAAGGTTTTGAAAAAAGGCGGGGCTTTGGGAGCATGGCGAAATTCGCCATCACGCCATGGAAATACGTTTGCCTCTCATTTCTTCTTTTATCGTGATATCACCTCGAAATTTGTTGTGGGTGATCCTAGTCTGACCCCCAATAGAAATGGTCAGCTTAAGTTTGTGGGCGTGGCCTATTTTTTGAATTAGCGCCCCCTAGGTCCATTAAAACTGTCAGCCCCAAGCCATGCTTTGACTGAGGATTACGAAATTTGGTACACCAATGTGGTGTCTCAGGACCTACAAAAAAGTCTCTTGGAGCCAAGTGCAAAGTCGCACAGGAAGTCGGCCATTTTGGTCCAAGTACTCGATTTAGTGGTTTTCGCACACGTTGTTTGGAGAGTGATGCTCCATCGCCCTTTTCAGCAATCGCCTTGTAACTTCTGCTAGATAATCTTAAGATATAGTGGAAAAAATTCAACCGTCGGATTTTAAATAAGTATAAAGGTGTGGGCGTGGCTAAGCCTCAAACTTTGACCTTTCGCCATTACATTACTTGACTTAATAACTCCCATGTGCACAATCAGAACTATATCAAACTTTGTCTGTGTGATCACTGACCACATCTCAAGGCAATGTCATTGTGGACAGCTGACATCACCTAAGCCCCGCCCCCTGATAATAGGAAGTCTATTGTTTTATGGGGAAATGCCCATATTTGTCCCCTCTAATTTAGTCAACATGATACTAAGGACATGCCCTGTCTTCATGATGTTGTGATGACCATTCAGATCTGATAGCTTTCCAGATAGGGAGGGGCTTTCATGCCATGGCGAATTCTGGCATGACGCCATGACCTTACAATTCAATTTAATGGTGAGCTCAAAGGGGATGCTGAGTCAGGGTGAGGTGCGGACTAGGAGGCCATTTGCGGTTTCTGGTGTCAGGGTGGTCGACGTTTCTGTTCCGCGGACGTGCCCTGGTGCCCCGGGCTGCCGGCCAGGCCGGAGCGGCGCGGAGCTGCGAGGGCCGAACGACGCTGCTTGCAGCTTTAATTATTTTTTATTATTCTTAGCCCGCTTTGAACGGCTTTTTGGGGACGTTAACATACCCCAAAACTCACAATATTTTGCAAACTTGTCAGGCCTGGTGAAAAATTTGATATTTTAAAGGTCCCAAAAAAATCGCAAAGAAATTGGCTGAACAGCGCCCCCTAGAAAGTGAAAAAAAGCCCTCTCCATAAAGCTTAGTTTATCGTACAGTTATGAAATTTGGTACACTTGTAGTACTCAACAGTCCGCACAGAAAAGTCTCTTGCAACCATGGTCAATATCAAACAGGAAGTCGGCCATTTTGGGTTGAAATGGCGATTTTTTGCAGTTTTTGCCGTTTTTAGGGTCCGTTCCTGATTGGATTGCTCGATCATTTTTCGCACGATCGTCTCAAAAATTGTGTAAAATTGCTAAGAAGGGATGGGCGAACAAAATGAGATGAGAATTCTGAGTTTTCGTATATGTTGAAGGGGCGGGGCCAGGCCTCGAAGTTTGACTACACGCCAAAAATATTTAAATTGCTATAACTTCATAACTGAATGGAATAGAGTTACCAAACTTTCTGTGGTCATTCGTCATCCACCCACAAAGTAAATTGAATGGTCGGATGATGACATCACACAAGCCCCGCCCCCTCAGGACCAAAAAGATCAAGTTTTACTGTGAAAGGTCCCAAATTGCCCCATTTCACTTAATCACCACAAATTTGTAGCTGGTAACTCAAGACAAGTGGGGGTTGCTTGGCGTCACTTTATGGGAGTTTTCGGCAGAGGGCGGGGCTGTGGCGGCGCGGCGAATTCAGGCGTACCGTCGTGGCCTTACGTTTGCCTCCCATTTCGTCATTTCCAAAGATATCGTCACGAAACTTCTTGTGAGTGATCCTAGTCCGGCCCCCCAAAAGATCTGATGTGAACATCTGGTGGGCGTGGCCTATTTTCTGAAATAGCGCCCCCTAGGACCATTAAAACTGTCAGCCCCAAGCCATGCTTTGACTGAGGATTACGAAATTTGGTACACTAATGTGGTGTCTCAGGACCTACAAAAAAGTCTCTTGGAGCCAAGTGCAAAGTCGCACAGGAAGTCGGCCATTTTGGTCCAAGTGCGCGATTTAGTGGTTTTCACACACGTTGTTTGGAGAGTGATACTCCGTCGCCCTTTTCACCAATCACTTTCAAACTTCTGCTATATAGTCTTAAGACATAGAGGAAAAAATTCAACCGTCGGATTTTAAATAAGTATAAAGGTGTGGGCGTGGCTAAGCCTCAAACTTTGACCTTTCGCCACGCCACTCTTTTTTTCACAGCTCCTTATTGGACTCCTTTTACCCAATCACCAGGAATCTCTGGTAAATAGCAGCAGGCAAGTTGAGGTCACTTGGTCTCCAGTACTGGAAGGTTTTGAAAAAAGGCGGGGCTTTGGGAGCATGGCGAAATTCGCCATCACGCCATGGAAATACGTTTGCCTCTCATTTCTTCATTTATCGTGATATCACCTCGACCATTGTTGTGAGTGATCCTAGTCTGACCCCCAATAGAAAAGGTCAGCTTAAGTTTGTGGGCGTGGCCTATTTTCTGTATTAGCGCCCCCTAGGACCATTAAAACTGTCAGCCCCAAGCCATGCTTTGACTGAGGATTACGAAATTTGGTACACTAATGTGGTGTCTCAGGACCTACAAAAAAGTCTCTTGGAGCCAAGTGCAAAGTCGCACAGGAAGTCGGCCATTTTGGTCCAAGTACTCGATTTAGTGGTTTTCACACACGTTGTTTGGAGAGTGATGCTCCGTCGCCCTTTTCACCAATCGCCTTCGAGCTTCTGCTATATACTCTTAAGACATAGAGGAAAAAATTCAACCGTCGGATTTTAAATAAGTATAAAGGTGTGGGCGTGGCTAAGCCTCAAACTTTGACCTTTCGCCACTCCACTCTTTTTTTCACAGCTCCCTATTGGACTCCTTTTACCCAATCACCTGGAATCTCTGGTAAATAGCAGCTGACAAGTTGAGGTCACTTGGTCTACAGTACTGGCAGGTTTTGAAAAAAGGCGGGGCTTTGGGAGCATGGCGAAATTCGCCATCACGCCATGGCAATACGTTTGCCTCTCATTTCTTCAATTATCGTGACATCGCCACAAAATGTCTGGTGAGTGATCCTAGTCTGACCCCCAATAGAAATGGGCATCTGAGATTTGTGGGCGTGGCCTATATTCTGAAATAGCGCCCCCTAGGACCATTAAAACTGTCAGCCCCAAGACAAGGTTTGACTGAGGATTACGAAAATTGGTACACTCATGTAGGGTCTCTGGCCCTACAAAAAAGTCTCTTGGAGCCAAGCGCAATTTCGCACAGGAGGTCGGCCATTTTGGTCCAAGTACTCGATTTAGTGGTTTTCGCACACGTTGTTTGGACATTGATAGCCCGTTGCCCTTTACACCGATCACCTTCAAACTTATGCTATGTACTTTTAAGTCAAAGGGGAAAAAATTCAACCGTCGGATTTTAAATAAGTATAAAGGTGTGGGCGTGGCTAAGCCTCAAACTTTGACCTTTCGCCATGACATTACTTGACTTAATAACTCCCATGTGCATGATCAGATCTAATTCAAACTTTGTCTGTGTGATCACTGACCACATCTCAAGACAAAGACAATGTGGACAGCTGACATCACCTAAGCCCCGCCCCCTGACAACAGGAAGTCTATTGTTTTATGGTGAAATGCCCATATTTGTCCCCTCTAATTTAATGAAAATGACACTCAGGTCATACAGTGTCTTCATGATGTTTTAAAGACCATTCAGATCTGATAGCTTTCCAGAAAGGGAGGGGCTTTGATGTCATGGTGAATGCTGGCGTGACGCCATGACCTTACATTTGACTGTAACTTCCACAAACGGCCTCCGATTTGCCCGAAACTGAATATGGCAATGAACAATCATGCCCTTTAGCCAATGAGGCACAAACGGTTGGTGAATGTTATATAATGTCACCAAAGCTGACCTCAATGGGACTTTTCTGTAGTTGGTCACAGCGCCACCTAGATAACGTTATCCTTCGATAACTTTAAAAAACATGGTCAGAATAGCATTAAAGTTGGTCACTGTCATCACACCACCAGTGTGGTAAAGATAGAGGATTCCCTAGTGGTGAGACATAAAATATAATGGTGGGCTCAAAGGGGATGCTGAGTCAGGGTGAGTTGCGGACAAGGTGGCCGTTAGCAGTTTCTGGTGTTGGGGTGGTCGACGTTTGTGTTCTGCGGACGTGCCCTGGTGCCCCGGGCTGCCGGCCAGGCCGGAGCGGCGCGGAGCTGCGAGGGCCGAACGACGCTGCTTGCAGCTTTAATTATTAGGCCCGAGCAGCGAAGCGCTGCGAAGGCCTATTGTATCTGCTCCGTTTATTTTTCTTTTTTTTTTTTTTTTCTTTTTTTTTCTTCCGCGTCTTTGGACGGCCTTTAGGGGGTCTTAGCATATCCAAAAAGTCACCAAATTCTGGCCCAATATAGAAAGTGCGTGAAATTTACGTATTTCACTGGCAACGTGAAAGTTGGTATAAAAATGTTTCAACAGCGCCCCCTGGAAAATTAAAAATACCCCTCCGCTTTGACCTTTTTTCATAGTAGAGTGATGAAATTTGGTGCACCTGTAGAACTCAACAATACGCACAGAAAAGCCTCTTGCAGCCATGGTCAATATCAAACAGGAAGTCGGCCATTTTGGACTAAAGTGGCCATTTTGACCCCGTTTTGGCCATTTCTAGGGTCTACATTTGGTTGAACAATTTGACCATTTTTCGCACGATCGTCTCAAAAATAGTGGGCGATCGAACAGAAGCGATGGACGAATCAAATGAGCAAATAAAATTGACTTTTCGTAAATACTGAAGGGGCGGGGCCAGGCCTCAAAGTTCGAGCACTCGCCAAAAAAATTCAAATTGCTATAATTTCATAAATGAAAGAATTACAGTTAAAGTAATTTTCTATGGACAATCGTCATCCGCCCCCGAAGACAAATGAATGGTTGATTGATGATGTCACATAAGCCCCGCCCCCTCAGGCCTTAAAAGGTCAAGTTTTACTGGGAAATTGTCCAAAATTCGCCCTTTCAACTAATCACCCCATATTTGTAGCAGGTAACTGAAGACAAGTTGGGATTGCTTGGCGTCACTTTATGGGAGTTTTCTCCAGAAGGCGGGGCTGTGGCGGCGCGGCGAAGTCAGGCGTACCGATGTGGCCTTACGTTTGCCTCCCATTTCATCATTTCTTGAGATATCGCCACAAAACCTCTTGGGAGTGATCCTAGTCCGGCCCCCCAAAAAATGTGATGTGAACATCCGGTGGGCGTGGCCTATTTTATGAAATAGCGCCACCTAGGATCATTAAAACTGTCAGCCCCAAGCCATGCTTTGACTGAGGTTTACGAAATTTGGTACACTAATGTGGTGTCTCAGGACCTACAAAAAAGTCTCTTGGAGCCTAGTGCAAAGTTGCACAGGAAGTCGGCCATTTTGGTCCAAGTACGCAATTTACTGGTTTTCGCACACGTTGTTTGGACAGTGATGCTCCATCGCCCTTTTCACCAATCGCCTTCAAACTTCTGCTATATACTCTTAAGACATAAAGTAAAAAATTCAACCGTCGGATTTTAAATAAGTATAAAGGTGTGGGCGTGGCTAAGCCTCAAACTTTGACCTGTCGCCACGCCACTCTTTTTTTCACAGCTCCCTATTGGACTCCTTTTACCCAATCACCAGCAATCTCTGGCAAATAGCAGCTGACAAGTTGAGGTCACTTGGTCTACAGTACTGGCAGGTTTTGAAAAAAGGCGGGGCTTTGGGAGCATGGCGAAATTCGCCATCACGCCATGGCAATACGTTTGCCTCTCATTTCTTCAATTATCGTGACATCGCCACAAAATGTCTGGTGAGTGATCCTAGTCTGACCCCCAATAGAATTGGGCAGCTGAGATTTGTGGGCGTGGCCTATATTCTGAAATAGCGCCCCCTAGGACCATTAAAACTGTCAGCCCCAAGACAAGGTTTTACTGAGGATTACAAAAATTGGTACACTCATGTAGGGTCTGTGGACCTACAAAAAAGTCTCTTGGAGCCAAGCGCAATTTCGCACAGGAGGTCGGCCATTTTGGTCCAAGTACTCGATTTAGTGGTTTTCGCACACGTTGTTTGGACATTGATGGCCCGTCGCCCTTTACACCGATCAACTTCAAACTTATGCTATGTACTTTTAAGTCAAAGGGGAAAAAATTCACCCGTCGGATTTTAAATAAGTATAAAGGTGTGGGCGTGGCTAAGCCTCAAACTTTGACCTTTCGCCATGACATTACTTGACTTAATAACTCCCATGTGCATGATCAGATCTAATTCAAACTTTGTCTGTGTGATCACTGACCACATCTCAAGACAACGACAATGTGGACAGCTTACATCACCTAAGCCCCGCCCCCTGACAACAGGAAGTCTATTGTTTTATGGTGAAATGCCCATATTTGTCCCCTCTAATTTAGTGAAAATGACACTCAGGTCATACAGTGTCTTCATGATGTTTTAATGACCATTCAGATCTGATAGCTTTCCAGAAAGGGAGGGGATTTGATGCCATGGTGAATGCTGACGTGACGCCATGACCTTACATTTGACTGTAACTTCCACAAACGGCCTCCGATTTGCCCGAAACTGAATATGGCAATGAACAATCATGCCCTTTAGCCAATGAGGCACAAACGGTTGGTGAATGTTATATAATGTCACCAAAGCTGACCTCAATGGGACTTTTCTGTAGTTGGTCACAGAGCCACCTAGATAACGTTATCCTTCGATAACTTTAAAAAACATGGTCAGAATAGCATTAAAGTTGGTCACTGTCATCACACAACCAGTGTGGTAAAGATAGAGGATTCCCTTGTGGTGAGACATAAAATATAATGGTGGGCTCAAAGGGGATGCTGAGTCAGGGTGAGGTGCGGAAAAGGTGGCCGTTAGCAGTTTCTGGTGTTGGGGTGGTCGACGTTTGTGTTCTGCAGAGGTGCCCTGGTGCCCCGGGCTGCCGGCCAGGCCGGAGCGGCGCGGAGCTGCGAGGGCCGAACGACGCTGCTTGCAGCTTTAATTAGGCCCGAGCAGCGGGCGCTGCGAAGGCCTATTGTATCTGCTCCGTTTCTTATTTTTCTTTTTTCTTTTTTTTTCTTCCGCGTCTTTGGGTGGCCGTTAGGGGGTCTTAGCATATCCAAAAACTCACCAAATTCTGGCCCAATATAGAAAGTGCGTGAAATTTACGTATTTCACTGGCAACGTGAAAGTTGGTGAAAAAATGTTTCAACAGCGCCCCCTAGAAAATTAACAATACCCCTCCGCTTTGACCTTTTTTCATAGTAGAGTGATGAAATTTGGTACACTTGTAGAACTCAACAATACGCACAGAAAAGCCTCTTGCACCCATGGTCAATATCAAACAGGAAGTCGGCCATTTTGGGCTAAAGTGGCCATTTTGACCCCGTTTTGGCCATTTCTAGGGTCTATATTTGGTTGAACAGTTTGGTCATTTTTCGCACGATCGTCTCAAAAATAGTGTGCGATCGAACAGAAGCGATGGACGATTCAAATGAGACAAAAAAATTGACTTTTCGTAAATACTGAAGGGGCGGGACCAGGCCTCAAAGTTCGAGCACTCGCCAAAAAAATTCAAATTGCTATAATTTCATAAATGAAAGAATTACAGTTAAAGTAACTTTCTATGGACAATTGTCATCGCCCCCCGAAGACAAATGAATGGTCGATTGATGATGTCACATAAGCCCCGCCCCCTCAGGACTTAAAAGGTCAAGTTTTACTGGGAAATTTTCCAAAATTCGCCCTTTCAAATAATCATCCCAAATTTGTAGCAGGTAACTGAAGACAAGTTGGGGTTGCTTGGCGTCACTTTATGGGAGTTTTCTGCAGAAGGCGGGGCTGTGGCGGCGCGGCGAAGTCAGGCGTACCGACGTGGCCTTACGTTTGCCTTCCATTTCGTCATTTCTAGAGATATCGCCACGACACTTCTTCAGAGTGATCCTAGTCCGGCCCCCAAAAGAATCTGATGTGAACATCCGGTGGGCGTGGCCTATTTTCTGAAATAGCGCCCCCTAGGACCATTAAAACTGTCAGCCCCAAGCCAAGCTTTGACTGAGGAGTACGAAATTTGGTACACTAATATGGTGTCTCAGGACCTACAAAAAAGTCTCTTGGAGCCAAGTGCAAAGTCGCACAGGAAGTCGGCCATTTTGGTCCAAGTACTTGATTTAGTGGTTTTCGCACACGTTGTTTGGAAAAGGATGCTCCATCACCCTTTTCACCAATCACCTTCAAACATCTGCTATACACTCTTAAGACATAGAAGAAAAAATTCAACCATCGGATTTTAAATAAGTATAACGATGTGGGCGTGGCTAAGCCTCAAACTTTGACCTGTCGCCACACCACTTTTTTTTTCACAGCTCCCTATTGGACTCCTTTTACCCAATCACCAGCAATCACTGGCAAAAAGCAGCAGACAAGTTGAGGTCACTTGGTCTATAGTACTGGCAGGTTTCGAATTAAGGCGGGGCTTTGGGAGCATGGCGAAATTCGCCATCACGCCATGGAAATACGTTTGTCTCTCATTTCTTCAATCATGGTGACATCGCCACACAATTTCTGATGAGTGATCCTACTCTGACCCCTAATAGAACTGGATAGCTGAAGTTTGTGGGCATGGCCTATATTCTGAAATAGCGCCCCCTTGGACCATTAAAAACGTCAGCCCCAAGCCATGCTTTGACTGAGGATCACGAAATTTGGCACACTAATGTAGTGTCTCAGGACCTACAAAAAAGTCTCTTGGAGCCAAGTGCAATGTCACACAGGAGGTCGGCCATTTTCGTCCAAGTACTCGATTTAGTGGTTTTCACACACGTTGTTTGGACATTGATGCCCCGTCGCCCTTTTCACTGATCACCGTCAAACTTTTGCTATGTACTCTTAAGACAAATGGGGAAAAATTCAACCGTCGGATTTTAAATAAGTATAAAGGTGTGGGCGTGGCTAAGCCTCAAACTTTGACCTTTCGCCATTACATTAGTTGACTTAACAACTCCCATGTGCATGATCAGATCTATATCAAACTGTGTCTGTGTGATCATTGACTACATCTCAAGACAATGACAATGTGGACAGCTGACATAACCTAAGCCCCGCCCCCTGACTACAGGAAGTCTATTGTTTTATGGTGAAATGCCCATATTTGTCCCCTCTAATTTAGTCAACATGACACTAAGGTCATGCACTGTCTTCATGATGTTGTAATGACCATTCAGATCTGCTAGCTTTTCAGAAAGGGAGGGGCTTTGATGCCATGGCGAATTCTGGCATGACGCCGTGACCTTACAATTCAATTTAATGGTGAGCTCAGAGGGGATGCTGAGTCAGGGTGAGGTGCGGACTAGGAGGCCATTTGCGGTTTCTGGTGTCGGGGTGGTTGACGTTTCTGTTCTGCCAGACGTGCCCTGGTGCCCCGGGCTGCCGGCCAGGCCGGAGCGGCGCGGAGCTGCGAGGGCCGAACGACGCTGCTTGCAGCTTTAATTAGGCCCGAGCAGCGAAGCGCTGCGAAGGCCTATTGTATCTGCTCCGTTTATTTTTCTTTCTTTTTTTTTTTTCTTTTTTTTTCTTCCGCGTCTTTGGATGGCCTTTTGGGGGTCTTAGCATATCCAAAAACTCACCTAATTCTGGCCCAATATAGAAAGTGCGTGAAATTTACATATTTAACTGGCAATGTGAAAGTTGGTAAAAAAATGTTTCGACAGCACCCCCTGGAAAATTAAAAATACCCCTCCGCTTTCACCTTTTTTCATAGTAGAGTGATGAAATTTGGTTCACATGTAGAACTCCACAATACGCACAGAAAAGCCTCTTGCACCCATGGTCAATATCAAACAGGGAGTCGGCCATTTTGGATTAAAGTGGCCATTTTGACCCCGTTTTGGCTATTTCTAGGGTCTATATTTGGTTGAACAGTTTGGTCATTTTTCGCACCATCGTCTCAAAAATAGTAAAAGATCGAACAGAAGCGATGGACGATTAAAATGAGAAAATAAAACTGACTTTTCGTAAATACTGAAGGGGCGGGACCAGGCCTCAAAGTTCGAGCACTCTCCAAAAAAATTCAAATTGCTATAATTTCATAAATGAAAGAATTACATTTAAAGTAATTTTCTATGGACAATCGTCATCGCCCCCCGAACACAAATGAATGGTTGATTGATGATGTCACATAAGCCCCGCCCCCTCAGGCCTTAAAAGGTCAAGTTTTACTGGGAAATTGTCCAAAATTCGCCCTTTCAACTAATCACCCCATATTTGTAGCAGGTAACTGAAGACAAGTTGGGGTTGCTTGGCGTCACTTTATGGGAGTTTTCTCCAGAAGGCGGGGCTGTGGCGGCGCGGCGAAGTCAGGCGTACCGACATGGCCTTACGTTTGCCTCCCATTTCGTCATTTCTAAAGATAGCGCCACAAAACCTCTTGTGAGTGATCCTAGTCAAGCCCCCCAAAAAATTTGATGTGAACATCCGGTGGGCGTGGCCTATTTTCTGAAATAGCGCCCCCTAGGACCATTAAAACTGTCAGCCCCAAGCCTTGCTTTGACTGAGGATTTCGAAATTTGGTACACTAATGTGGTGTCTCAGGACCTACAAAAAAGTCTCTTGGAGCCAAGTGCGAAGTTGCACAGGAAGTCAGCCATTTTGGTCCAAGTACGTGATTTACTGGTTTTCGCACATGTTGTTTGGAGAGTGATGCTCCATCGCCCTTTTCACCAATCGCCTTCAAACTTCTGCTATATACTCTTAAGACATAAAGGAAAAAATTCAACCGTCGGATTTTAAATAAGTATAAAGGTGTGGGCGTGGCTAAGCCTCAAACTTTGACCAGTCGCCACGCCACTCTTTTTTTCACAGCTCCCTATTGGACTCCTTTTACCCAATCACCAGCAATCTCTGGCAAATAGCAGCTGACAAGTTGAGGTCACTTGGTCTCCAGTACTGGCAGGTTTCGAAAAAAGGCGGGGCTTTGGGAGCATGGCGAAATTCGCCATCACGCCATGGCAATTCGTTTGCCTATCATTTCTTCAATTATCGTGACATCGCCACAAAATGTCTGGTGAGTGATCCGAGTCTGACCCCCAATAGAACTGGACAGCTGAAGTTTGTGGGCGTGGCCTATTTTCTGAAATAGCGCCCCCTAGGACCATTAAAACTGTCAGCCCCAAGCCAAGCTTTGACTGAGGATCACGAAATTTGGTACACTAATGTAGTGTCTCAGGGCCTACAAAAAAGTCTCTTGCAGCCAAGCACAAAGTCGCACAGGAGGTCAGTCATTTTGGTCCAAGTACTTGATTTAGTGGTTTTCGCACATGTTGTTTGGACCTTGATGCCCCGTCGCCCTTTTCACCGATCACCTTCAAACATCTGCTATGTGCTCTTAAGACAAAGGGGAAAAAATTTAACCGTCGGATTTTAAATAAGTATAAAGGTGTGGGCGTGGCTAAGCCTCAAACTTTGACCTTTAGCCATTACATTACTTGACTTAATTCCAATGTGCATGATCAGATCTATATCAAACTTTGTCTGTGTGATCACTGACCACATCTCAAGACAACGTCATTGTGGACAGGTGACATCACCTAAGCCCCGCCCCCTGAATACAGGAAGTCTATTGTTTTATGGTGAAATGTCCATATTTGTCCCCTCTAATTTAGTCAACATGACACTAAGGTCATGCACTGTCTTCATGATGTTGTAATGACCATTCAGATCTGATAGCTTTCCAGATAGGGAGGGGCTTTGATGTCATGGCGAATTCTGGCATGACGCCGTGACCTTACGTTTGATCGTAACTTCCACAAACAGCCTCCCATCTGCACGAGACTGAACATGGCAATCAACAATCATGCCCTTTATCGAATGAGACACAAACGGCTGGTAAGATTTGTATATTGTCATCACAGCGCCCCCTACACACCATTAAAACTGTAATAACTCCTACAGACGAGGTCGTAACTGCACCAAACTTGGTGGGCTCAGAGGGGATAATGAGTCAGGGTGAGGTGTGGACGAGGTGATCGTTAGCGGTTTCTGGTGTCGGGGTGGTCAACGTTTCTGGTCCGCGGATGTGCCCTGGTGCCCTGGGCTGCTGGCCAAGCTGGAGCGGCGCGGAGCTGCGAGGGCCGAACGACGCTGCTTGCAGCTTTAATTAGGCCCGAGCAGCGAAGCGCTGCGAAGGCCTATTGTATCTGCTCCGTTTATTATTATTTATTTTTTTTTTCTTTCTTTTTTTTTCTTCCGCGTCTTTGGATGGCCTTTAGGGGGTCTTAGCATATCCAAAAAGTCACCAAATTCTGGCCCAATATAGAAAGTGCGTGAAATTTACGTATTTCACTGGCAACGTGAAAGTTGGTAAAAAAATTTTTCAACAGCGCCCCCTGGAAAATTAAAAATACCCCTCCGCTTTGACCTTTTTTCATAGTAGAGTGATGAAATTTGGTACACTTGTAGAACTCAACAATACGCACAGAAAAGCCTCTTGCACGCATGGTCAATATCAAACAGGAAGTCGGCCATTTTGGACTAAAGTGGCCATTTTGACCCCGTTTTGGCCATTTCTAGGGTCTATATTTGGTTGAACAGTTTGGTCATTTTTCGCACGATCGTCTCAAAAATAGTGTGCGATCGAACAGAAGCGATGGACGATTAAAATGAGACAATAAAATTGACTTTTCGTAAATACTGAAGGGGCGGGACCAGGCCTCAAAGTTCGAGCACTCGCCAAAAAAATTCAAATTGCTATAGATTCATAAATGAAAGAATTACAGTTAAAGAAATGGTCTATGGACAATCGACGTCGCCCTCCGAAGACAAATGAATGGTCGATTGATGATGTCACATAAGCCCCGCCCCCTCAGGACTTAAAAGGTGAAGTTTTACTGGGAAATTTTCCAAAATTCGCCCTTTCAAATAATCATCCCAGATTTGTAGCAGGTAACTGAAGACAAGTTAGGGTTGCTTGGCGTCACTTTATGGGAGTTTTCTGCAGAAGGCGGGGCTGTGGCGGTGCGGCGAAGTCAGGTGTACCGCTTAGGCCTTACGTTTGCCTCCCATTTCGTCATTTCTAAAGATATCGCCACAACACTTCTTGGGAGTGATCCTAGTCCAGCCCCAAATAGAATCTGATGTGAACATCCGGTGGGCGTGGCCTATTTTCTGAAATAGCGCCCCCTAGGACCATTAAAACTGTCAGCCCCAAGCCATACTTTGGCTGAGGATTACGAAATTTGGTACACTAATGTGGTGTCTCAGGACCTACAAAAAAGTCTCTTGGAGCCAAGTGCAAAGTCGCACAGGAAGTCGGCCATTTTGGTCAAAGTACTTGATTTAGTGGTATTCGCACACGTTGTTTGGAGAGTGTTGCACCATCACCCTTTTCACCAATCACCTTCAAACATCTGCTATACACTCTTAAGACATAGATGAAAAAATTCAACCGTCGGATTTTATATAAGTATAAAGGTGTGGGCGTGGCTAAGCCTCAAACTTTGACCTGTCGCCACGCCACTCTTTTTTTCACAGCTCCCTATCGGACTCCTTTTAACCAATCACCAGCAATCACTGGCAAATAGCAGCAGACAAGTTGAGGTCACTTGGTCTATAGTACTGGCAGGTTTCGAATAAAGGCGGGGCTTTGGGAGCATGGCGAAATTCGCCATCACGCCATGGAAATACGTTTGTCTCTCATTTCTTCAATCATTGTGACATCGCCACACAATTTCTGATGAGTGATCCTACTCTGACCCCTAATAGAACTGCACAGCTGAAGTTTGTGGGCGTGGCCTATTTAATGAAATAGCGCCCCCTAGGACCATTAAATCTGTCAGCCCCAAGCCATGCTTTGACTGAGGATTACGAAATTTGATACACTAATGTGGGGTCTCAGGACCTACAAAAAAGTCTCTTGGAGCCAAGTGCAAAGTCGCGCAGGAAGTCGGCCATTTTGGTCCAAGTACTCGATTTAGTGGTATTCGCACACGTTGTTTGGAGAGTGTTGCACCATTGCCCTTTTCACCAATCGCCTTCAAACATCTGCTATATACTCTTAAGACATAGATGAAAAAATTCAACCGTCGGATTTTATATAAGTATAAAGGTGTGGGCGTGGCTAAGCCTCAAACTTTGACCTGTCGCCACGCCACTCTTTTTTCACAGCTCCCTATTGGACTCCTTTTAACCAATCACCAGCAATCACTGGCAAATGGCAGCAGACAAGTTGAGGTCACTTGATCTGTAGTACTGGCAGGTTTTGAATAAAGGCGGGGCTTTGGGAGCATGGCGAAATTCGCCATCACGCCATGAAAATACGTGTGTCTCTCATTTCTTCAATCATTGTGACATCACAAGAAAATGTCTGATGAGTGATCCTAGTCTGACCCCAAATAGAAATGGACAGCTGAAGTTTGTGGGCGTGGCCTATTTTCTTAAATAGCGCCCCCTAGGACCATTAAAACTGTCAGCCCCAAGCCATGCTTTGACTGAGGATTACGAAATTTGATACACTAATGTGGGGTCTCAGGACCTACAAAAAAGTCTCTTGGAGCCAAGTACAAAGTCGCACAGGAAGTCGGCCATTTTGGTCCAAGTACTCGATTTAGTGGTTTTCGCACACGTTGTTTGGAGAGTGTTGCACCATCGCCCTTTTCACCAATCGCCTTCAAACTTCTGCTATATACTCTTAAGACAAAGGGAGAAAAATTCAACCATCGGATTTTATATAAGTATAAAAGTGTGGGCGTGGCTAAGCCTCAAACTTTGACCTTTCGCCATTACATCACTTGACTTAACTCCCATGTGCATGATCAGATCTATATCAAACTGTGTCTGTGTGATCATTGACCACATCTCAAGACAATGACAATGTGGACAGCTGACATCACCTAAGCCCCGCCCCCTGACTACAGGAAGTCTATTTTTTATGGTGAAATGCCCATATTTGTCCCCTCTAATTTAGTCAACATGACACTAAGGTCATGCACTGTCTTCATGATGTTGTAATGACCATTCAGATCTGCTAGCTTTTCAGAAAGGGAGGGGCTTTGATGCCATGGCGATTTCTTACTCTGACCCCTAATAGACATGGACAGCTGAAGTTTGTGGGCGTGGCCTATTTTCTGAAATAGCGCCCCCCTAGGACCATTAAAACAATCAGCCCCAAGCCATGCTTTGACTGAGGATCACGAAATTTGGCACACTAATGTAGTGTCTCAGGACCTACAAAAAAGTCTCTTGGAGCCAAGTACAATGTCGCACAGGAGGTCGGCCATTTTTGTCCAAGTTCTCGATTTAGTGGTTTTCGCACACGTTATGAGGAGAATGATGTCTCGTCGTCCTTTCCACCGATCACCTTCAAACTCCTGCTATATACTCTTAAGACATAGAGGAAAAAATTCAACCGTTGGATTTTAAATAAGTATAAAGGTGTGGGCGTGGCTAAGCCTCAAACTTTGACCAGTCGCCATTATGTTACTTGACTTAATAACTCCCATGTGCATGATCAGATCAATTTCAAATTTTGTCTGTGTGATCACTGACCCCATCTGAAGACAGTGACAATGTGGACAGCTTACATCACCTAAGCCCGCCCCCTGACTACAGGAAGTCTACTGTTTTATGGTGAAATGTCCATATTTGTCCCCTCTAATTTAGTCAAGATGACACTAAGGTCATGCACTGTCTTCATGATGTTGTAATGACCATTCAGATCTGATAGCTTTTCAGAAAGGGGGGGCTTTTATGCCATGGCAATTTCTGGCGTGACGCTGTGACCTTACGTTTGACTGTAACTTCCACAAACAGCCTTCGATATGCCCGAGACTGAACATCACATCACCAGTGTAGTAAAGATAGAGTATCTCCTAGTGGTGAGACGTGTAATGGTGGGCTCAGAGGGGATGCTGAGTCAGGGTGAGGTGTGGACGCGGAGGCCGTTCACGGTTTCTGGTGTCGGGGTGGTTGACTTTCTGTTCTGCCAGACGTGCCCTGGTGCCCCCGGCTGCCGGCCAGGATGGAGAAGCGCGGAGCTGGGTTTGGAGAGCGTCGCGGATGGAGCGGAGGGGTTGCGGAAGGAGGGCGAGCAGCTTCGCTGCGAGGGCCGAACGACGCTGCTTGCAGCTTTAATTATTAGGCCCGAGCAGTGAAGCTGCGAAGGCCTATTGTATCTGCTCCGTTTATTAGGCCCGAGCAGTGAAGCTGCGAAGGCCTATTGTATCTGCTCCTTTTATTATTATTTATTATTATTATTTTTTTTCTTCCGCGTCTTTGGGTGGCCTTTAGGGGGTCTTAGCATATCCAAAAAGTCACCAAATTCTGGCTCAATATAGAAAGTGCGTGAAATTTACGTATTTCACTGGCGATGTGAAAGTTCATAAAAAAGTGGCTCGACAGTGCCCCCTAGAAAGTGAAAAATACCCCTCTCCATAAAGCTTAGTTTATCGTACAGTTATGAAATTTGGTATACTGGTAATACTCAACAGTCCGCACAGAAAAGCCTGTTGCAACCATGGTAAATATAAAACAGGAAGTCGGCCATTTTGGGTTGAAATGAGGATTTTTAGCCGTTTTGGCCATTTCTAGGGTCTATATTTGGTTGAACAGTTTGGTCATTTTTCGCACGATCGTCTCAAAAATAGTGTGCGATCGAACAGAAGCGATGGACGATTAAAATGAGACAATAAAATTGACTTTTCGTAAATACTGAAGGGGCGGAACCAGGCCTCAAAGTTCGAGCACTCGCCAAAAAAATTCAAATTGCTATAGATTCATAAATGAAAGAATTACAGTTAAAGAAATGTTCTAAGGACAATCGTCGTCGCCCTCCGAAGACAAATGAATGGTCGATTGATGATGTCACATAAGCCCCGCCCCCTCAGGACTTAAAAGGTCAAGATTTACTGGGAAATTTTCCAAAATTCGCCCTTTCCAATAATCACCCCAAATTTGTAGCGGGTAACTGAAGACAAGTTGGGGTTGCTTGGCGTCACTTTATGGGAGTTTTCTCCAGAAGGCGGGGCTGTGGCGGCGCGGCGAAGTCAGGCGTACCGCTTAGGCCTTACGTTTGCCTCCCATTTCGTCATTTCTAGAGATATCGCCACAAAACCTCTTGGGAGTGATCCTAGTTCAGCCCCCCACAAAATGTGATGTGAACATCCGGTGGGCGTGGCCTATTTTCTGAAATAGCGCCCCCTAGGACCATTAAAACTGTCAGCCCCAAGTCATGCTTTGACTGAGCATTATGAAATTTGGCACACTAATGTGGTGTCTCAGGACCTACAAAAAAGTCTCTTGGAGCCAAGTGCAAAGTCGCACAGGAAGTCGGCCATTTTGGTCCAAGTACTCGATTTAGTGGTTTTCGCACACGTTGTTTGGAGAGTGATGCTCCATCGCCCTTTTCACCAATCGCCTTCAAACTTCTGCTATAGACTCTTAAGACATAAAGGAAAAAATTCAACCGTCGGATTTTAAATAAGTATAAAGGTGTGGGCGTGGCTAAGCCTCAAACTTTGACCTGTCACCACGCCACTCTTTTTTTCACAGCTACCTATTGGACTCCTTTTACCCAATCGCCAGCAATCTCTGGCGAATAGCAGCTGACAAGTTGAGGTCACTTAGTCTCCAGTACTGGCAGGTTTTGAAAAAAGGCGGGGCTTTGGGAGCATGGCAAAATTCACCATCACGCCATGGCAATACGTTTGCCTCTCATTTCTTCAATTATCGTGCCATCACCACAAAATGTCTGGTGAGTGTTCCTAGTCTGACCCCCAATAGATTTGGACAGCTGTAGTTTGTGGGCGTGGCCTATTTTCTGAAATGGCGCCCTCTAGGACCATTAAAACTGTCAGCCCCTAGCCATGCTTTGACTGAGGAGTACGAAATCTGGTACACTAATGTGGTGTCTCCGGTCCTACAAAAAAGTCTCTCGGAGCCAAGTGCAAAGTCGCACAGGAAGTCGGCCATTTTGGTCCAAGTAGTCGATTTAGTGGTTTTCGCACACGTTGTTTGGAGAGTGTTACACCATTGCCCTTTTCACCAATCACCTTCAAACTTCTGCTATAGACTCTTAAGACAAAGGGGAAAAAATTCAACCTACGGATTTTAAATAAGTATAAAGGTGTGGGCGTGGCTAAGCCTCAAACTTTGACCTGTCGCCACGCCACTCTTTTTTTCACAGCTCCCTATTGGACTCCTTTTAACCAATCACCAGCAATCACTGGCAAATAGCAGCAGACAAGTTTAGGTCACTTGGTCTATAGTACTGGCAGGTTTCGAATAAAGGCGGGGCTTTGGGAGCATGGCGAAATTCGCCATCACGCCATGGAAATACGTTTGTCTCTCATTTCTTCAATCATTGTGACATCGCCACACAATTTCTGATGAGTGATCCTACTCTGACCCCTAATAGAATTGGACAGCTGAAGTTTGTGGGCGTGGCCTATTTTCTGAAATAGCGCCCCCTAGGACCATTAAAACTGTCAGCCCCAAGCCGTGCTTTGACTGAGGATCACGAAATTTGGCACTCTAATGTAGTGTCTCAGGACCTACAAAAAAGTCTCTTGGAGCCAAGCGCAATGTCGCACAGGAGGTCGGCCATTTTGGTCCAAGTACTCGATTTAGTGGTTTTCGCACACGTTATTAGGAGAATGATGTCTCGTCGCCCTTTCCACCGATCACCTTCAAACTCTTGCTATATACTCTTAAGACATAGAGGAAAAGATTCAACCGTCGGATTTTAAATAAGTATAAAGGTGTGGGCGTGGCTAAGCCTCAAACTTTGACCAGTCGCCATTACGTTACTTGACTCAATAACTCCCTTGTGCATGATCAGATCAATTTCAAACTTTGTCCGTGTGATCACTGACCACATCTGAAGACAGTGACAATGTGGACAGCTGGCATCACCTAAGCCCCGCCCCCTGACTACAGGAAGTCTTCTGTTTTATGGTGAAATGCCCATATTTGTCCCCTCTAATTTAGTCAACATGACACTAAGGTCATGCACTGTCTTCATGATGTTGTAATGACTATTCAGATCTGATAGCTTTTCAGAAAGGGAGGAGCTTTGATGCCATGGCGATTTCTGGCGTGACGCTGTGACCTTACGTTTGACTGTAACTTCCACAAACAGCCTCCGATTTGCCAGAGACTGAACATCACATCACCAGTGTGGTAAAGATAGAGTATCTCCTAGTGGTGAGACGTGTAATGCTGGGCTCAGAGGGGATGCTGAATCAGGGTGAGGTGTGGACGAGGAGGCCGTTCACGGTTTCTGGTGTCGGGGTGGTTGACTTTCTGTTCGGCCAGACGTGCCCTGGTGCCCCCGGCTGCCGGCCAGGATGGACAAGCGCGGAGCTGGGTTTGGAGAGCGTCGGGGATGGAGCGGAGGGGGTGCGGAAGGAGGGCGAGCAGCTTCGCTGCGAGGGCCGAACGACGCTGCTTGTTCTTTTTTTTTTTTCTTTTTTTTTTTTTTTTTCTTTTTCTTCCGCGTCTTTGGGTGGCCTTTAGGGGGTCTTAGCATATCCAAAAACTCACCAAATTCTGGCCCAATATAGAAAGTGCGTGAAATTTACGTATTTCACTGGCAACGTGAACGTTGGTACAAAAATGTTTCGACAGCGCCCCCTAGAAAATTAAAAATACCCCTCTGCTTTGACCTTTTTTCATAGTAGAACGATGAAATTTGGTACACTTGTAGAACTCAACAATACGCACAGAAAAGCCTCTTGCACCCATGGTCAATATCAAACAGGAAGTCGGCCATTTTGGACTAAAGTGGCCATTTTGACCCCGTTTTGGCCATTTCTAGGGTCTACATTTGGTTGAACAGTTTGGTCATTTTTCGCACGATTGTCTCAAAAATAGTGTGCGATCGAACAGAACCGATGGATGAATCAAATGAGCAAATAAAATTGACTTTTCGTAAATACTGAAGGGGCGGGGCCAGGCCTCAAAGTTCAAGCACTCGCCAAAAAAATTCAAATTGCTTTAATTTCATAAATGAAAGAATTACAGTTAAAGTAATTATCTATGGACAATCAGAATCGCCCCCCAAAGACAAATGAATGGTCGATTGATGATGTCACATAAGCACCGCCCCCTCAGGCCTTAAAAGGTCAAGTTTTACTGGGAAATTTTCCAAAATTCGCCCTTTCAACTAATCACCCCAAATTTGTAGCAGGTAACTGAAGACAAGTTGGGGTTGCTTGGCGTCACTTTATGGAAGTTTTCTGCAGAAGGCGGGGCTGTGGCGGCGCGGCGAAGTCAGGCGTACCGATGTGGCCTTACGTTTGCCTCCCATTTCGTCATTTCTAGCGATATCGCCACAAAACCTCTTGGGAGTGATCCTAGTTCGGCCCCCCACAAAATGTGATGTGAACATCCAGTGGGCGTGGCCTATTTTCTGAAATAGCGCCCCCTAGGACCATTAAAACTGTCAGCCCCAAGTCATGCTTTGACTGAGGAGTACGAAATTTGGTTTCCTAATGTGGTGTCTCAGGACCTACAAAAAAGTCTCTTGGAGCCAAGTGCAAAGTCGCACAGGAAGTCGGCCATTTTGGTCCAAGTACTCGATTTAGTGGTTTTCGCACACGTTGTTTGGAGAGTGATGCTCCATCGCCCTTTTCACCAATCGCCTTCAAACTTCTGCTATACACTCTTAAGACATAAAGGAAAAAATTCAACCGTCGGATTTTAAATAAGTATAAAGGTGTGGGCGTGGCTAAGCCTCAAACTTTGACCTGTCGCCACGCAACTCTTTTTTTCACAGCTCCCTATTGGACTCCTTTTAACCAATCGCCAGCAATCACTGGCAAATAGCAGCAGCCAAGTTGAGGACACTTGGTCTTTAGTCCTGGCAGGTTTCGAATAAAGGCGGGGCTTTGGGAGCATGGCGAAATTCGCCATCACGCCATGGCAATACGTTTGCCTCTCATTTCTTCAATTATCGTGCCATTGCCACAAAATGTCTGGTGAGTGATCCTAGTCTGACCCCCAATAGAACTGGACAGCTGTAATTTGTGGGCGTGGCCTATTTTCTGAAATAGCGCCCCCTAGGAACAATAAAACTGCCAGCCACAAGCCATGCTTTGACTGAGGAGTACGAAAATTGGTACACTAATGTGGTGTCTCAGGCCCTACAAAAAAGTCTCTTGGAGCCAAGAGCAAAGTCGCACAGGAAGTCGGCCATTTTGGTCCAAGTACTCGATTTAGTGGTTTTCGCACACATTGTTTGGATAAGGATTCTCCATCACCCTTTTCAACAATCACCTTCAAACATCTGCTATACACTCTTAAGACATAGATGAAAAAATTCAACCGTCGGATTTTAAATAAGTATAAAGATGTGGGCGTGGCTAAGCCTCAAACTTTGACCTGTCGCCACGCCACTCTTATTTTCACAGCTCCCTATTGGACTCCTTTTAACCAATCACCAGCAAACACTGGCAAATAGCAGCAGACAAGTTGAGGTCACTTGGTTTATAGTACTGGCAGGTTTCGAATAAAGGCGGGGCTTTGGGAGCATGGCGAAATTTGCCATCACGCCATGGAAATACGTTTGTCTCTCATTTCTTCAGTCATTGTGACATCGCCACACAAGTTCTGAAGAGTGATCCTACTCTGACCCCTAATAGAATTGGACAGCTGAAGTTTGTGGGCGTGACCTATTTTCTGAAACACCGCCCCCTAGGACCATTAAAACAGTCAGCCCCAAGCCATGCTTTGACTGAGGATCACAAAATTTGGCACACTAATGTAGTGTATCAGGACCTACAAAAAAGTCTCTTGGAGCCAAGAGCAATGTCCTACAGGAGGTCGGCCATTTTGGTCCAAGTACTCAATTTAGTGTTTTTCGCACACGTTATTAGGAGAATGATATCTCCTCGCCCTTTCCACCGATCTCCTTCAAACTTCTGCTATATACTCTTAGGACATAGAGGAAAAAATTCAACCGTCGGATTTTAAATAAGTATAAAGGTGTGGGCGTGGCTAAGCCTCAAACTTTGACCAGTCGCCATTACCTTATTTGACTTAACAACTCCCATGTGCATGATCAGATCAATTTCATACTTTGTCTATGTGATCACTGACCACATCTGAAGACAGTGACAATGTGGAGAGCTGACATCACCTAAGCCCCGCCCCCTGACTACAGGAAGTCTATTGTTTTATGGTGAACTGCCCATATTTG
Source organism: Nothobranchius furzeri (assembly GCF_043380555.1). NCBI lineage: Eukaryota > Metazoa > Chordata > Actinopteri > Cyprinodontiformes > Nothobranchiidae > Nothobranchius > Nothobranchius furzeri. The sequence continues at coordinate 22,067,212 of NC_091744.1, read as the reverse complement.
TCCCCTCTAATTTAGTCAAGATGACACTAAGGTCATGCACTGTCTTCATGATGTTGTAATGACCATTCAGATCTGATAGCTTTTTAGAAAGTGAGGGGCTTTGATGCCATGGCGATTTCTGGCGTGACGCTGTGACCTTACGTTTGACTGTAACTTCCACAAACAGCCTCCGATTTGCCCGAGACTGAACATCACATCACCAGTGTGGTAAAGATAGAGTATCTCCTAGTGGTGAGACATGTAATGGTGGGCTCAGAAGGGATGCTGAGTCAGGGTGAGGTGTGGACGAGGAGGCCTTTTACTGTTTCCGGTGTCGGGGTGGCTGAGTTTCTGTTCCGCCAGGCATGCCCTGGTGCCCTCGGCTGCCGGCCAGGATGGAAAAGCGCGGAGCCGGGTTTGGAGAGCGTCGGGGATGGAGCGGAGGGGGTGCAGAAGGAGGGCGAGCAGCTTCGCTGCGAGGGCCGAACGACGCTGCTTGCAGCTTTAATTATTAGGCCCGAGCAGTGAAGCTGCGAAGGCCTATTGTATCTGCTCCGTTTATTATTACGCTTTCTTTCTTTCTTTCTTTTTTCTTCCGCGTCTTTGACTGGCCTTTAGGGGGTCTTAGCATATCCAAAAAGTCACCAAATTCTGGCCCAATATTGAAAGTGCGTGAAATTTACGTATTTCACTGGCAATGTGAAAGTTCATAAAAGAATGGCTGAACAGCGCCCCCTAGAAAGTGAAAAATACCCCTCTCCATAAAGCTTAGTTTATCGTACAGTTATGAAATTTGGTACACTTGTAGAACTCAACAATACGCACAGAAAAGCCTCTTGCATCCATGGTCAATATCAAACAGGAAGTCGGACATTTTGGACTAAAGTGGCCATTTTGACCCAGTTTCGGCCATTTCTTGGGTCTATATTTGGTTGAACAGTTTGGTCATTTTTCGCACGATCGTCTCAAAAATAGTGTGCGATCGAACAGAAGCGACGGACGATTAAAATGAGACAATAAAATTGACTTTTCGTAAATACTGAAGGGGCGGGACCAGGCCTCAAAGTTCGAGCACTCGCCAAAAAAATTCAAATTGCTATAATTTCATAAATGAAAGAATTACAGTTAAAGTAACTTTCTATGGACAATCATCATCGCCCCCCGAAGACAAATGAATGGTCAATTGATGATGTCACATAAGCCCCGCCCCTTCAGGACTTAAAAGGTCAAGTTTTACTGGGAAATTTTCCAAAATTTGCCCTTTCAAATAATCATCCCAAATTTGTATCAGGTAACTGAAGACAAGTTGGGGTTGCTTGGCGTCACTTTATGGGAGTTTTCTGCAGAAGGCGGGGCTGTGGCGGCGCAGCGAACTCAGGCGTACCACTTAGGCCTTACGTTTGCCTCCCATTTCGTCATTTCTAGAGATATCGCCACGAAACTTCTTGTGAGTGATCCTAGTCCGGCCCCCCAAAAAATCTGATGTGACATTCCGGTGGGCGTGGTCTATTTGCTGAAATAGCGCCCCCTAGGACCATTAAAACTGACAGCCCCAAGCCATGCTTTGACTGAGGATTACGAAATGTGGTACACTAATGTGGTGTCTCAAGACCTACAAAAAAGTCTCTTGGAGCCAAGTGCAAAGTCGCACAGGAAGTCGGCCATTTTGGTCCAAGTGCGTGATTTAGTGGTTTTCGCACACGTTGTTTGGAGAGTGATGCTCCGTCGCCCTTTTCACCAATCGCCTTCACACTTCTGCTATATACTCTTAAGACATAGATGAAAAAATTCAACCGTCGGATTTTAAATAAGTATAAAGGTGTGGGCGTGGCTAAGCCTCAAACTCTGACTTGTCGCCACGCCACTCTTTTTTTCACAGCTCCCTATTGGACTCCTTTTATCCAATCACCACCAAACAGTGGCAAATAGCAGCAGACAAGTTGAGGTCACTAGGTCTATAGTACTGGCAGGTTTCGAATAAAGGCGGGGCTTTGGGAGCATGGCGAAATTCGCCATCACGCCATGGAAATACGTTTGTCTCTCATTTCTTCAATCATTGTGACATTGCCACACAATTTCTGATGAGTGATCCTACTCTGACCCCTAATATAATTGGACAGCTGAAGTTTGTGGGCGTGGCCTATTTTCCAAAACAGTGCCCCCTAGGACCATTAAAACAGTCAGCCCCAAGCCATGCTTTGACTGAGGATCACAAAATTTGGCACACTAATGTAGTGTCTCAGGACCTACAAAAAAGTCTCTTGGAGCCAAGCGCAATGTCGCACAGGAGGTCGGCCATTTTGGTGCAATTACTCAATTTAGTGGTTTTCGCACACGTTATAAGGAGAATGATATCTCCTCGCCCTTTCCACCGATCACCTTCAAACTCCTGCTATATACTCTTAAGACATAGAGGAAAAAATTCAACCGTCGGATTTTAAATAAGTATAAAGGTATGGGCGTGGCTAAGCCTCAAACTTTGACCAGTCGCCATTACTTTATTTGACTTAATAACTCCCATGTGCATGATCAGATCAATTTCATACTTTGTCTGTGTGATCACTGACCACATCTGAAGACAGTGACAATGTGGACAGCTGACATCACCTAAGCCCCGCCCCCTGACTAAAGGAAGTCTATTGTTTTATGGTGAACTGCCCATATTTGTCCCCTCTAATTTAGTCAAGATGACACTAAGGTCATGCACTGTCTTCATGATGTTGTAATGACCATTTAGATCTGATAGCTTTTCAGAAAGTGAGGGGCTTTGATGCCATGGCGATTTCTGGCGTGACGCTGTGACCTTACGTTTGACTGTAACTTCCACAAACAGCCTCCGATTTGCCCGAGACTGAACATCACATCACCAGTGTGGTAAAGATAGAGTATCTCCTAGGGGTGAGACATGTAATGGTGGGCTCAGAAGGGATGCTGAGTCAGGGTGAGGTGTGGACGAGGAGGCCTTTCACGGTTTCCGGTGTTGGGGTGGCTGACTTTCTGTTCCGACAGGCATGCCCTGATGCCCTCGGCTGCCGGCCAGGATGGAGAAGCGCGGAGCCGGGTTTGGAGAGCGTCGGGGATGGAGCGGAGGGGGTGCTGAAGGAGGGCGAGCAGCTTCGCTGCGAGGGCCGAACGACGCTGCTTGCAGCTTTAATTATTAGGCCCGAGCAGTGAAGCTGCGAAGGCCTATTGTATCTGCTCCGTTTATTATTTTTTTTCTTTTTTTTTTTCTTTCTTTTTTTTTCTTCCGCGTCTTTGGATGGCCTTTAGGGGGTCTTAGCATATCCAAAAACTCACCAAATTCTGGCCCAATATAGAAAGTGCGTGAAATTTACGTATTTCACTGGCAACGTGAAAGTTGGTAAAAAATTGTTTCAACAGCGCCCCCTGGAAAATTAAAAATACCCCTCCGCTTTGACCTCTTTTCATAGTAGAGTGATGAAAATTGGTATACTTGTAGAACTCAACAATACGCACAGAAAAGCCTCTTGCACCCATGGTCAATATCAAACAGGAAGTCGGCCATTTTGGACTAAAGTGGCCATTTTGACCCCATTTTGGCCATTTCTAGGGTCTATATTTGGTTGAACAGTTTGGTCATTTTTCGCACGATCGTCTCAAAAATAGTGTGCGATCGAACAGAAGCGATGGACGATTAAAATGAGACAATAAAATTGACTTTTCGTAAATACTGAAGGGGCGGGACCAGGCCTCAAAGTTCGAGCACTCGCCAAAAAAATTCAAATTGCTATAGATTCATAAATGAAAGAATTACAGTTAAAGAAATGTTCTATGGACAATTGTCGTCGCCCTCCGAAGACAAATGAATGGTCGATTGATGATGTCACATAAGCCCCGCCCTCTCAGGACTTAAAAGGTCAAGTTTTACTAGGAAATTTCCCAAAATTCGCCCTTTCAAATAATCACCCCAAATTTGTAGCAGGTAACTGAAGACAAGTTGGGGTTGCTTGGCGTCACTTTATGGGAGTTTTCTGCAGAAGGCGGGGCTGTGGCGGCGCGG